>NC_138768.1:758384349-758559349 GCF_965119305.1 Pelophylax lessonae
AATGCGATGGCACCGGCCCCGCTCGTCACTTACGGGGCGACGCCACATTCCCTGCTTAACAGCTTCTGGGCATGCCCAGAAGCTGTGGAGGAATGCGGCGCCGCACCGGAAGTGACGAGCGGGGCCGGTGCAGGCGCATTCTGGGAGAAGAAGACACGGAAGAGGACGCAGAAGAGGATCGCGCTGGCTTCAGCTGCCCACAACAGACATGGCAACGCTGGAGAAGAAAGTGAGTATTTCTTCTTGCAGGTAAGTGCGAACCGGGACAGATCAGAGGCTAGCCATTGTGGAATGTACTAGCCCTGACTGTCCCGGGGTATGTTTATTGAAAAAACTTTTTCTTGCCCGAACTCCGCTTTAAGCTTCACAGCTTCTTGTGCCATCTCATTAATTGAACAGACTAAAGGGTTCAGGGGCCCCAGATAAGACTGACATAATGGGATTTTTTATTTACAGTGAAATCCATTTCTCTGATGTTCACTGACTGACACAGCTCCTGATCTTCCAAACCACTGGGTTATACTGCCCCTACAGGAGTAGGACACTAGGCAGAAAATAAAAAAAGTCTGGCTACGCCTATGGGCAGTCCCAGGGGGTATACACCCTCTCTCTCTCTCTCTGCTATAGATACTCAGGTTTGTTACAAGCAGTGTTAGAAGAATTATACCTCCACAGAGGGGTGGGTGCTGTGTCCGTCAATGAACATCAGAGAAATGGATTTTACGGTAAGTCAAAAATCCCATTTTCTCTTTCGTTCATGGACAGACACAGCTCTTCTTAACCATTGGGACGTCCCAAAAGAGAGTGTTAAAAACATGAGGGGTGGGCATAGCGAAAAAGAAATTCCCAAGGGTAAAAACTATAGCCAACCAGGTAAACAGGAGCTCAACCAAAACAACTGGAGCCCACCTGAAAAAAACAATACACCCTCAAAGAGGACCATGTCCTCTAAACAGCAGCCTGCAAAACCTTGCAGCCAAAAGAAGCATCTGCAAATGCCAACACATCCGCTTTATAGAACTTTGTGAAAGTGTGCACCAACGACCAGGTGGCCATCTTACAAACCTGCGTCACTGATGCCTGATGACGGAAGGCCCAGGAGGCACTGAGCGCCCGAGTAGAGTGCGCCTTGACAGGGAAAGGAGGAACCTGACCCTTGATGGAATAGGCCTGAACCACCGTCTGTCTGATGCATCTGGAAAGGGTCGCAGTGGAAGCAGACAACCCTTTCCGAGGCCCATCTGTGATCACAAATAGGGAGTCCGATTTCCTAAAAAAACTCCATAGCTACCAGGTACACCCTAATTGCCCGGACCACATCCAAGGCATACAAAGCAATTTCTTTAGGATGTTTTGGCCTGGGACACAGGGAAGGCAACACAATGTCTTCATTCAAATGAAAGTCAGAGACAAACTTTGAAAGGAACAACTAATTCTGACACCCTGCGTGCAAAAGGTGATAGCCACCAAAAAGGCCACCTTCTGGGACAGCATAAGCAGGGGAATCTCCCGAAGATTCTCAAAAAGGAGGCTTCTGGAGGACTGAAAGCACCAAACTGAGTTCCCAAGGCAGTAACAAAGACCGTACTGGAGGAGCTGAACTCTCTGAAGTAAAGTACGCACCAGGGAGTGTGTGGCCAAGGGCCATTGAAAGAAGACTGCCAAGGCCGACACCTGGCCCTCGATAACACTCAAGGCCAGTTTCTGCTCAACCAACCCCCCCACCCCCATTGAAGGAAAGTCAAGATCCGAGCCAACGAAAAAGGAGCGAGGATGAACCCCAAGGAGACTCACACCACGCAATGTACGTCTTCCACGTATGATGTTAGAGCTTCCTAGAAGTAGATTTCCTAGCTTTTAACAGCATTGGAATCACTGACTCAGACAAACCTCTATCCATCAGCACCTGGCATTCAACAGCCAAGCTGTCAAAGCCAGCCACTGTAAAGCAGGATGGAAGACCGCACGTGAGACAGCAGATCCTCCCTGAGGAGGAAGCTTCCAAGGAACGTTGGCGACCAGCCGCACCAGATCGCCGTACTAAGCCCGACGAGGCCAGTCCGGGACCACTAAATTGGCCGGAATCTCTTCTGCCCTGATCCTGCGCAGATGTCTTGGCAGAAGCTTGAGAGGAGGGAAGGTGTAAATCAGACGATACTGACCCCACGGGGCCACCAGCACGTCTGTAGCGTCCGCCAGAGGATCCTGTTACCAAGCCACAAACCTCTGCACCTTTCTGTTGAGCCGAGACGCCAACAGACACTTCTCGGGGATGCCCCACCAGAGACACAACTGATGAAACACCTTCGGATGAAGGGACCACTCCCCTTGGTCCAACGCCTGCCGACTGAGGTAATCTGCCAGCCAATTTTCCACCCCAGGAATGTGTACGGCGGAGAGCACTGGAATGAAACGTTCTGCCCACTTTAGAATGCCGGCTACCTCCATAGCCGCCAAAACAATTCTCGTGCCCCCCCTGGTGATCGACATAAGCCACAGCCGTGGCATGGTCCAATTGAATGCGCACAGGACATCCCTGAAGATGATCGGTCCAATGTTCCAGGTACACTCTGATCGCTCCGAGTTCCAGACATTGATCGGTAGTCTGGACTCTTCCAGTGCCCAGATTCCCTGAGCAGAATGCTTGCCAAGGACACCTCCCAAGCCGGACAGGCTTGCATCTGTCCAATACAAGGGGAGGAAGGATTTGCCCAGCCGAAGCGTTAGAGAACGATGCCACCATATAAGGGACTCATTCCCCGGCTCAGCCAGATCTGGTTGTTCAGAGATTGTGAATTCTTGTCACATTTGCCCAGAATCTCCCTTTGCAGGGTGCAAACGGAACCGCCTCGAAAGTATACACCAATCAGGCCCATGACCATCTGCTGGACAGCAGGAGACGATTTGCAGCCTAGAGTTTCTGGAGTTTGACCAGAGGAAGGAGCAGTCTGGCTAAGTCAGACCCAGATATTCCAGCTTTATGGATGGAACCAGAACAGACTTCTGAAAATTCAGAGTTCGTATGGTGATCTCCAGGTTTTCCACCAGAGCAGTAGGAGACCTTGCTCGCAGAAGGAGATCGTCCAAGTAGCCCAGTACCATGATCCCCTGTTTGCGCAAAAATGCTAGCACCGGGGCTAACACCTTTTGTGAAGATCCGGAGGAGCAGAGCCGAGACCAAAGGGTAACGCCACAAACTGTTAATGCTCATCTCCCACGGCAAAGTGGAGGAAGTGCTGATGACTGGCACATATTGGAATGTAAAAGTAAGCATCCTTGATATCCACAGAGGCAAGAAAATCACAATGATGCAGGGATGCCACCACCGTGCAAATAGACTCCATTCTGAACTTCTGCACCCGCACAAAGGCGTTCTAGCACCTTGAGGTCCAGAATTGGACGCACCTTGCCTTCCTTCCTGGGAACTCTAAACAAGTTTGAATAAAACCCCCTGAAATCGTTCCGATGTCAAACCCGGGACAATCACCACTTGAAGTAACAGGTCTTGCACCGCCCCAAAGAACCTGCAAGCGGTCCGGGCACAGGCACAATTTGGAAGGAAAGAACCTTTCCGGATGTTAAGAACGAAACCTGATCTTGTAGCCAGACAGTATGACTCAGTGGACCCACTTGTCTTGTACCAGAGTAGTCCACGGGTCCAGAAACCAGCAAAGACATCCCCCCCACCCTCGATATTGGTGAGGGCGCACCTTCATGCTGAAGGAGCCTTGTTTATGGGTCCGGATAAGCCCGTTTGACTTGCCAGACCAAGTTCACATGGATCCACCAAAGGAGGCCCTGAAAGGCTTTGATCCCTTGTTGTCAGTCGCCCGAGGGACAAAAAAAAAAACTTCTTATGAGACGAGAAAAATGGCCCATGTCTACGACGAGGGTCCTTGCCCTTAGTAGCCTGCGGATAAAGGTACTCATCCCCCGTTAGATCCTGAATGAGGTCATCCAGGGTAGCTCCAAACAGGATATCTCCTTGAAAAGGAAGATCAGTCAAGGCCTTTTTTGAAGTCTGGTATGCAAACCAGCATTTCATCCAAAAAATACGCCAAAGGACCACTGCTGAAACAGAGAGCCTAGCGACTAGGGGAGCCGCATCCAAAGAGGCATCACAGAAAAACTGCGGCCCCTGGACCACCAGCTCAGCAAAGACAGATCACGGCATAAAAGCTTAGCCCACTCGGTCAGAGTTTGTGACCCCAGTACAATGGTAAATATCGGCCTCAATGCCGAACCAGCCAAGGTGTACATATTGCAGGCCACAGCATCCACCTTCCTGTCAGCAGGGTCCTTAAAGACTGGGGACTCTTCAACCGGAATCATGGCTGCCTTGTTCAATCTGGAAAATGGAGGGTTCACCACCGGTGGAACATTCTTCTTAATAAGGGACTCCTCATAGGGGTACCGCATAGTCAATTGCTTAGGAACCACAAGGGGACGTTTTGGTAGTTCCAAATCTTTAGCGACAATTCTGTCAAAATAGGAGGGGAAAGGAAACACCTTTGCCGCTCTGGATGGCTTGTGAGTGCCAAAAGGAACCCGCGCCTCCATCGCAGCAGAATATATATTAAAAATCGCATAGTAGCTCGCAGGATCACCCATAATTATTTTATTACTTTAACATCTCATCCTTGTGATGAAATCTTTCATTTTCGTGCAATGTTATGACATTTCGTGCCAATAAATTATTAAAATACAAATAAATGGTTTTCAAATAAGTTCCATGTATATAATTATGCAAAAAACACTCCATGGACACCACTCTGGTTTTTATGGAACTGTCCATAAAGCCGTATTCGCACTCCATTGATAGACTGCTCTGTGTAATGTGATCGGTCCACTTTAAGTTCAGAGAAGAAATTCACCCAAAATAATTAAAAGAAGAAATTCACCCAAAATAATTCAAAACTCAGCTGAGCAGAACTGGATTTTCAAGACTAGTTTTGAAATATAATACAGTAGAAACAGGAATGCACAAAAATGGCAAACAATGACACATACATGTGAATAATGCACAGAAAATATTCTTATCAGCCTCCGGGGAGTAATAGGACTCTATCCTAGGTTACATTTCCTTCATTTGTTTCCTGCCTGCGAAGTTCACTTTTATGACTAACCAATAAGTTTGAGGAAATGACTCAACTCCAGGAAGACATGAAAGTCTTGTGAACAAAACAAAGCAATCCTAATACTGCTGGCAGGAATCTTACAGATCTCTGAGCCCCCTGTATGCAAACAAGATACTGCCAGTCCCAGCAATCCGACCCCATCATTCACAGTCCGACTACGGTGTCAGGAGAACAGCAAACATCTAACTGGTGGAGGGCGACCACAAAGAACTACAGAAACCACAGCAATCAGTTATCTTACAGTGAAAAACCTGCCTTATTGGATGAGGATGGAGGGGCGGGAAGGAGATGATTAGATCTCTCAATAATTACATAGAAATGGGCTTAGAATAGGTTAACGAGGACCTTCACCCGTTTTCACAACAGGCTCCCACCTGCTTCCATAACTTTCTCTGAAAATTAACTAGGAAAGCAATGCTGCAAAAATGTAACCACTTTCCTCCTTAGGCCTCTTTCACACGGCCGCTCCGATTTTTTCTTCCGCTCCGGGACTTTTTTTTTTTTTTTCACGGACACGGGTGACACTTGTGTCATCCGCTCCGTATGTCCGCATATCATCCCATCCGTTTGCGGATGATATACGGACATAATGTATTTCTATGGGGATTGCGGATGTCAGCGGATGACACCGCTGACATCCGATTTTGCATCCGTTCGGTTTTTTTAAACGGAAGAAAAATAGGGTTCTGTTCCGTTCAAAAAAAAAATGGAACAGAACTGAAAGGACACAAATCGGATGGTCATCCGCAATCCCATTGACATACATTATGTCCGTATATCACCCGCAAACGGATGGGGTGATATACGGACATACGGAACGTCCGTGTGAAAGATGCCTTAGGGTGTACTGATACATCCTTGGACAGGAAGGATGATCTCTCAGCGATGACCAAGATTTCATTAAGGGCCGGTGATTCTCTTCGGCCTGGGTTCACACTACAGCGAACACCGACATCGTATCAATTCGCACCGCATTGCTGTGCAGATCACATGCGATGTTTGAGCAATGCAAATTTAGCCACCAATTGTATGGCTGAACTCGCATTGGATTTGTGCAAAACAAAGGTGCAGGAACTTTCTTTCCCGCACTGGAATCAGATCGCATGGGTTTTGAATTCAAAGCTCGAACTGCGATCCTATCTGGGGGGGGGGGGGGGTGGAGTCATTAACTTTGTATTGACATCCGCAGCGGTTTGCAGAGGGCGGTGTGAACTGCACTAGAATTGCGCTGGTTCCCGCATCACAGTAGCATGAACCAGGGTTTAATGTTACATTACACAGCTCCTCACCCCATGGACCCCTTTACATTACACAGCTCCCCACCCCAACCTCTGGACCCATTTATAATACACAGCTCCTCACCCCATGGACCTCTTTACATTATACATCCCCCCAGCTCTCCCCCTTCCTACCTTATTCGGGCATGCTGCATGCAGAGCGGGAGACACAGGAGAGCGGTGCAGAGAGCAGGAGGCACTAAGGCAGAATGAAACCGCAGCCCTGAATAGACACCGCGAGCTGCCGGAATCAACTTTCCAAGTTAACAGTAGATGATTGGTTGCTAGGGGGTCCTAGCAACCAATCACCTGCTCGTTAACTTAGAAATGTAACTCCAGCAGCTCCCGCTGTCTATTCAGCTCTGCCGTTTCTCTCTCTCCCATTCTGCCTCAGTGCCTCCTGCTCCACTCCCGTGTTAGTGAGCGGTGGAGGCAGTCTGGCGGCTGGCCCCGGGTGTCACCCCTCAGACACAGGACTAATGCTTGGCTGGGGCTTGGCAGGTGGGGCCCCCCTGGGCAAGTGGGGCTCCCGGGCAACTGCCCAGCTTGCCCATGCGGTAAGACGGCCCTGTGCTGCGTGTAGGACACTAAAACAAAATAGGCTGACCTGTGTGTCACAGGAAAAAAAATATTTATTCTAGAAAACTGACTCCAATGACATTACATGAATGCTCCCTTGCTGGGGATAGTCAACAAAAAACTAAAATTATTAAAATGAAAGAGCAAAAAGTAATGAGAATGTTATAACAAAACAAAAAACAAAACAAAACAAAAACAAAACAAAACAAAAAAAACAAAAAAAAAAAAAAAAGCACACACACAAACATGCGTGCGATGATGGATTCATCAAAAGGTAACATAATGTGACTTGGTAACTTTGGTAATCTTACAATACAATATACATATCTAAGCTACAAATGTGTGACAATTTCCTCCTTTAATAATACAGTAATAATAAAGTAAACCAGATGGAAAGAGGAAACACCTGCTTAGTAGACCGGCGCTCGGAAGGCGCTGACTTGGTTAGAGTTCTGCAATGTACTCAAGTCTACAAATCCCTTAGCAGTGCAGTATTCTGAGAATGACTTCTCCCACACGGCCAGCCCTAAACAGGTACAACTCCGAGACGGCGCAGGGAAGAGCGGGGGCCAGCAGAGACTGGGAATCAGGCTATTACTGGGGTTTCTGCAATGAAATGCTCCAACCAATATATATAGCACATACAAAAGAGCAGCCCCAGATCAGTGAACAGTCTCATTGGACCTCACAGTGCATGCCAAGGCCTCATACACAGGAGGTCTCCTAAAAGCCTTTCCTCCTGGCAGCTGCGTTTTGGCCAAAAAAAAAAAAAAAAAAGACCCTTTTACAAGCGTCAGATAGGTGTTACGCTTTTACAAGCGTTTAGGCGCATGTACGGGTGTCAAGCCTTTATTCTGGTTATTTTAGCCAGCATGCCTAGCGTTAACACACTATTACAAGCAGCAAGCATTTTTTCTGCCAATACTCTTGCTGCTCTTAGACACACACTGGCAATGGGGTTTTTCCTGCCTCCAAAAGCCCCCGCCACTAACCACTGCTAAATGTCTGAGTGCACGGACACATAGGATGACAGAGGGGAGTTTACAGGCAGGCGCCCCCTAGGAAAAAGCTTGACAAGTTTGCTTTGAATCGATGACCCAGCTAAAAAAAAAAAAAAAAGTTAGAAGGCAGTTTTTTTTTTAACCAACAACTCTTACGTGTGGAACATGTAACATGGTCCTGAAGATGAACTTATCCTTTAACCACCTCCTTCCCAAGCCTATTCGGACACTTCGTACTACGGCGTTTAAACTTCTCAATAGGAGACGCTTTAAACTCCTTTACAGGTTACCAGTTTAGAGTCGCACAGGTGGTCTGGTGCTAGAATTATTGCCCTCACTCTGACGTTCGTGGCAATACCTCACATGTGTGGTGCAATCACCATTTACATATGCGTGCGGGAGTAAAGTATGCGTTCGCATTTGCACGGTGGGACGGGGGCACTTTACATTTTGTATTATTTATTTTATACAAAATTCTTTTTTTTTTTTTTGTACAAACTTTATTGCTATCACAAGGGATGAAAAACATCCCTTGTGACAGGTCCTCTTTATGGGGAGATTTGAGGTCTATTAGACCCCAAATCTCTCCTCTGGCCCCCCATGCAGCTGATCAGACAGATCGGTCCGATCGGCTGCTTCTCTGGCCGCTGGTGGCCAGGTAAACAAAGGGGCGGAACGGTAAGTGGCGAATTTTCGCCACTCCTGGTTTCCAGGGTTACAGAGAGAGGGGAACGGCATCAGTCTCCCCTCTACTAGGCAGCTTTCGCCACATCAGTCTCCCCTCTACTAGGCAGCTATCGCCGCATCGCTCCCGGCCTCCGTGATGGAACCAGAGAGCCCAGGAGAGGCGGCGGCGGGAGAAGGGGGTGGCACCCCCTGCCGCCACCTGCAGAAGTGATCACTTCTGCCTGGAAGGGGAGTGCTGGCTGCAAACAATGATACCGGGATGATGTCTGTAGGTGCAAGCATCATCCCTGTATAACCACTGAAACCCAAGGACATTCGGGTACATCCTTGAGTGGAAAGTGGTTAACCCTTTCACAGCCAGCACCATTTTTTGCACACATTTAAAGAGGAAGTAAACCCTCCTCTGCAAGTTGTACCTATAGGTAGGCCTATGATAAGGCTTACCTATAGATACTGTAAATATCTCCTAAACATGCACAGTTTAGGAGATATTTACCTTACATGCAGCCAGTGACGTCACTGGCGCATGCGCTCTGAAGGAACGGCCGCTGGTGCCGTTCCTTCAGAGCCCCGTGCCATGACCGTCGACTCCCGCACGCGTGCGCGACGTCACCGCGGCTCCGGCCGGATGCCGCGATCCCGGAAGACGGGCGACTGAACATGTCGCCCGTCATACAGGTAAGCGGGCGGCACGGCGGGGGCTCGTTCTAAGGTTAAGTATTTCATAGTGAGCTAGTATGCTATGCCTACTAGCTCATTATTTGTTTCTCTTGCAGGTTGAAAAAAAAAAAAAAAAAAAATTGGGGTTTACAACCTCTTTAAAAAATCCTTTTAGGCCTGTAGAATACATAAAATCCTCAAACATTATGACAGCAGACACCCTAGAGAATAAAATACCCAACATGTCAAACTCTATATTTTCCATAGGCGACACTTTAAAGCCCCCTATAGTTCATCAGTTTAGCGTTACGAAGGAGGTCTGGTGCTAGAACTCTATTGCTCATATTCCAGCGTGCACAGCGATATGTAATGTGTATTGCAATTGACGTTTTCAGGACTAGGCGCCCTGCCAAGTGCGTTTACTTATGTATATATGGGGGCCTTTTCTGTGATTAGGTGTAACTTCACATTTTTTCTAAAATTAAAAAAAAATAAATAAAATAAAAAACTCAAAGTCCCCTATGTGATGAATTTTGGTGACAGGTTCTCTTTAATGAGACATCCAGGGTCTAAAAGACCCTGTATGTGTTCCCTGTGTTCCACTGAATGTAATGCAATGCACATCACACTGCATTGCATTCTTTCCTGGCCCGGGGATCGGGAAGAGACATCACACTTGGGGGTCAACAAATGAAAGGGGAGGAGAGCAGACGTGTTGGGTGTCCACTCTCCTCCCTCCCCTGTACCCAGCGGCACCCACTATGCCGGTCCCTGGCTTGCAGATGGGCAGAGCAGAGCCCCGATTACATGGGGGAGGGGGGGGGGGGGGGGGGAGTATTTGGGCAGCAGGAGGACACTTCTTGTCACCATGGCGAAGATATGCAAACTAATCTGGGTGTGTCATTAACTTTGTATTGACACTCCCAGCAGTTCGCATAGGGCAGAGTGAGTTGGGTGCGATGCGGGCACCCACAGTGGATTCGCAGGGTTCCCGCATCGTGCCAGTGTGAACCCAGCACTAATAGACACAGTGAGAAAAACTGAGGTTCTATTCATATCATGCTTCATGTCAGACTCAGGAAATACTGAAGATAATTGGTTAGCAGGACAAATCAGGAACTAGCATCTCAGGAATGAGGAGAACAATGGCAGCCCCCATATTTCCTTATTACAAGTTTGCTTTACCAGAGAATGTGGAAGTACAAGAATGGTGGAAGTTACAGACTGTCAGATATAAACATTACAAGCAATGTGATATACCGGAGAGAAAAACTGTGCACACAATGTTCTT
The DNA here is from genome assembly GCF_965119305.1 of Pelophylax lessonae. Classification (NCBI taxonomy): domain Eukaryota; kingdom Metazoa; phylum Chordata; class Amphibia; order Anura; family Ranidae; genus Pelophylax; species Pelophylax lessonae. The sequence goes on from NC_138768.1 coordinate 758,394,983, forward strand.
CTATAGAAACAAAATACCCGTATCCTCACTAAGGCCCCTTTCATACCTAATATGGGACTTATTCTTCCACTTGGGACTGCAAAGTCGCATGACAACTAGTACCCCATGATTTCCAATAAGTACTGTTTATATCTGTGTGACTTCAAGTTGCAGTGACTTCAAAGTAGCCCCTGCACTACTTTGGTCCGACTTTGATGCAACTTGAGGTCCATAGACTTCAAGATTACACAGGCATTGCTTCAAGTCGCACGACTTTCAGGTCGCACAAATGTGTAAAAAGGGGTCTAAAAGCCACAAGTCCAGAAAAAAGCAACAACAACAGTCTATTGCCATGTACTTCCAATGCTGGGAACAGAGAGGAGACGTAGGGGTGACAGAGGGGGAACAAAGGAAAAGGAACAGGCATATGTTATGCACTTTATGACACTTTACCCCTCATTTTACGCTAGGGTCACACCTATGTGTTTGCTGCAGCCAACGTCTGTGCTGGGAAAACAGCCCATTCATTCATTCATTAATACAGAAAACTGTGCACCACCACCACCAAAAACTACAATAAAAGAAATATAAAATATATAAGAAACATAATAAACACTAATATCGAGAGGTTGCAGCATACACCAATAATGTGTTCCCACACCCAAGACAAAAAGGAGTACAAAAAGGAATAAAAGTCCAATCAAAAAACTTCATAAACAATATCCATGCTTAATTATATTCAGCTCCATGCACATTCTTCAGCTGGAGTATAGAGTGGAATATAATTAAGCACAGAGATTGTTAATGAACTTTTTAATTGGACTTTTATTACTTTTTATTTATTTTTTGTTTGTGATGATTTCTTATGTGCACATTTGTATGAAAAGGGGAAGTTAAGCCAAAGCTCGTTTGACTGTACTTCTCCTGTGGATGACAGGAGTGCAGTTCGTTCTCAACGTCACAGAGCTGGTCCAGGTGGGGGGGGAGAAAAACTCCCAACAATATGGTTGGGACCGGCCCACAAACCTGGACAGGGACTGGGACCTGGCTCCGCCTCTCAGTGAGCGGACAGTCACCAGCTCTCTGCTCACGGAAACGCTTGTTCACGGAAACCCCCGCGCGTGTGCCCGGTGGACCCGATGTCTGCCGGTCACTCGCGATTGTCCGTTACAGAGGGAGAAAGGCAGGCGGCTAATGTAAACAAAGCTGCATGTCATTCTCCCTTGTGTAAGTGCAGAGATCATACGGTCCTGCTATGTAGGATCGTATATCTCTGTAGTTACACAAACAGTCACATCCCTTCACAGTTAGAAACACGCCCCTAGGGACACACTTAACCCCTCCTTCTCCAATAAAGTTAACCCCTTCCCTGCCAGTGTCATTTTTACAGTAACAGTGCATATGTATAGCACTGATTACTGTAGTAATGTCACTGGTACCCCCAAAAGTGTCAAAAATGTCAGTCAAGGGTCCGATCTGTCCACCGCAATGTCGCAGTCCCAAATAAAAAAAATAAATAAAAAAAAATTGCAGATCGCCACCATTACTCGTTAAAAAAAAAAAAAAAAAAAAAAAAAAAACAACAAAAATGACAAAAATCTTTCCCTTAGTTAGTAAACACAATAACTTTTGCGCAAACCAATCAAAATACGCTTATTGCGATTTTTTTTTACCAAACATATGTAGCAGAAAACAAATTGGCCAAAAATGTAAAAAAATTTTGATTTTTACATTTTTTTGGGGAATTTCATATAAAAGAAATTTTGAAAAATATTATTTTTGCAAAATTGTTGCTCTTTGTTTATAGCGCATGATCATAAAAACCCCCCCCCCCCCTCGCACAGGTGATCAAATACCACCAAAAGAAAGCTCTGTTTGTGGGAAAAAAAAGAGACGTCAAATTAGTTTAGGTACAGCGTCACACGACCGCACAATTGTCCGTAAAGTCAAGCAGTGGCGAATCGCAAAATAGGGCCTTGTGAGGAAGGGGGTAAAATCTTCTGGGGCTTAAGTGGTTAATAGGCGGCTGTACCTGTGCAGAAACGCAGGAAATGGGTCCCTGAAAATTTTTAAAAACACAGCCGCAGAGAAATCGCATAGTGCTTTTGCACCAAGCCATATCCCGCAGCTAAGAAAAAAAAACAGTGTCAGCCCCGCATGACTGCAAAAAAGCAGCGCATTTTGGCTGTGGGTGTGGCAGCGGGAATAGGTGCAAATGACACGCTGTCCCACAACCACCCAAAACAGTGTAAACCTAGCCTTAAAGCAGAACTCAAGAATGTTTTTACACCTACATTGGTCCAGCTTGGTTACATCTAATCCTTCACAGCTCACTTCCAGGGGGATGCCGGAGATGCAGAAACTCACTAGCCTGCTACATACAGTCGGCACCGGTCTCTCTTGGGTAATGCTCAAGTAACCTGCCATCGTGTATACCGAACACAGGGGGTTGTTTGCCTGGCACCTCTGCCATTCATAGAACATATTTCAATTTTTGTAATAATACAATCAGAGAATACTTTGTAATTATTGCAGATACAAGATATTCTCTGAATGGATGAGGTGCTAAGTGAGCGACCCCCTGTGTTCCGTATACAGAAGACAACCGCTTGAGCAGCAGTCAGAGAAAACCAATGCTGGCTGTATGCAGCACAGGCTACTACAGTGAGTTTCTGCATCCTCAGAGGTCCTTGGATGTGAGAGATTAGATGTAACCAAGCTGCTGGAACAATGGAAGTTTAAAGCAGAAAATGGCAAAACCCTTTTTTTTTTTTTTTTTTTTTTATTACAGCTTTGGATAGAGTGGAGAAGGATTAGAACATGTCAGTTTGTATTTGCTGTCTGTGTCCCCGTTAGGGAGATTCATCCTCTCTATTGGTCATTTGCACCATTATAAATGAAAGAAAATCCCACATTTTGGGTTGTCACCAGAAAAGTAATAGAGCAGAAATCTTCCAATGGGGACACTAGTTGTGGTGACCTGGGGGTCGAATTCCCTTAACTTGCAGGGATTTCCTCTCACTTCCTGTTTGGCTATGGGACAGGAAGTGAAGGAAAAGCTCTGCAATGGGACACAGACTGGGGAAGAAAAGAAAAGAAAGAAAAGTTTAGCTGATAGTTCTACTTAAAGGAGGTTGTAAACCCCATGTTTTTGACATTTACCTATAGGTAAGCCTATATTAAAGGCTTACCTATAGCTGCTATAAATACAGTGCATGCAAGCCGATGACGTCATAGGCGCATGCGCTCTGAAGGAACGGCCACCCGTGCCGTTCCTTCAGAACCCTATGCCGTGAACGGCAGCTCCTGTGCGCATGCGCGGGAGTGATGTAATCAGATGGCCGGAGGACGCGAACAAGAAAGCAGGGTGGCTGGACATTTCGGCCGCCCTGTTGCTGAGCGGGCGACACTGCGGGGCTTCGTTTTTAGGCATTTCATAATGAGTCAATATGCGATGCATACTGCCTTTGTCTTTACAGTTTTTTTTTTTTATGTGCGTTTACTTACTCTTTAAAAAAAAAAAAAAGAAGAATGATCATTCTTAAGAGTTCAGTTTAGGCCCCGTTCACATTATCACACGATTCTGCCTGTCACATAGGGCAACCTATTTACTTGAATAGACAGCCTATGCACATTGGTCACCCAAAAAAAGCTCCTGTTTATTTTCAGGTGACCAAGTTTCATGCAATTTATGCAGGCACGGTTTACTGCGATCCCGTCGCAGGACAACTATGGCAGAATCGCATTGTGTCTAAGATCCCAATGAAGGATAATGGCATCCAAACATGCACAGCGTGTTGTGCTGGGATTGCTACGCATTACGAATTACAGCGATTCTGCCCGCGATCCTGAATCGTGAGATGTGAATGGGGCCTTTAACTGCAGGAAGTTGCCAAATATTGCTGGAGATTCCAATGTCCATGCAACAGGCAGCCTGTAATCTGAACACCTTCAGATTTCTAGGGTACACGGGGGAGACAAGAAAAAAAAAAAAAACCTAAAGAGCGGGATAAGTCCTGTCTACAAACTGGAGTTTTCTCTTAAAGCCCCTTTCACACTTGTGCGACTTGTCCTGCGGCTTGGGACTGCCAAGTGTCTTGGTATACAGATGCCTTAAGGAGTTTCCATCACTGGGACTAAGGGGCCCACACCATAATCCCCCCTCCACCAAATGAGCAAAGGGTGGGCCAACTCAGTATTGAAACCTTACGGACTAAGACTGGGATGCCATTAACCACTTTAATACCGGGCACTTCCCTCCCTTCCCGCCCAGGCCAATTTTCCCCTTTTAGCGCTGTTGCATTTTGAATGACAATTGCGCGGTCATGCAACACTGTACTTACATCAAATTTATGTCATTTTCCCCCCACAAATAGAGCTTTCTTTCGGTGGTATTTGATCACCTATGCGATTTTTACTTTTTGCTAAACAAATAAAAAAAGACCGAAAAGTTTAAAAAAAAAAAAAAATTTTTTGTTTATGTTATACAATTTTGTAAATAAATAATTTTTTTCCTGCACTGATGAGCACTGATGAGACTGCACTGACAGGCACTGATGGGGTGGCACTGATGGGGTGGCACTGATGGGGTGGCACTGATATGTGGCACTGATATGTGGCACTGATATGTGGCATTGGTGGGCACTGATAGGCGGCACTGCTGGGCACTGATAGGCGGCATTGATGGACACTGATAGGTGGCACTGAAGGGCATTGATAGGTGGCACTGACGGGCACTAATGGGCACTGATAGGCGGCACTGGTGGGCACTGATGGGCACTGACGGGCGGCACTGATAGGTGGCACTGGTGGGCAATAATGGGCACTGGTGGGCGACACTAAAGGATGGCAGTGATGGGCACTTGTGGGCAGCACTGATAGGGAGGACACTGGTGGGCATCACTGATGGGGAGGGCAATGGGGGGCTCCCTAAGCCCTGATTGCCATCCCTGGTGGCCATAGTGGGCATCCCTGGGGTCATAGTGGGCATCCCTGGGGTCATAGTGGGCATCCCTGGTGGATCTAGTGGCATCCCCCCCCCCCCCCCCGAGGGTTTGCACTGGTAATAAATGATCTGATTACCAGTGCCGACCCCCCCCCTGTCAGGGGAGCCGCCGATCAGCGCTCCTTTACTCGTGCCTGTCAGGCACGAACTAAGGAAAGCCGATCAACGGCTGTTCCTATTTACTATGTGACCAGCCGTGATTGGACACGGCTGATCACATGGTAAAGAGCCTCCGTCAGAGGCTCTTTACCGAGATCGGAGATGCAGGGTGTCAGACTGACACCTCGCATCACCGATCGCCGCTCTGCGCGCCCCCGGGGGGCGCCCAGAGCGGCGTTATCCTGCCGCCGTCATATGACGTCCGGTCAGGATAACTCAACCACATTTCCGCTGTCAATTTGTAATAGGGCGGGCGGGAAGTGGTTAAAGTTCATGCGTCCCAATACTTTTGGTAATATAGTGTATGTCAGATAAGATGGGAAGAGCCAGGTCTGCTTCATCTAAAAAGACCAAACAGCCATAAAAAGGACTGACTTTGCTCACATTCAGACGAATAGAATAAGCAAGCGATGGTAAGAGGCAAGATACACCAATCACGTTCCACTGGTCATCAGTAAAAGATAGAAGGTGGCTGTCTACCGTCATGTACACTGAACCAATTCAAGAGCAAGATAAAATATGTTGGTCAGTATTGTGGAAGGTACAGACACTTTGTACTGGGTGATACTAGAACATTCCTATTTCACTCATGGGGTTAAGCAGGTTACATAATAACCCAATTAACAAGAAAATCCCTAACGCCACCCAAAGAAACAATGACCTGCTTAGTACTACACACAATCTAGAGTAGGGATCACCCATAAACACTGCCCCTGGATACTCCGTACCCATCTGAGAGACAAGATCCACCACCCACACAACTTCTATATTCAGTACAAGACTTTCCACCACCCAACCAACTCCCAATAAAAAGGAACCGCATGGATCAGACTTTTCATCTGAATGGGTCGTGTTTGGCGGCAGTACTGCCCATCGAATGTGAGATGGGGTAGAATGTGTGGCTGCAACAGGAGTACTATCCCATCCGACCGGCATAAGGTGAAGGTGGGTGGTCAGGGAAGAAATAAAAAAATAAATAAATAAATAAATAAATATCGCAGCTCAACCACCTATTTGTACCAACCTCCAGCCCCAAGTGTAAACGTGGCAGGCCGCTACCCGCTGCTGCATGAACTTCTGCCACTCTCAGGTGCATTAACATGAACTGTACATGGCTCTGCACCTATGTGAATAAGCCTTCACAGTGCAATGATCCTTTCCACCACCAGCAGACTCCTTTGAACCAGTGCGATACTTTTCACACTTCTGTTTCCAATAGGTTTCCGATTACAGGGGTGAGGGGGGTTACCCAGGAAGCTGTAACTGAAAACCAGTGTTCATTTCGTTGACTAAAATATTTTCATCAGCAAAATTAATACTATTTAGTCAACTAAAATACGACTAAAACAACGCAGATGACTAAAATACGACTAAAACTAAATGGCATATTAGTCAAAAGGCTATGACTAAACCTGAATCGAATTTCTATCACTATGGCTAAATCTGTGTCTGTAGTGCATGTTCAAACTTTAAGGCTACATTCACATCTTGACGTTGCTATTACAGGCATTTTTAGGGGCGTTTTTTCTGGCGTTTTTTGTGCAGGCGTTTTTAGATTGAATAGAGACCAATGGAAAACGCCTGTAATCTGCCCAAAAAAGAAGCTCATGTACTTTTTTGGGCGTTGGGCGTTTTGCTCACAGCGTCAAAATGCTCAGATCTGAACAGGGGCCATTGAAATGAATAGGATTTTTCTTGTTGGGCGTTTTGAGAGGTGATCCTAGAGCAGAAAAACTCCCCAAAAGCCTACATGTGAACGGAGCCCAATACCAGAAATAATAAACATGTTTATTAGATTTTTACTCCAGAAGTATAGAATGTTTGGCAGTTCTAACGAAATAATGTATTCAAATTTAACGAAACACATTCTATTTTAGTTGACTACACTGTACTGGAGATTTTAGTTGACTAAAATACGACTAAAACTAAAATGGCATTTTAGTCAAAAGACTATAAAACTTAAACTAAATTGAAATTTGATGTCAAAATTAACACTGCTGAAAACCCATTGCGAGGAGAAGTTGCTAGTCTGACATGCAGAATTTCTTACAAAATCTGATGGAAGCTGCACTAGACAGAATTTTTAGTAGTTCAGTCTAGCTACTGAAATCTCTAGAGAGGAATCAAAAGTGGAGAATGATTGGTGCTCATAAAGGCAAAAGAAGCTCCCTATAGGGCAAGCCAGTGGTCTCCAAACTGCAGTCGGCAGGACGGATTATATGGGCTTTGCGACACTATTCTGCCTCTGACGCTAAGGGGACCTATTCTTTTAGCTGACACTACAGATGGGGCATCATTTCTGCCACTGCCCGCCAACCCCGAGGGACACACCTCCCTCCCGCCACTGACCACCATCCCCAGGGGACATTCCTTCTTCCAGCCACTGACCACCACCCCCAGGGGACATTCCTTCTTCCAGCCACTGACCACCACCCCCAGGGGACATTCCTTCTTCCAGCCACTGACCACCACCCCCAGGGGACATTCCTTCCTCCAGCCACTGACCACCACCACCCCCAGGGGACATTCCTTCCTCCAGCCACTGACCACCACCACCCCCAGGGGACATTCCTTCCTCCAGCCACTGACCACCACCACCCCCAGGGGACATTCCTTCCTCCAGCCACTGACCACCATCCCCAGGGGACATTCCTTCTTCCAGCCACTGACCACCACCCCCAGGGGACATTCCTTCCTCCAGCCACTGACCACCACCCCCAGGGGACATTCCTTCCTCCAGCCACTGACCACCACCACCCCCAGGGGACATTCCTTCCTCCAGCCACTGACCACCACCACCCCCAGGGGACATTCCTTCCTCCAGCCACTGACCACCATCCCCAGGGGACATTCCTTCTTCCAGCCACTGACCACCACCCCCAGGGGACATTCCTTCCTCCAGCCACTGACCACCACCACCCCCAGGGGACATTCCTTCCTCCCGCCACTGACCTATCATCCCCGGGGGACATTCCTTCCTCCCGCCATCTTCAGGGGGAGGGGGGGGGGCATTCCTTCCTCCCACCACTGACCATCATCCCTTGGGATATTCCTTCCTCCCGTCACTAACCTCCATTCTGCCCCCCCCCCACCCCCCACTATCCGCCAACCCTGGGACATTCCTTTTTGCCACTGACCACCATCCCTGGGACGTTACTCAGTCCCACTGAAGAACGGTGGGACTGCAGCAGAACATATATTTATTAAGAGGGGTGTATTGTGTCCAATATTTTGATGAAGCACAGTCCATCCTTGCCAAGAGAAAATGTTGAATACAGCAAACACTTCTTATTTGGGCACATTTTCCTGCTTTAAAGGAGAAGTTCACCTTTTGTAACATGTTACACCCATATTCAGGGTGTAACAGGTTACAGATGCACCGGCCCCTGGTCTGACAGCTAGCAGGGGGGGGGGGGGGATCTTCTCCCCTAGATGTCACAATCTGCAACAAAGTGTTCTGCGAATGGGAAAACTACAAGGTCCTGTAGCCTTTGCGGCTGTCGGCTTGTAGTTGTCAATGAACTGCCATGGTGCTGTTGAGTGCTGTGGTAGTTCATTCATGCTTCCGGTCACAGTGTAACTTCCTGGCCTTATTGGAGGTACGGCCAGACAGACAGTCTGCAGGACCGTGGCATTACACCCATGATCTGCTTTACAGGTCCATTACACAAATAAAAAAAATGTGCATGCTTTTTTTTTTTTTTTTTTGTAAAGGTAAACTTATTCTTTTAGACCCCGTTCACACTGGGGCAACCTGTCAGGCGACCTGGTCGCCTGCCATAGAGAAGCTGTGGACCCGATCTAATAGGAGCGACACAAGTCGCTCTGACTTAGAAAAAGGGTCCGGAGCTTCTTTGGGGCAACCCGGAGCGACCTGCATTGACTTCAATGATATGAAGTCCGTGCCGGCCGCTCCGAGGTCACCCCGGCAAGTCGGATCGCTCATATGTGAACCGGCTCTGAATCAGAATTCCAGGATAAACCTTAATTAATCTTACAAAATGCTCCCTCCCCCCCCCCCCCCCCTCCTCACACCAATTCTGTTTAACCTGTATAAAAGAAGATGTATAGACTTGCTTACTACCCTAAATATGGGTGGAACATGTAACATGTTCCAAAAGGTAAACTTATCCGCGGCTCCATAGACACACACAGCTCAGGAGCAAACACGCACTTTGTGGCCTCAAAGCAAGTGGCTTGCTATGGGATACAGGGAGAAGAGGAGGAGCCAAGATCGCCAGCGGGGGACCCCAGAAGAGGAGGTTTGGGGCTGCTCTATGCAAAACCATTGCACAGAGCAGCACATTTATTGTTTTAACTTAAAACAAATGCCTTTTGTATTGCCTTAATTTTGAGCGGTGCTCATAGGTGGTCAGAAAGTGAGAAGAAAAAAAAAAAAAAAACACAACCCAGTTATATATTAAAGAGGAAGTAAACCCTCCTCTGACACTTTTACCTATAGGTAAGCCTATGATAAGGCTTACCTATAGGTACTGTAAATATCTCCTAAACATGCACCGTTTTAGGAGATATTTACCTTACATGCACCAGTGACGTCACTGGCGCATGCGCTCTGAAGGAACGGCCGCTGGTGCGGTTCCTTCAGAGCCCCGTGCCGTGACTGTTGGCTCCTGTGCGTGTGATTGACGTCACTGCGGCTCCGGCCAATCAGATGGCCGGATGCCGCGATCCCGCGGTCGGCGGGGGCTCGATCTAAGGTAAGCATTTCATAATGAGCTAGTATGCGTTGCATACTAGCTCATTATGCGTTTCTCTTTCAGGTTGAAAAAAAAAAAAAAAAAATGTTATTGGGTTTACAACCTCTTTAACACTTGTGTGAATAAGGAATAGAGAACATTATGACCATCATAACCTGTTGAGGCATGGCCAAGACTAGACCTCTGAAGACCCAACCCTCACCAGCAGATCCTTAAAATGCAAGTTGTGAGGTGGGGCTCCATGGATCAGACTTGGTTTTCAAACACATCCCACAGATTCATGATTGGATTGCGATCTGGAAGTCAACATCCCAAACACCTTGTGTTCTTCAAATCATTCTTCAACCATTTTGCAGTGTACATTATCCAGCTCAAAAGAGGCCACTGCCATCAGAAAATACCGTTTCCCAAGGGTGGACTTGGTCAGCAACAATGTTTAGGTAGGTGGTACACGTCAAACATCCACATAAATGGCAGGACCAAGGTTTCTCAGCAGAACATTGCCCAAAGCATTACACAGCCGGCTTGCCTTCTTCCCATAGTGCATCCTGGTGCCATCTCTTCCCCAGGCAAGCAACGCACATTCACCCGGTTATCCACATGATGTAAATAAATTAGGATTTATTAGACCAGACCTTCTTCCATTGCTCCGTAATGCAGTTCTGATGCTCAGGTGCCCATTGTCGGTGCTTTTGGCAGTGGACATGGGTTAGCATAGGCACCCTGACCGGTCTGTGCACCCCCATAGACAACAAACTGCACTGTGTGTGCGCTGGAATCTTCCTATAGGAACTAGCATTAACATTTTTCAGCAATATGAGCTAAAGTCGCTCTTTTACTGGATAAGAACATATGTTCCCGCCTTCCCTGGCCGCGCACATCAACGCGCCTTCCCTGGCCGCGCACATCAACGCGCCTTCCCTGGCCGCGCACATCAACGCGCCTTCCCTGGCCGCGCACATCAACGCGCCATCCCTGGCCGCGCACATCAACGACCCTTCCCTGGCCGCGCACATCAACGCGCCATCCCTGGCCGCGCACATCAACGCGCCATCCCTGGCCGCGCACATCAACGCGCCATCCCTGGCCGCGCACATCAACGCGCCATCCCTGGCCGCGCACATCAACGCGCCATCCCTGGCCGCGCACATCAACGTGCCTTATTCGCCCAGAACCCGGTCACTGGTTCTCCAGTTTTCCTTCTGAATGCCGGCCGATATTGGCTGGTTCAAAAAAAACACAGCCATTTTTTTTTGTGTAAGCCAACCAGTCCAACATAAGCGGGCCGTTTGCCGGCTTCTGGCTGGATGTGAATGCTTGAAAACCAGCAGCCAACCGGCTCTCTATCAGCAATTTCAGCCAATGGCTGAGAGCGCAGATTGGTGTGTTCTGGTGCAGGGCCGTCCCCCTGACAGAGCACAACAGCTCAGTGGGGGAGATAGATGTACTAACATCAGATCGTTAGTACAGCTGCTCCGATCGGAAGTTGAGGTTTTTTTTCATTGAACCTAACAAAAAAAAACGAACCGGCCTTTAGATCACATTTGGTCGGTCCTGACCACAGCAGTTTTGGGTGCTCTGACCTGATCATGTAGACATTACAATTGGCCCTTTCCAAAGTCACTCAAATCCTTACACTTGCCTGTTTTTCTGCTTTACACACATCAACTTCAGGGACAACATGTTCACTTACTGCCACTTTCAGATGTCATTGTCACAATATATATTCAAAGTTGTTGGTCATAATGTTATGGCTGATCTGTATGTATATATGTATATATGATATAGAGAATGATGAAAAGTAATGGAAGTCATGTAATGGATCACACATATGATGACATGTCCTGTGTCTATGGTCAGTCCCCTGTCATCCCTATAGATGGACACACATGACAGTAGGTGAGGATTGATGATCAGAGTAGAAGGGGGGGGGGTGACACCCGGTACATGTGACCGCTAGAGAGCTGATCTGGTCACGCTGGGACTTGTAGTTCCCGGACACAGCGATGTAAACATTAGCCATGTGCCGAGTGGGGGGGAGGGCTCACCTTGTTCTCCTTCTCCTCCTTCTCCTGCCCGGGGTCCAGGTGGATGGAGATGAGTTTCTGTAGCCTGGCCTTCATGTCTAACAGAGAGAGGAGCCCCGAACTTCCCGACTGCCACCCGCCTCCTCCTCCTCCTCATGCCTGGAGAGAGCTCATCACCTCCTACAGACTTCACCCCGCACTCTGCCCGCTCCGACCAATCAGCGGCCTGCCCGGGCCCCGCTCATCAGCTCATTGGATCGTTTGGGAAGTGCGGGCAGTTCCTGAAAGAATGCATTGTACTCACTACTACTACTGATACATACCAATGCAGGGTGATCTGTGCACAGGGGAGATCTACCCGATCACTGTACAGAGGGAGATCTGTCCAATCACCGTAAAGGGGGAGATCTGCCAAATCACTCATCATTGTACGTGGGGAGGGGGTGGGGGGAATCTGTCTGATCAACGTAGAGGGTTAGATCTGTCCAATCACTGATCATGGTACAGGGGGAGATCTGTCCAATCACTGTACAGGGGGAGATCTACCCGAGCACTCATTACTATACAGGGGGAGATCTACCCGATCACTCATCACTGTACAGGGGGGAGATCTACCCGATCACTCATCACTGTACAGGGGAGATCTACCCTATCACTGTACAGGGGGGGGATGGATCTGTCCATATAACAACACTGTACAGGGGGGGGGAGATCTACCCGATCACTCATTACTGTACAGGGGGGGGTCTGTCCATAAAACATCACTATACAGGGGGAGATCTACCCCATCACTCATTACTGTACAGGGGGAGATCTACCCGATCACTCATTACTGTACAGGGGGAGATCTACCCAATCACTCATTACTGTACAGGGGGAGATCTACCCGATCACTCATTACTGTACTGGGGGAGATCTACCCGATCACTCATTACTGTACTGGGGGAGATCTACCCAATCACTCATTACTGTACTGGGGGAGATCTACCCGATCGCTCATCGCTGTACAGGGGCGGGATCTGTCCATATAACTTATCATTGTACGGGGGGGATCAACCTGATCACTCATCATTGTACAGGGGGAGGTCTGTCCAATCACTGTACAGGGGGAGATATACCTGATCACTCATCACTACAGGGGGGGGGCGGATATCTGTCCACACAACTGATCACTGTACAGGGGGGAGATCTACCCAATCACTGTACAGGGGAGAGATTAACCCAATCACTCATCACTGTGCAGGGGGGGGGGGGGAGATCTGTCCAATAACTGTACAGGGGGAGATCTACCCGATCACTGTGGAGTGGGGAGATCTGTCCAATCACTTTACAGTGGGAGATCTACCCGATCAGTCATCGCTGTACAGGGGGGAGATCTACCCAATCACTGATCGGTGTACAAGGGGAAGATCTACCCGTCACTGTACAGGGGAGATCTACCCAATCACTGTATGGGGTAGATCTACCTGATCACTATACAGGAGGGAGATCTACCCAATCACTGTACAGGGGAAGATCTACCCAATCACTGTACAGGGGGAGATCTACCTGATCAATGTACAGGGGGAGAGCTACCCAATCACTGTACAGGGGGGAGATCTACTTGATCTGTGTAAGGGGAGACATTTTCTGGATCACTGTACAGGGGGGAGATCTACCCGAACACTAAACAGAGGAGAGAGTTACCCGATCACTGTACAAGGGAGAGATCTGTCCAATCACTGATCAGTGTACAGGGGAAAGATCTACCTGATCACTGATCTGTGTACAGGTGAGAGATTAGTCCAATCATTGATCTTTGTATAGAGGAAAGATCTACCCAATCACAGATCAGTGTACAGGGGAGAAATCTACCTGGTCACTGATCCATGTATAAGTGAGAGATCTGTCCAATCACTGATCGGTGTACAGGGGGGAGATCTACCCAATCACAGATTGGTGTACAGGGGAGAGATCTACCTTATCACTGATCTGTGTACAGAGGAGAGATCTGTCCAATCACTGCTCTCTGTACAGAGGAGAGATCTGTCCAATCACTGCTCTGTGTACAGAGGAGAGATCTGTCCAATCACTGTTCTGTGTACAGAGGAGAGATCTGCTTAATCACTGATCTGTGTACAGAGGAGAGATCTGCCTAATCACTGATCTGTGTACAGAGGAGAGATCTGTCCAATCACTGCCCTGTGTACAGAGGAGAGATCTGTCCAATCACTGATCTGTGTACAGAGGAGAGATCTGCCTAATCGGTGATCTGTGTACAAAGGAGAGATCTGCCTAATCACTGATCTGTGTACAGAGGAGAGATCTGCCTAATCACCGATCACTGTACAAGGGAGAGATCTGTCCAATCACTGATCTGTGTACAGGGGAAAGATCTACATGATCACTGATCTGTATACAGAGGAGAGATCTGCCTAATCAGTGATCTGTGTACAGAGGAGAGATCTGTCCAACCACTGACAGGTGTACAGAGGAGAGATCTGTCCAATCACTGCTCTGTGTACAGAGGAGAGATCTGTCCAATCACTGCTCTCTGTACAGAGGAGAGATCTGTCCAATCACTGCCCTGTGTACAGAGGAGAGATCTGCCTAATCACTGATCTGTGTACAGAGGAGAGATCTGCCTAATCACTGATCTGTGTACAGAGGAGAGATCTGCCTCATCACTGATCTGTGTACAGAGGAGAGATCTGTCCAATCACTGCCCTGTGTACAGAGGAGAGATCTGCCTAATCACTGATCTGTGTACAGAGGAGAGATCTGCCTAATCACTGATCTGTGTACAGAGGAGAGATCTGCCTCATCACTGTTCTGTGTACAGAGGAGAGATCTGTCCAATCACTGCCCTGTGTACAGAGGAGAGATCTGTCCAATCACTGATCTGTGTACAGAGGAGAGATCTGCCTAATCACTGATCTGTGTACAGAGGAGAGATCTGGCCAACCACTGCTCTCTGTACAGAGGAGAGATCTGCCTAATCACTGATCTGTGTACAGAGGAGAGATCTGTCCAACCACTGACAGGTGTACAGAGGAGAGATCTGTCCAATCACTGCTCTCTGTACAGAGGAGAGATCTGTCCATCCATTGATCAGTGTACAGGTAAGAGATCTGTACATTCACTGATCACTGTACACAGAGCCAGGATCTGTCACTGGGAGGACTTGTTTATTGTGACACTAATTAATCTATAATCCATACTCATCCACTACTTCATAGCCCTGAAATTTATTTTTCATTAAATCGTTTCTAAGGGCTTGTTTATTCATGCGCACGGATTGCCACTCCTCTGAAAAGTGATCTGCAGTAGATCCTCCTTCCTGAATCTCGTACCACCATTTTGAAAAGAGGCCAGTTTCCTCTTCCAAATTCTCAGTGCCGCCCCACAGATGATGTCAGTGCCAGTTCCCACACTGTTTATAATTGCCACACCTAGCATTATGAAACCCGGCATTCACCTTGCAGAAGCCATGGCAGCATATAAACAATAACAATCTTTTACAAAATCTCTTTCCTCCAAGATTTTGTGAGATTTTACAGTTTAGAGAGGAGATCTCAATGGAATGCATTGGTGATGTAGCCTTCCCAGGGGACATCTGTGACACCGGGGCTACCTCACCAGTGCAAAAGAAGAACCAGGAATATGGAACACATTAAGTGTAAGCAACTGGGAATGGGAAATGTCATTATAATGGGGGACTTTAATTATCCTCATATAGACTGGGCAGAAGGAACCGCGCACTCAGCAAGGCTTGGCAGTTCCTAAATGTTCTGCAGGACAATTTCATGGGTCAGATGGTGAATGCACCGACAAGAAACAATGCGGTACTTGACCTACTGATTACCAACAATACAGACCTGATCACAGATATAGAAATACAGGGCAACTTAGGAAACAGTGACCATAGGTCAATAAGTTTCAGTATAAATCATAGAAATAGGAAACACAAGGGTGATATAAGGACACTGAATTTCAAAAGAGCCAACTTCCCTAAACTGTGCTCTTTGCTAGACAATATCAAATGGGATAGAACCCTTGGAACAAAGAACACAGAGGATAAATGGGAGTGCTTCAAAAACATACTAAATAAAGGGATTGGCCAGTGCATTCCAAAGGGGAATACGTTTAAAAGAGCAAAACTAAACCCTGGGTGGCTAAACTCCAACATAAAAATGCATGTTAATACTAAAGAAAAGGCCGTCAAAAAATACAAGGCATTGGCAGCATTCAAGCATTACAAAGAGTGTAATAAGAAATGTAAAGATGAAATTAGGGCGGCTAAAATAGAACACGAGAGACATATAGCGGAAGAGAGTAAAAAAAAAAAAAAAAAAGAAAAACAAGAAATTCTTTAAGTATATAAATAGTAAGAAAGCGAGGCCAGAACACACTGGCCCCATAAAAGACAACAAAGGTCAGCCATTGACCAGTTGATTGGAAAAAATCCAACGTGGTACCAATATTTAAAAAAGGGCTGAGATATATCCCGGGTAACTATAGGCTGGTCAGCCTAACATCAGTAGTCTGCAAGATTTTGGAGGGAATGTTAAGGGACTGTATACAGGACTTTAGTAATGAAAACTGTAATATTAGTAGTAATCAGCATGGATTCATGAAAAATCGTTCTTGCCAGACCAATCTATTAACCTTCTACGATGAAGTGAGCTGCCACCTAGATAAAGGTAAGCCTGTGGATGTGGTGTATCAATGTACAAATACTGTACTGGTGACCCTAGCATAAGGAACAAACTATTCAGAGAAAGGAGATACAATAAGACACGTGGCCACTCACTAAAACTAGAGGAAAAACAATTTAACCTTAAAATACGTAAGGGGTTCTTCACTGTCAGAGCAGTAAGGATGTGGAATTCTCTTCCACAAGCAGTCGTGTCAGCAGGGAGCATCAATAGTTTCAAAAAACTATTAGATGGGCACCTTAAAGACCACAACATACAGGGGTATACAATGTACAACATACAGGGGTATACAATGTACAACATACAGGGGTATACAATGTACGGTTACCATCAAATCACACACACACATCATAGGTTGAACTGGATGGACTGATGTCTTTTTTCATCCTCACTAACTATGTAACTGGTAAAATGTTTAAAGCGGAACTTCACTTTCTCAATCAATTTTTTTTTTTTTTTTTTATTCTTATGCTGCTAAGATTAGTAAATAGATAGGAAAGTATATCATATGTATTTGTTTTAAACATTTTGTTTTTACATTTCTTCAGGTCGCAGTTCGTTCCTGGTTTCCAGGCTTAGGCAAATGATATAATACATCCTAGGTGTCTTCAAGAGGGGAGGAGGATCTTTATCAGCTAAGCATACCCTCCTGCATGTATGCCTGAGCTAAGGACAGATGGATTCCAGGAAGTAAATGTTACAGGTATCATCTGCCCTTACTCAAGATGGCCACAGCCAAAAATGCTAGGGGGCGTTTTTCAAAGTGATTTTTCAGAAAAATCAAACATGGAAATATGGATGGATTGGGGAGTTTGCTCTGAATATTAAAAATAAATGAAATAGCATTCGTGGTTTGTGGTGCTCAGATGCAATGTAGTTCCTCTTTAATAGACTACTTCAGTGTAAGATGGTGTGATATCTGTATGCCCATGTGTTTTTTAGTGAAAGGGGGCAAAACTTTTTCGTTATATTGTTTTTTTTTGGGGGGGGGGGGGGTTTGGATAGGGTGGGAAATGTTTAGACTAGTGATGGTAAACTTCTTTAATTTAGGATGCCTGAAGTGCAACCCTTGAAATCACCAAAGGATCGCAGACAAGGGGAAATTAATAAAAAGTGTTTAAGACAAACATTGATTCACATTTAGCCTGGGTTCACACTTGTGCAATCACAGACATCGCATCTGATTTGTGCCGCATTGCTGTGCAGATCACATGCAATGTTTGTGCGATGCAAATACAAACTGTATGGCTGAAATCGCATTCACACCAAAATGGTGCAGGACCCTTTTTTTGGTCCGCACTGGAATCAGATCGCATGGGTCTCCACACCTATGTGATCCGATTCCTGCACCATATCACAGTTCGCACTGCGATCTGCAAAACAATCTGGGGGAAGTCCACCCTAACACTAAAATTGCTACATCTACAGGCATCCACGATCTAAGACTAACCTATCTAGCCCTGTAAAGAAGAAATCAGTATACATACCTTATTTGAAGACAAGAAGAGAGGCAGCGCCATCTAATATTAGCAATATGAGACTTTAATAGCAATAATAAGTAAACAACCCAGAAGATAGTGATATGTAAGGGCTCGTCAAAAGAATGAGCCCCTGATGTGTACGACCAGATGGTCGGCAATCCTAGTCAGGGAGGCCGGATCGGCTGTTTGGGTGTACAGCAACACTTCCTTGAGCTGGTCCAAGGTTCCTGGGTGGAGCCAACGTCCCGAGCATCACAAGCGATAGGCATGGCATGCGTTCAGAGCGTGCGTGCTCCTTCTACAGGCCATGGGGGGTCATGTTTGAAGGCCTTCAAACCTTCTCTCCCACCCCGCCCCTCCACGGCCTGAAGAAGGAGAACGCGTGCAACGCCTATCGCTTGTGACGTCCAGGACGTCGGCTCCGCCCAGGAACCTTGGACCAGCGCAAGGACATGTTGCTATCCACCCACACAGCTGAAGGCTCCATCTGACCTCCCGGGGCTAGGAACGTCTATCATCTGGTCGTACATAGCAGGGACTCCTATTCTTTTGATGGGCGCTTACATATCACTATCTTGTGGGTTGTTTACTTATTATGGCTATTTAAGTCTCATACTGCTACTCTTAGATGGCGCTGCCTCTCTTCTTGTCTTCCCTGCAGAGTCACCTCCTCTACAGCGACTGGCTCTACGCTAGCACATTGGACTCTCCTTCTATGTGACTGTTTGTTGATGTTTTTATTTATCCAGTTATTAGGACTGATAGCATTTAGTGCGCTTGAAATCCTCCCTTTTGCTTTACCTTTTTTGAAGCTGATCCGGTCCGGTCTCCAGCGATGGAAGCTCTGCAGAAGACACAGCCTGTGAAATGAACAGGAAGTGACGTCACCCATAGACTTACTATGGAGCTTCTGTTGTCGGATGTGTCCTCTGCACCCGCCTCCACATCGAAGCCGCGGCTGACAGCTCAGCGTAGGATCGGGTCGGATCGGCTTAGAAAAAGGTATGTATAGCGATTTCTTTTTTACAGGGCTAGATAGGTTAGAGTTAGATCATGGATGTCTTTAGATGAAGTGATTTTAGTGTTAGGGTGGATTTATCCTTTAACTTTACATTGACATCCGCAGCGGTTCGCAGATGTCAGTGTGAACCATCTGCAATTCAGATGCGATGAGGGAACCCGCACAGGAATCGCACTGGTTCCTGGTGCGTTAATTCAATTTATGTATTCTTTTAGCATAGAGTTGAAAGTATTTACGAAACGCGTCAAGTTACAAGGTATTCCTCTTTTACATTGCAATCATCTTGGTTATGTAAAGCATGCATTTGAGAATATACCAGCTTGATGTTCATTATATATTATTACATAAACCTTCTGGCTTGATATGCCCAAAAAATGTATATGCACATTATATATATTTATGTGCCAAATCTTTGTATAATGAATTGATATTTTATGACTTTTGTATTATGGCTCATTTAAAGTCCCATGGGTGACTATTGTCTGTGTGTATGATATATGTCGGGATGGAGGCATGATACGATAGGCACCTGGTCACATTGCTTTTCATTTCTTTTCTTTTACCCTCATTCACATTGGAGGCGGGATTGAAATCGTGTGAACTCGCACAATTTCAAACTCGCATTTCATTGCGACTTCGGGGGTGATTTAAAAGACATCTGTGCAGGTTCATGCACTGATGTCTATTGTAATCGCCCCCGAATTTGCCAAAAGTAGTGCAGGAACATTTTTTGAAATCGGTGCAGCGCTGAAAAGTCGGCATCGCACCCAATCGGACGGTGCCATTGCCGGCAATAGGCTGTGATTTGGCATGTGATTTGACATAATGTGAACGGGGGCTTTCTGTCTTTCAAAAGTAGCTCAAGATTTCGTTTGCTTTTGACATTTGATTTTGGAATGAATGGATTTTACCAAAAAAAAAAACACATACACTGTTAGAAATTCGTACATTAGAGAAAACCTTTCTGCTCTGCTCCTTCGAATTTTCGAGTCACCACAGTCGAAAATGAACATCGATTTGACCCCGCTAATGATTAAAAAAATTAACAAATGTTCTTGCAATTAAAAATGTCGAACAAAATTCTACCAGTGTATACCCAGCTTTACAGTATCACTTTAGGAAATGTCAACTGCATGGATGCGTAAATAGTCAGCAGTCTTGTCCGGCACCACCAAGATCTGGGGTTCAATTCCCGCTGGGTACTCTGTTTCTAAAAACACTTCTGGCTGAATTGGCTGACACCCGCAATTGGCTCTATTGTGCACGGTAAAGGAAGAGAATGAGGCCATTTTGACTTACCAGTTTTATTTAACATGTCTTATCTTGTTCCAGATAACAAAGAATCAATGTGTACATTCTGATATTAACACCAAATAAAATGTGAACTATAGGTCAGCTCAGTGTGATTAGCCGTAAAATAAACACTACCAGAGGCTGGCTATACATTGATTAATTTCCAGCATTGGGGAGCGTCAACCTAGGTTTGGAGTCTTATATCGAAAAAGAAGAGGTTGCTAAAGTTACGAAAATTCTCGTATAACAGAATAGGCATAGCTGTGTTGGGAGAGTCTATCTACTCC
Source organism: Pelophylax lessonae (assembly GCF_965119305.1). NCBI lineage: Eukaryota > Metazoa > Chordata > Amphibia > Anura > Ranidae > Pelophylax > Pelophylax lessonae. Next base: position 758,415,650 of record NC_138768.1, read on the forward strand.
CTTATGCCTACCTACCCTGGGACTGTCTGTAGATGCCCCAACCCTGAAATGCCCTCATATACATATAGGAGGTGGAGAAGATATTGAAGGAAAGGATCCATACAGCCTCTTATACTGTTTTTATGTGAGACATGAGGCACTGCTTCACTGACTAGTCTGCTAAGTTCCCCCCACAGCTGTATGTCTCTATCTAACAAATTGTTAAATGTTTACTGCAGATGATTTGACTACAGCATGGAACTTTACAACGGCATCCCTATAATTCAGGGGTGTCCAAACTATGGCCCTCCAGCTGTTCAGGAACTACAATTCCCATGAGGCATTGTAAATCTCTGACATTCACAGACATAACTAAGCATAATGGGAATTGTAGTTCCTGAACAGCTGGAGGGCCATATAGTTTGGACATAGCGGCTATAATTGAAGGAATATCTCCAGGAATTACAACATGCTTGGGAACAGAACCAACCTCAGATGATTCTTCCAACGTCCGATATTTTAGGATAACAAGACCTCTGCACTTTGTACATTACATAATTCCATACCTCCCAACTTTTTGAAATGGGAATGAGGGACACCTATTTGTAAAAGTATGTAGGCATTGGACACACCCCCTGCCACGCCCCCTAAAGGAGAATTATACAAAAAAATGGTTAGGTAAATCCAGAAATTTGTTTTTTTTTACCACTACGTTTCCTTTATATTGGCTTTTGACATTTACAAATGCAGCAATTTAGAAATTGGATGAAATGTTTAGCACTGGGAAACACTTTTTGGAAAGCAAAAAAATGCATTTTATATACAACTATATAGACCAGACCAAAATGAGGGACAAATGAGGAGGAAAGAGGGACAAAGGGACAATGTTCCAAATCAGGGAAAGTCCCTCGAAATCAGGGACAGTTGGGAGCTATGTACTTCTGACCCCTGCACACTGTACATTGCACCCTTCTGAACCCTGCCCACTGTACACACATATTCCAGATCCCTGCACTCTGTATGTTACATATATCTGTACCCTGCACTCTGTACATTACATATTCCTACACTCTGCACATTACACACTTGTGACCCCTGCATTCTGTACATTACATATTCCTGACCCCTGCATTCCGTTGTTCCAATTTTATGACTCCTACACTTTATTCTTTTTACTTATTTCTGACCCCTGCATGCTGCACATTACACACTTCTGACCCCTCTCATCTGTACCCACGTACTTCAGACCCCTGCACTCTGTACATTTCATACCTCTGTACCCTGCACTCTGTACTTACGTACTCCAGACCCCTGTACGCTGTACATTACATATTCCTGACCCATGCACTCTGTATAACACATACTCCAGACTCCTGCACTCTGTGCGTTACATATTCCTGACCCCTGCACTCTGTACATTACATACCTCTGTACCCTGCATTTTGTACATTACATACATATTCCTTTCCCCTTCACCCTTTACATTAAACACTTCTGACCCTTGTCCTTTGTACATTACACATTTCTGACCCCTGCAGTTTTTACATTACACACTTCTGACCCCTGCACTCTGTACATTACATACCTCTGTACCCTGCATTTTGTACATTACATACATATTCCTTTCCCCTTCACCCTTTACATTAAACACTTCTGACCCTTGTCCTTTGTACATTACACATTTCTGACCCCTGCAGTTTTTACATTACACACTTCTGACCCCTGCACTCTGTACATTACATACCTCTGTACCCTGCACTCTGTACATTCCATGCTTGCGACCCCTGCATTCTGTACATTACATATGTCTGACCCCCTGCACTCTGTATGTTACTATGTATGTTAGATGTAGGTTACTAAATGTAGCACACCCCACGTAGGAGCTGCAAGTTAAAGGGATCGACCACCCCTGTACATCCAGGCACACTGAATCTTCACCAGCACCTCAGATACAGAGAACAGTCCATAGCTTTGTTTTTGTGTTTTTTTAGGGCATTTAAACTTGGATAGGGATTGGAAATTATGGGATGCCCACTTGACTTCAGACTTCAGGGACAACTTCCTTACAACAGTCTCTTCTTCCTCCTGCACACATTTGCTTGCAGAACCCAGTTGGATCACTGTGTAGAAATCGGACAGTCACTCAGTCATATTAAAAGCACAATGGCCCATTACAGGCAGGAACCTGAGGCCCTATTGAATGTGTAGCAAAGGGTTACAGAGTCCAGCTTGCACTTCTCTCTATGTGGCTACTGCTCCCAGCACCACCTCTTCAGGCACTGCCAACCCACCTGGCTGCAGCTGCCTCTTTCACTAGCTCTCCAGGCTAACTTCTCCAGCACAGTCCTCCAGACTGACACTCACCAGCCCACCTGGCTGACTCTCAAGAGATCTCACAGTAGTGCTGACCTGCTCCTGCTGTCCTCCCTCCTTTGCTCCCATGCCACTAGGAAGGGCTTCCTCTGTGTGTTGTGGTAGGGTCCTCCCAACACCCGAGCCCTGGCCCAAGGTCACCCCCCCCCCCCCCAGACTAAGGCCACTGAGAGCCTCCTCAACACTCCATCTCCATCTTCACCTGACTGCCCATTATGGCATGACTCATGCCTAATAATGAGGTGGTCTTCCCCCTGCCAGCTCTTTACTGGGGATTGGCTGAGGACCTCATAAATATTCCAAGCAGCTCCTCCTAACTTCCACCCACTATGTCTAGAACATTCTCCAATGTTCCAGAAAACAGGGGGAGGCACTAGAGAAGCTGCTAGGATCAGTCATATAGCCCTGAGTCACTAAACCCTGACCCAGATTACACAGCTCAGGTTTACACAGCTCAGCTCAAAACACTTGTCAGTTTTTATTGTTGTCTGTGCCCCTGCTAAGGTAATTTACCATTGTCATTGAAAGGGAAAGTAAAAGAAAATCCCACATTTTTGCTTATCCTCAGAAAAGTAATAGAGGGGAAGTCTTCCAATGGGGACACTAGTTATGGTGACCTGGGGGGTTCCCAAGGGATCCCCTTAATTTCCAGGTATTTTCTCTCACTTCCTGTTTGACTATGGGACAGGAAATTAAAGGAAATCTCCCCAATGGGGCACAAATGGCAAAAAAAAGTTACAACCCTTTCTTGCTCTATCCAAAATGAAAAAAAAAAAAGTTTTGCTTATAGTTCTACTTTAAATGTAATATACTATACTACATCTATCACACACTGGAGGGTGCTACATATGTATGTTACATACCCCTGACCCATGCACTTTGTACCTAGGCTCAGGTTTTATACCTCTCTTACTGTTAGGGCAAATTTTGCCACAACCACAATTTGCCATGACACGCTGCGTGTGCCACCTTATATTCAACTTCTCAAGCCAAGAGTCTCAAGCAAACTTATAATCTTGCATCAGAGGGCAGAATAGGAATGTTGTTACACCTAGATATTTGCCTTGTTTGTATTCCTTGATGTCATATTTCATTCAGCCTGTTTTTGTACTATATGGTCAATGATTAAAATTCTTGCAGGGTATGGTTGATGTTCAGCTGATATTACAGGAACAAAGCTACATTTGTTAGTTGATGAACCGTAAACCTAGTACTGTGGTATGATGAGTGTTTTCTGTTTCAACCGGTATGTTAGATATAATATTAAATATTAAATATTTTTGTAGTAAATGCTATGTGAAGTAGAAAAAAATGAAAATACAGAAAGCATGATATGTTTTACTATGTTGTTTGCATAGTTAGAAAAGTGGCAGTTAATTGTCCAGGGGCTCAAACACAATCAATGGGTATGTGACAGATCTGCCTAAAATGCTTGCTAAATGTGAGCAAACATCCGGTAAATCCTTTGAACTGGCGAATACAAACTTCAACTAACAGATTCTGTCAACGGTAAGCAGCAGCCCGTTTACATATTTGGAACTTAGTCAAGTGGATAAATGGTAAACCAGAGGTTAAAAAGAGGTGAATGAGCAATATTCTATAAATTGTCCTCAAATGCCTAATACATTCATTTAAGCTCCTTTTATAAACGTTAGCTGCTCACACATGTTGAAATGTAATTGCACCTATAAAAGTGATATTCTGTGTGAGTGTTTGTAATTCTGAGTGTAATTTGGGAAAAAAATCAGCCTTATATTATGTATATGTATCACCATCCTAGGTAGGTGCTAGTGAGAGAGTATAGTTTTTGGCTCTGTCTGCCTATCAGAGGAGCAGCAGGCAAATCTATATTTCTTTCTGCCTACCAGAGAGCAGGATCTGTGAGTTAGGTCTGCTCATAGTGCTCAGTGTGTGATTCATCTGGTCTAGGGCGTGTTTCACACTGGTCCAATAGGGAGGCATATTGGACAGTGGAGGAAATCTGGCCAATAAGTACACAGGCTTTGATACAGCACCAGTGATTGGCGCAGACTGATGATCTCAGTGCATTGTGGGGTGTGGTATAAAAGCCAGGAGCACATGTACTCGGGGTCTTTGGCTGGTGAGCAGAGTCCCGGAGGGAGGGTGGCGGCTGCCTCCTCCTCTGTGGCAGTGGCAAGCGGTCACAGGTAGTCGGCCTGTGAAGTAGCTGAACCCAGAGGTCCATGAGAGCTGACTGAAGGGGTAGAGACACTGGAAACCCTTGAAAAACAGTATCGTGAGTACAGGGGATCGTGTCTAGGGGCCTGACCTGAGGGAGGCCCCCCTGGTGTAGGATAGTCAGAGGATGGGTGTCAGCAGGTGGAGTGAAAGGGGGTACTAGGAGTGTATCCCGAAGATAATTCATCCAAACAAGTCATCTGCATAGAGACTTATTCCTAATTTCATCTAAGTGGCAAGGTGAATCTGCAGCCTGGCTGCATCTTCAGACAGGAGTCCTCATTTACTGTGAATAGCTCAAGTTGGAGTAACCCACTCTTCCCTTCTCCCATCCCTAATTTAAATAAAACCACCAAAACAACTATATCCCCTAGACTGTTCATTGACTGAGCCATAGAGTAAAGAGTTAAATTGTGCATGCTGCAGTTGCCATCGGTAACCCAAACATGATGGATCAGAGATAGTCTAATGTAAACGCATGCAAGTTTGATTTCATCCAAATGGGTCCAGAAAGTTCTAGTTTGCTGAAGCATTTCCACCTATGAGGCCTTAGACATAATTGTAGCTATGACTAAGGACTCATAGGCCGAAACGCATCAACTGATTTCATTAGCATTTATGTTCTGTGGTTCCTGAAAAAAGATGAAGATATTTTCAGAGCAACTATCAGTGTGGGGTATCATCTTTCTATATTTGCACTCAGTAAAATGGCTGTGGATCAGGCACCCAGGAGCTCTTATATCGGTGAGCTGTATGGGTAGTAGCACTGTTTCTTTAGTTTGCACTGTGTCTGTCTGCAGCTCTTCTCTCCCCTCACCTCACTTCACTGGCTTGGCTGGGGCACCAGGAGCCATTGGCTCCTGCTGCTGTCAATCAAAGCAAGTGAAAAGGGAGCGGGGGGCAGGGCCAAGTCCCGCTGTCTGTGTCTATAGACGCAGACAGCGAGGCTCAGGAGCGACCCCGCAGCAGTGCCCCCATAGCATTTCCATTGATAAGTACTAACCTGTTAGCTATTTAACACAAAAAAAATGATTTTTATTTAAAAATCCCACCATGTAAAAACAATATCCGGCATGTCAAGTACATCTGAGTCATGTTACCAAAACTAACAGCAGTACAAGGACTATTTGTCTTTGTATCTTTTTTATTTGGTATACAATGAAAAAACAGTATGACAGCAAGCAAGGCAGCTGCTAGCTGTACAAATAATAGAAACTAGTAGTAGCAGCATTTTACATTCAGTACCGAGGTGCGTGTGTGTTTGATATATTAATACATCTTCTCCCCCAGCGCTCATAGAAATATCTGCACAGAAAATATTTTCCTGTGCTGTGTAATGTGCAGTGTGTTGGTGGAGTTCCCAGTCTGCTGCACCTCTGGATTATAACAGCTCGGAGATCTGAAGTGATTGTTACCAAAAAAGGCTGAGCATGCCAGAACACATACAGATAAAACATCTGAAAGATAAAACAAGCTTGGATTGCTCAATGACTACAAATATACCATTTAATACCACCTTAAAGTAGTATTAAACCCTAAGCGTTTTATAGTTTTAAATATTGATCCCAATAAAATAAACATTCCCCAGTAAACTATTTGCTAAAATTCTTACCCCAAAACTTACAGTTTCCAATTTTTAGTGCTCCTGGCTCCTGCTCTGTCAGTGCTGCTTCCCTGAACTTCCAGTCTTCACAGAAAATAATTAACAGTGGACAGTGCAGTCTCCAGCCAGTCTGTTTGCTTGGAGAGGAGGGAAGAGGGGGAGAAGCAGGGAAGTGTTTTGTCATTCCAGGCTATAGGGTCTATTGATGCCCACAGTGCAGGGAGACACAACTGTTGTCCCTGCATACAAGAATGGCTCCATAGGGTGCTGCAAGAGCCCCCATGTAACAGGAAACCTGGAGTAGCGGTAATGGTAGCAGCTTAAACAGGAACATAGGCAAGGATTAAAAGATAAAGAAGCTGCATACTCAGCAAGCGATTAAATCAGCTGCTATATTCAAATGATGGCCGGGCAGGAGCTCAATCATTCTGGGTGGACGTCATATGATGTTCTCCCCAGAATGCGCCAACAACGGTAATCCACTGGATACAGCCAATCACAGATCAGAGTACCGGCCCGTTACTGATACCATGTGATCGCTGTGACTAATCACAGCAGGTCACATGACAATTGTGCACAATGGACAGCTTCCATTCATGCCTAGACATGAGTAGTTAATTTCATTCCCAATGAAAATCCTAACAAAGTTTTCATTATTCGTAGATTTGGATGTATCCAAATTGTGAAATTACAATAGTAGCGAATTTAAACGAATCCAAAATAACAAAACAAAATTTTGTCCAAAATACCAAATTATCTGATTTTGAATCGAATCGAATTCGAAATGTGAACATATTACTGATTTCCTTCAAAGACTGTGTGTATTGGAGCCGGTTCACACTACCACGACTCAAAGTCGCCCCGACTTTGGGTGACTTTGAAGTCGCCCGTGCAGCACGACTTCATCACGGCCTGCAAACAACTTCTCATAATAGGAGTCAATGCAAGTCGATCTAACTTCGCCCAAAAGTAGTGCCGGAACCTTTTTCTAAGTCGGAGCGACTTGAGTCGCTCTGATTAGAATGGTTCCATTGCACAGCATGGGGAGCTACTTGTCAGGCGACTTGGTCGGAGTAGTGTGAACCGGCCCTTAGTGTACCTAAAAGAATTGATGTTGTTTTGAAGCCAAAGGGTATTCAAATGATGATTTGATTAAGATTTTTCTTCTGTCCGTTCATTCTGCACTTTTTAAATTGATAAAAATAAACAAGTAAAATATATATTTTTGAAAGCATTCTTACTTTACATTATTTCTTCTCACCTGCCTAAAACTTTTGCACAGTACTGTACATAGAGACAGCAAAATGTTAAAGTCAGATATTTCTTTCATAACTTAGAACACTTCACACAGTAAACCTTATTATTAATACAAAGAAGATTAACGAGTCAAAAATCAAACTGTCAATTTTTCTGGGGAATGAATGCTTGCTTGCTTTGTGCACTGGTGCACAGTCATGGTAGAACAGGAAGGGTTCATCTCCAAACTGTTCCCACAAAGTTGGAAGCATGAAATTGGCCAATATGTCTTGGTATGCTGACACCTTAAGAGTTCCCTTCACTGGAACTAAAGGGCCAAGCCCAACCCCTGAAAAGCAATCCCACACCATAATCCCCCCTCCACCAAATGATTTGGACCAGTGCACAAAGCAAGGTCAACATAGACATAGATGAGCGAGTTTGGGGTGGAGGAACTTGACTGGCCTACACTGAGTGCTGACCTCAACCTGATAGAGCACCTTTTGGATGAATTAGAGTGGAGACTGAGAGCCGGGCCTTCTCGTCTACATCAGTGTCTGACCTCACAAATGCACTTCTGGAAGAATGGTCAAACATTCCCATAGACACACTCCTAAACCTTGTGGACAGCCTTCCCAGAAGAACTGAAGCTGTTATAACTGCAAAGGGTAGGCCAAGTCAATATTGAACCCTACAGACTGACTGTGATGCCATTAACCACTTAAGCACCGGAAGATTTTACTCAGCAGAAGTCTTTTCAGAGGAAACGCGTTGGGGAGGAGGCGTGTCGTGCCACCACCCACGTTATCCGAGGTGTCCGTGCTGCAGCCGGACACAGGATACCGACAGGCTCCACACATATATGCCATACCAAGACCTGTTTCCTGTAAATACATTTGCCTATGTTTTTCCAATAAACCAAGGATAATGCACTACGGGCGGTTCATTTGTTTCATTACATGGTATGTACTGGAGCCACAAGCTGAGTTATATCATTAGAAGAGTGAATAATTTGATAGTCTGGGGAACACTCAGGAGGATACCAACACCAATATCCAATCCCACCAGGGGAATTATCTCAGATACGCAAGTTAATAAAGACATCTGGTAAGAGGCTCCATTGTGTGTCACACCAGGGTGAACCGTGCATGCCATTGCATAGAATTAATGCCTAAGAATTCTATCTATCTGGTAAGCAGGATTGTCAGCTGGTGGTGGGATCCTTTATCACTTTAACATCACCCCTTTTGAATATCTCAAGTACACATATGTCAAGATACTTCAATCTTCTTGTTATCACCTGATGGACTTTGATTTTGTTGTGAATCACAGTTGTTTGGAATTGTTTATTTTGATATTTGTATATTATTTTTGTCACACTTCACACACTCTATATGTAGTGTAAATTCAACATTTTTGTTGTCCCACACATTCTGTTTAGCGCACCAACCCACCTTTACACATTACTACAGTAATCAGTGCTATACATATGCACTGTTACCTTGAAAATGACACTGGCAGGGAAGGGGTTCATTTTTATTGGTGATCAAGGGGTTAATGTATGCCTGGTGCTTACTAACGTGTGTGGGGGGAGGGGACTGAGTGACACAAGGACAGATCGGATGTTCAGCTATGCTGAACCCTGCAATCTGACCCTGCCTGTCACTTAGGAGATCCGCCCGCTTTGTTTACACAAGCAGGCGGATCTCCACACTCGATTCCCCGACGATCGGGGAAGAGCGGCGGTGATCATCGCTGCTCCTCCCCAGGCCCGACTCCCACTGTGACTGAATACAGCGGGAGCGAGCCTCCGGCGGCGCGCGCACGCCGCCGAGAGAGGGGAATGTCTTGCGACGTAGGTCTACGTCGCCAGACGTTATCGAGCTGCTTTGCCGCAGTAGAGCTCTAGTGAGCAGCGGTAAAGTGGTTAAAGTGTAAAGGCAGACGTCTAAATACTTTTGGTAATATAGTATATATATATATATATATATATATCTATATACTGTATATATATATATATATATATATATATATATGTATATATCTATATACTGTATATATATATATATATATATATATATATATATATATATATATATATATATATATATATATATATATATATATATATATAGATAGATAGATATACAGTAGATATGGATACATATATGTATATCTTTTAGTATCACTTTAATCCTATGTCTTCCCAATATTTGGCAAAAAGGCCAGAGAGAGATGGAAACACAAGGCTGCTGTGGGATGATCTGTAATGGTTCCAGTTGAATAAAGTGGGAAATGTGTCAAAGCCGGCACTTGTGTTTGCTGAAATCATTTACAATACTTTTCTTATACTGCAAATAGTGATATTGATGCCAGCAGTTACATAATAACAGTTTATTTGAAGAATCTCATTGAGAGTAAAATAAATATATAACGTCATCTTGCCAACGGCTGCAGCCCAGACTTCACCAACGGTCTAGTTGTGCGAACTGTAGTGTATCGGTCTCCAGTGCTCCACTCAGGTCTGTTAGAGTGGAATGAGCACACAGGATCCATTCTCTAGCAGGCACAGCAGTCTGTTATGTAGAGCTGTATTCAACGTCTGCTACATCCAGAGAGGGAAAGCAGTCTTCTAATGAATATAGAACAGGGAGAGGAACCTCAAATGCCAAAAACTACAAGCTTCACAAAGTGTTAAAAGTGTATGCAAACTCTAATACATTTCCCAAGTATGGATATTTTTATATAGTTTCATTGGCCCAGCCTGCAACTATGCATACACCATACCTGTGAGATCCCTCTTACAGGGGTCTCCAAAAATGGCCCTCCAGTTGTTCAGGAACTACAATTCCCATCATGCCTAGCCATGTCTGTGAATGTCAGAGTTTTACAATGGATGTGTAGTTCCGCAATAGCTGGAGGGCCGAAGTTTGGAGATTCCTGCTCTAGGAGCTGAAAATGACTGTACTAGACACCGCCAGGAACCCAAGTGAAATGGATATCAAGGAGCTTAAGGTGACCCTGTTCCTAGTGTAAAATATGTAAAGCAGCAGCCACCTGTAAAAAATACTAAAAAAAAAAAAAAAACCATGTTGAACACTTGCTTATATGGAAGGCAAAGTGTTCATTCTTTGCTATATTGCGGAGCTACAGGTGCAGCTGTTATAAAGTATGCCCCCTGCTGTGCATAGTGGGTTCTGCCACTGACCAAGAAATCATTCACATAGATTAAATTCAAAAATACATTTTTACAAATTGAAGCTTACTTTTTTCAATGCTCTTTTCTGAAACTTCCAGCAAAGAAAAATTCCACATAGTTCTTTTTGTTATGAGGGGGCTGGGAAGCTGTGTTTACCATAATGAACCCTGTCTAGAGGCAGATATCTCATCCATTGCACCAGATTTCAACACTGTCTGCCATGAAATATTTTATTTTGTTGTGTGAATAGTGGAGATTACTTAAGAGGATCTTGACCCAGTAAAAAAAATAAATAAATAAATGGTGTAGCTGCTCACTTTTAAAAAAAACACATACTTACATGTCCAGGGTCCAGTGATGTCCTCACCCGATGGTCTTCGGGTCCAGGTGCCAGCATCTTAACTGTGAGCAGCCGACTTTGACTCCTTGCGGCTTCACACCCAGTTGCCGACTGTGTATGCACGAGCCTCGATATTCCCTATGAATGGTCCCGCAGCCATCTTAGACCTTTGATGTGCCCCATAAGGTTTCAGGGAAAGTAGTGGAGGCTGAACGCGTTGATCTATGTTGCTGCGATCCGACCGGAAGTGGGAGCAGGTATCTGTCAAAATCAGGTACCCCCCCCCCCCCCAAAACAATATCATTCCAAATTTGGGAGAGGAGGGGGGAGGAGGTAAAAGGGGAAATTGCCCTTTAAATTTGACTGCAAATACAATTTAACACATATTAGAGGGGCACTCCACAGACTGTGAAAACGGAATCAAGCGCACTGTCATTTTATACTATGTTTCTTTTTTTTTTTTATATTATATATTTTTATTACATTTTTCAAAACACATACAAAGAAATGTGGAAAGAACCCAAAAAATTCTTCTCTCTTTCATTTCTAACATTTTCAATTATAAAAACATTGCCTCTTCATCCCTCCCCCACCAACCTCATATGTTCTCCATATTAGCCATCAGTGAATTTCATTAACAATCTTTGGAGAAAATATTCTCCCTCCTTCCTCCATCACATTATCGTGAATTATACCCCTAAGTGATTAATTCATATTATCAATCATTAAGGGGAGATATCTCCCATCTCAAAAACCTTTCTACACCCCAGTGTCATGATTCCCCTGTATTGAGGGGGAAACAAAAAAAGAACCCTAATTTTTCCCTCTTTCCCATTATCGTGATTCCCATATGTGATTATTTCTATTATCAAATATCAAATCATAAGGGGGAGATAATCCCCTAAACCAACCAATACCATAATTCATGATACATACAGTGGAGAAAAAAAAGGGGGGGGGGAGGGAAAGAAGAAGAAGAAGGGGAAGGAATTTATACTTATTGCTCAATCAAATACTAGTCTTACAAAACTCCACTCTTCAATGTCTGAGAGTGTCTGTTAATCTATATTTAAACGGATCCTTTAATTACCTCTAATTTCATGTCAAAGTGAAAGAAGAAGAGAGAGAAAGGAAAAAAAAAAGGGGGGGGGGGTTTTCACTATGTTTCTGATAACAATTTCACTTTGTAAATTCTGAAGAAGACCTGTAGAAGGCTTCCTATATTGTTACGTTTTACGTCAAATTTCGATTTAGTTTTAGTCATAGACTTTTGACTAAAATGCCATTTATGTTTTAGTTGTATTTTAATCGTCTGAATTGCATAAATGTCTGGAGTCATTTTATACCTTCTGTCCTGGGAAAACTCTACCACTGTTTGATGCAGTTCTTTTTTCTGGTATATAGACCCACCTCATAGAAGGGGGAATAACGGATGCCTAGAAAAGTTCCATAGTAATTCCCCTTGACAAAGGTGAGTCTCCTCTTTGCTGCTTAGTATATTTATGTTTTAGTCATATTTTAGTCGACTAAAATTTCCTACGTTTTAGTCAACTAAAATCTAATGAGTGTTATGCATTATTTAAGCATTTCTCTAGAATTTGCAAACTACTTATATACTCCTGGAGTAAAAATCTAATACCATTTAGTGGGAATGGGGAAGTAAATGGTAGTGAGGGTGCACAGAGGGCAGAGACCTGGTCTATGGAGGCTGTTATTTTACACAAAGACAAGCACTGCTACTTTGCTGGGAGAGGAAACACTCACCACATGGTTTGCAGGGCATTGTTCCAGAACTCCCAGTAAGCAGCCAGGCAGACAGAGGGAGCCTGCATCTCTCAGTCAATACAACTTGTCAGGGGGCTGGGGCTTTAATAGAGAGCACAGCTCCATTCTTAGTATTTTTTGCCATTTGTGTCTATCTCACATTTGAGTTGCTGCTTTTTTATTATTACATTACAATTACATTATTACATTGTTTTAAGCACAGGTTTTTTTTCTTCTTTTTTTTCCGCATGTGTTTACATACACAATAACTGTTGGAGATACAACAACTTTAAAGCTTAGCCTATTACAGATTAACTGCAGTTCACAAATAGGACACTAGATGTCGCTAATGCTCAGTGATATGCTATGCATTTCTATGATGTGTTGTAATATCCTGTACACTGTACTGAAGTTGTTAGTTATCTCTTACTGTCTGTTGTTCTTATTACAATGAGATGACATCTTTTGCTTTCTGTGTTATGTTCCAATAAAGAAGCCAGTTCCTGTTTACTCCACAATGTCTGATCTGAATGGACTCCGCTGCACCCAGTGATCGCACTCTGCAACAATAACTGCAGCTAATATAGGTGATTTAGGTGGTTTATTTACGATATTAAAATTAGTTTCTGAAACCCATACGCACTGGGATATAGCCTTCTTGGAGACTTATATTAAAAAATAATATGGTACCTCAGAGTCTCAGGTGGGAAGTGTGCCCCCAGAAAGAGGAGTAAGAGCTGGATGAATGGTACAAATACTTTAATAAAGCTGGGGTAAGCTTTCTTAAATTTCTGGCAGAGAGAAAAAGTAATAAATTATTGCATCTTGATGAGGAGATCAAAATTTTTAAAGATCCTGTAAATTGGTCCCTCTAAAAGATAGCGATGAATATAGGGAAAGGTCGAAGAATCTCTTGAAACTCCTTGAGAAGGAAGAGAAGGATCAACATTTAGGAAAAGGAAAAAATATAATAGCGATCTAGTAGATTATCAAACAAATAGTGAGTTTGAGTGGCAGAAGAAAATTATCTGTGGAATTGGCAAATAATGATAACTCTAGGATGGATTTAATTACCCAGGGAAATGACCAAGGGATGGAGGGTACAACACATACTTATACATATCCAGTTTAGAAAGATACGCCCAAATCTCCCTTTAGAGGACCATCTAGCATTAAGCTCAGAGGAGAGGCTGAAATTCCTACTACCATTCCCCTTATAGAGCTCAGGGTAAAGGTAGAGGTGGGCCCTATGTTTATAATCAAGGACAAGGCCCCCCTCCTCCTCCTTACACTCAGGGCAAATATCGTGTTCAGGGGCAGGGTCCCTCCTCAAATTCTGGTTATGGTGGAGGGTACAGTACCCCTCAGGGACCTGGACAGAACCATTATCAGAATAAGGGACATGGACCCCCCACCGTGGGCATAATTCTCGCCCAGTGCACAGTCAGGGCCATAATCAATATGGTACTCCAAACCATTATGAAGGGGGAAACGATGAACCTGAATATGAATATAATGTCCCCACTCATAACAGCTTCTTCCAACTAAGGGATAGGGAGGGTCCTAGTGACAATTAAGGACAGAGTTCTCATGAACCGTATACCAACAATGGTAAGGGCCATTACGTTACTCCCTGTGTAACCCTTATAATTCAAATGGTGTGGGACACCACAATGGTTCAGGTCCTGGTAATCAGGGACACCAGAATTGTGTTTTTTCCAGACCCAATCAGGGCATCAAGCGACCGGTTGAACAAAGAGAGGAACTAGAGGGGGGAGGAGGATACATCAAAAAAGAAAAAAGGACTTAGGAAGTACCGGATATATAGTTTAAAAAATGATTCTAGATAGGGGTAAGAAATTCGCTCCACCTAGGAAGCTGAGCATGTTTCAGACCTATATGGATGTTCATAAATATGTGCGCAAGCTCAACATATAACAGTATAAAAAAAAATGTGCCCCAGGACGACATCAGATTGTGACAAAACGTGCTGGGTTGAGCAACGTGCTGACATCACCACGCTATCCTGATCCTGGATGGACCGGGTTGCTATGCTGTTTACATGCGGATATATGCCGCACATTTGTAAGTGTAACCTTTTTTTCAGTGATTGCGGGTTTAAACTGTTTTACACTATGGTGAGTGTCACTGTGCGATATAATCTAAAGTTGGACCATATACTGGATGGGTTCCAAGGAAGACCGTATCTGCTAATTGTTCATCCTTCTTGGTGAAACTAAAGGCCCTGGCTTGGTTTAAGCCAAAAGTGCCATTGACCTCTCTTTGTATGAGGTCTAGTTAATCTGGTAAGCAGGCAATTTTGCTTTGGTTGAGGTCACATAACAATCCTGGTGGTAGAAGGTGCTTTTACCATGGAGAAGATACTTTTGTAACATTGTTGGTCTTTACTTCATGGAATATATCTTTTTCACCGGTGTCATATCACTGTTGTGGAAGAACTCTATTTTCCTCTGTTTCATTGTATATAGCTTTTTATTTTTTTCATTGCACAATTCTTATTGGTCTATTGTTTATGAATATATATCATCTGTATAGTACAGCTCCATTTTTAGTATTTTTTTTATTTTATTTTTTTAACAGAGAGACAGAGCTCTGAGGAAAGCAAAAAGTTAGGTGGGCAAACGTCTCTCCCTCACATTTTCATTCCGTTTTTGTTCGTTGACAAAAATTGAAATAGATTTTCGTCATAGTTTTTGTCAATTGACAAAATTCTAATTTTTTTTTTAATTTCGTTTTCGTCACAGAAAACATGCAACTAATGAAAATTATGAGGAAAATATTTTAGCCTAAGAAAATAACACTGCTATATACCAAGCTTTGGATGGGCAGGCTTAATTCCCGTGGCCTAAAGAGGAATTAATAATTGCTGTTTCCAAATAAAGTAATTAAATGCCCAACAATAGAAAGGAAGAGCTCTGCAGAGGAGAGTCTGGAAATGAGACTTTACAAGCCAGTGTTGAAGCAAGGATATAAAGACAAGTAGGACGCCTACAATGAACTTTGTAATAAACATCTGACTTTTGGGAGTGATAACCTCTCCATGATAGGAACAATAGCAGGAAGCAGTGAGATTCTGTATCCTGGTGATTGTGTCACTTTGCAGTAATTATCTTATTTGTCTTGTAATTTATATTACTTCACCAGGAGTATTAGACACACATATCTCCCATCCTATGGGGAGGAAGTTTTAGGAATCCAATGTGGCCTGCCAACAAAGTGGCATGGCTGCCGTTTGTCAGAAGCACGGGAATTTACGAGACTATTGTTGGATTAATATAGATGAACTGCTTTTATTTAAACACCAGGATGCCAAATTTGCCAATATTCACATCCCAGATAGCAAGGATAACTTGCCACAAATTTGTGGCAGTGTTGAATTATAAGTCTTGTTAACCGCTAGCCTGTGAGGCTCTAGGGAGCGAGCGAGCGCCGCCGGAGGCGCGCTCCCGCGCGGTCACGGACCCCCCCCCCCGCGTGATGTCCGCCGGGCACTCGCGATCGTCCGTTACACTGGAAGAAAGGCAGGCGGCTAATGTAAACAAAGCCGTCTGTCATTCTTCCCTGTGTGAGAATGGAGATCAGACGGTTCTACTATGTAGGACCGTTGATTTCTGTTCTTACACTAGTAGCCACAGCCAATCACAGTTAGAAACACGCCCCTAGGACACACTTAACTCCTCCCTCTCCAATACAGTTAACTCCTTCACTGCCAGTGTCATTTTTACAGTAACAGTGCATATGTATAGCACTGATTACTGCAGTAATGTCACCGGTAGCCCCAAAAGTGTCAAAAATGTCAGTCAAGGGTCCGATCTGTCCGCCGCAATGTTGCAGTCACGCAAAAAAAATCCCAGATCGCCGCCATTACTCGTTAAAAAAAAACCAACAAAAATGACAAAAATCTTTCCCTTTGTTAGTAAACGCAATAACTTTTGCGCAAACCAATCAAAATACGCTTTTTGCGATTTTTTTTACCAAACATATGTAGCATAAAACAAATTGGTGGAAAATTTTAAAAAATTTTGATTTTTACATTTTTTTGGGGGAATTTCATATAAAAAAAATGTGAAAAATATTGTTATTTTTGCAAAATTGACGCTATTTTTTTGTTTATGGCGCATGATCAAAAAATCGCACAGGTGATCAAATACCACCAAAAGAAAGCTCTGTTTGCGGGAAAAAAAGGACGTCAAATTAGTTTAGGTATATCTTCGCACGAACGCGCAATTGTCCGTTAAAGTCACGCAGTGCCGAATCGCAAAATAGGCCCTGGTCAGGAAGGGGGTAAAATCTTCCGGGGCTTAAGTTGTACACTTGCAGAGCACTTGAAGCACAAGTTCTAGTTGACACTTTTCCAATTTGTAGCACATTTGCATGGCAAGTCTCTAGCAAGATCAAAGTTGCAGTGGTGAGTCTACAGCAAGAGCTCTGGAAGTCTACAGCATGCAAATTCAGCCACAGTGACCCCTGTGGTGGGGTGAATATTGCACAACATAACTGAACCAGAACTTGCAGCAGACTTGCAGAAGGTTTGCAAAGTATGTTGATCTGGAGTCATGCAATGCAGACTTGCTGCAATTGTGCAACAAACTTGTTAAGTCTGGCAAGTCTAGCAATAGCTTAGCAAGTCATTTTCGAACTTGTAGCACAATTGCTAGCTATCTGGGAAATCGGAGCTTTGAAATAAATAGGCCACACCTTCATATTAAAAAATAACAAAACCTCTGCCCAAATATTAAACTAATAGGACTTATTTTGAGCGTAGTTCCTCTACTTGGACGAAGGATAATTTATTTAGATTTAGTTATTTTACTCTCGCTCTTGAAACAGAGAGTGGTTACCTGAGACATATCAAGTTGTCAGGTGTCTGTCTTTAAATATGCAGTGTAAAGTGTGTCTTTGAAGCACAAGTATAGACAGTTTCCGTCTGGGCTATCAGCTATTTCATGTCCAGCTATAACAAAAGCAACATCCCTGGTCACTGCACCACCGCAAGAAAAAAGGGGGATATATATGAGAGTGATGTTAGAAAAAACAACCATAAACCAAAATAGGCAAAATACAGGGGGTGATCCTTTGGGGATACTGTCACTTTACTTATTCAGATAGCTTCACTCACTGTTCTGCGGCCTCTAAATGCCTCTCTTCGTACACTTAAGCCCTTGTTTGCTCTAACAGAAAGAGGCCTCTGGATATGGGGGGGGGGGGGGGCATGTGGCCCTCCACCATGTGTCAGTGCTCAGACCTGATCAACTATTTGACAGGCCAAAACTTGCTGAAACTTTGAGAGTGTAGGAGCTTAGCCTGGTGAACTCCTGCCCATAGGCGTGCGCAGGGGTTGTGCCAGGTATGGCGATTCCCCCTACTGCCCGGGCTTTCCCCCTTTGTGGCGCCCCGCCGCAGTTCTGCTGGTTTCCCTCTCCTCTCCCCCCGGCTGCTGTGGGGGATGCTTCAGGATGGAGATTGAGGGAAAGGGCTAATCATTATGTCATTTACCAGTCCTTTCCTTTTCTAAATGAACACAGTGAACACACTTACTCACTGCGTTAATCATAACGGAAGCATATTAAACTGTGTTTACTATGCTTCCGTTTGTGAATGAACAGGAAGCCGCTCAGCACAGAGCACTTCCCATTCATTGACTGTCCAGGGCAGCAGAGGCTGCAGAAAAAGACATTTGCTTGAGCTTTGGGGTGCACATCCTAATGCAATAGACTGCGCACACCTACGCTCCTGCCGATGGAAGGCAAAGAGGGAGCATGGTTATGTACATATATGATCCTGTAGAGGTAGAGGAGGGCAATCAGAAGACACCTGAATGGAAGGACAGTGTCTATTTAAAGCCCAACTTCACACAACTAGAAAATTATCCCTTGTAGTTGCAAAGTTTATTTTCTTGTTTAAGTTAGGGGAACAATTAAAGAATACTTACTCAATCCTACGCTCCTCTGTACTGCTAGACTGGTCCCCACGGCGTCTTCTCCCCAATGCTCCAGTGTTCTAGGATCCTGGCAGCTTCAAGACTAATGCAGGGACCATAACCCTGCATTAGATATGTTGACACCAAGAGACAGTCCCACTGGGGAGAGTGCCATCTGCTGGTGGAATGAAGGATCGGGTAAATAAAAGTGTTTCTTCTCTTCTCTAGACAAAAGAAACAATTAACCCTTTTTTATTTGTACCTTATCAGTTCTAATGCCTGGTACATACGATGAGATTATCGGACGAATGATCGTCCATTTTTTTTTCTTATATACTAATCTCATAAAGAAATGAAGATAAAGTGACGAAAATCTTTGTACGACAGAATAAAAAAGTGATGTCATGTGCTGTAGTCTATTTGTATTCTATTTTTGAACGACAGCTGTACTGATTAAACGAAAATTGTATGATCCAGGAACCGTATGAGAAAAATTGTCGTGCTTGTCTGACCGGATTATATCAGATGAACTGTCATGATCGGCTATTGAAAGCTCTGTACTAACGATCAGATTATTGTGTGTAGATACATATATTCGCCAGCACACCATGGATCTTGCAAAAGCAGTCCAAAAAGCTTTATTGCAAAGAAGATCACATCAAAAAAACATATAGTGCAACATTTCGGAGCCACGCAGGACCCCTTCGTCAGGCATAAGATACAGTGCAAATTGTGAACAGAGAATATATAAGAACATACCACCAATCAAAAACAGTGCAATTTAGTGACACCCCCCTCAAATTACGTCATTTCCCCGCCTTAATAATACATTATAAATAATCATACTATGCAGACTTAATCATATGCTGAAAAATCTAAAGGCTATGTAATACTGGGGACTCACAAGTAGGAATGGGGGCTAATAGGTCTGTGATGATCAAGTGCATCAATACGATGCATCCCGATCGCTTCAGTCAAAAAACGGGACAGAGCGTTCCTGCTAAAGAGCAGCGCACCATGGGATCTAATCATGGCGCGCCACGTAGGCTGCTCGTGTAAGGGCCCGGAACGCCTTTCAGTGGAAACCATGACGTAGGGACAAGCGGTCACGCCAAGCAGGCACGGCACCGTCAGGGGAGGCGCGGGGTGCCAGAAACAGAGCTGCGAGATGTGAGGAAAGAGACAAAAGCAAAAGAGAGGAATGAAAAGCAAACAAGTACATGAGTAGAGACAGAGAGAAGGGAAAAGAGATGTAACTCCTATATATACCTTCATATGCCATTTTCAAGGTAAATTATCAGAGAAGACCATTTCACCATTGGTGGGGACATTTTCTTCCCCCCTCCGGTTTCATTATTTGATACACAGATTGAGTTTATTTACACTTTCTGTTTATTACTTTTCCGTTGATGTAAATTTATTCTAGACACCCTTTTGTGCATCCGCTCCTGAGGAAGTAGCTTGGTCTACGAAACGCGTCGAGCAATATGATGCCATTACTGTGCTGAATATACCTACTTCATTTTTTGTACTATATTCATTTCCCATGATTTACCAATTTTTCCAAACATCAATATTGTAATGCATTTAATTCTTGTAAATGATGGAAAGAATGTTATGCATAGAGAGTAATGGAAATGAGAAAATAATAAGCAGAAATAAAGTAAAAAAATACTAATAAATAAATAAATAAAGGAAACAAAAGGAGAAAAAGAGGGGGGGGGGTACAAATACTAAGCTATAAATATATAAAAAAATGAAAAATAAATATTAAATAATAAATCAAAAAATAAAATAATCAAAAACTAAACTAAATAAAATAATATATATATATATATAATATATTATATATTATATTATATTATATTATATAATATATATATAATATATATATATATATATAATATATATGTGGGAAAAAAAAAACGGCAGGAGAAATAAAACAAAGAGAATGGAAATGTGTGCGATAAGGAGATATCAAAGGGAGAGACAAGGGAAAAAAAAAATAGTAATAGGATTACCAATGAAGGTACACCAGTAAAAACAAGATGATGGGATGGTGTGGGAAGTGCTGTGTGGTGACAGCAGTAGACACCAAGCACTGAGAGGTTTTCCGGGCCTTACACGAGTGGCCTACGTGGCGCGCCGTGATTGGATCCCATGGTGCGCTGCTCTGTAGCTCTGCCCCGTTTTTTGACAGAAGCGATCGGGATGCATCGTATTGATGCACCCGATCATCACGGATGTATTAGCCCCCATTCCTACTGGTAAGTCCCCAGTATTACATAGCCTTTAGATTTTTCAGCATATGATTAAGTCTGCATAATATGATTATTTATAATGTATTATTAAGTCGGGGAAATGACGTAATTTGAGGGGGTGTCACTAAATTGCACTGTTCTTGATTGGTGGTATGTTCTTATATATTCTCTGTTCACAATTTGCTCTGTATCTTATGCCTGACGAAGGGGTCCTGCGTGGCTCCGAAACGTTGCACTATATGTTTTTTTGATGTGATCTTCTTTGCAATAAAGCTTTTTGGACTGCTTTTGCAAGATCCATGGTGTGCTGGCGAATATGTATCTACTTGTAACTGATCCAGTGGCCAGCTGGTGATCGCTTCAGCACCCAGTATACAGGTGCCTACAGACCAGGAAGGTGTGCGATAGGAATATGAACTTTACATATTATTGTGTGATCGCTTCAAAACCGGTATTTTTCATATGATTTTCTGATCGTGTGTACGGGCCTTCAGAGTTGGTTTTCCCATTTGTTTTCACCTGCTAGTTATACGCTAACTCACTGTACTGCATCTATTGAGGAAATGCATCACCAGGCTGGGCTGCTCTTCTGATTTTGACTATAACCCCTTCTTTTCTTGCTTTGGTTTTATTACATAGGGAGGAAGGATTTTGTAGGTTAAAGAAGATAGCTGTGAAGCTGATTAAAAGCTGATTACATTGTTTAAAGATGAATACAAGGTATAAATGTTTTTATATAGTTACATTGGTCCAGTTTGGATTAATTTAACTATGCATACCCCATACCTGTGGGACCTCCAATAGGGACTGAGTGAGTATGAACAGCATGTAATACACCATTTATTGAGAGTTTTTTATGATGAGGGTTTAGTGAGATTTTAATTTTAATCCTGTCAGGGTTTCGCAAACCTTGGCCAGGAAATACAAACAAGGAGCACAAACTCTACCTAGTCTATTGCTAGAAGCATACACAAGGAAGGCCCGGAGTAAAAGAAAAGGAAGACATGAACGGAGGGCCAGCATGGCAGGGGTTAAAGGGTCATGGGGACAGAAGAATAGTTAAAATATATTTAGATATATACTTGGTTGTAATTGGCTTAGGAAGGGGAGTAGGTAAGGGATGGGAGGAATTTCCGGGGGGGGGGGGTGGATAGGCAGAAGGGAGGGCAGATCCTCAGTTGAAGGGAGATCAGCCAGGGGAAAACTTCCCTCCCGCCTGCCCTGTTATTTTTTACTCCCATCTGTTGATTGCGTAATTTATTAGGATTGGGGGATTGGATCGCTTGTTATCAAGCGGATGGCGGGTTTCAAGGTCCATGTAGTTTACTGTGGGCACTAAAAATTTACTTGGTAGGGACCCGTACGGATCCCAGTTGTTATAACAGAGGTATCTGCGGCTTGTTGTCTCCGAGTCGGTGGTGTTGCGACTGGAGGCCTGTAGTAGGTCACAGGTATTTTCTTCTTGTGAGTGAGTCCTATGAGGGCGTTGAGGCTCCAGTTCTACTGTATTTACATTGTATTCACGTTGTTATGCTTTATGTTATTTATTACATTGGTTAATAAAAGGCTCCTTTGGCCATTAACTCCAGTTGTTTGTCAGCGTGGTTATTAAAGGGTTAGAGGGAGTGGTATTGGTCAAAGTAGGTTACTAGACAATTGAAGAGACAAGAACTCACTGCTCAAGGTGGTGTAATTGCCTGATGACTCACACCGGTGCATGCCCCGGCTCGCCTCCGTGGAAACTTGATAAAGGAAAAGGAATTGGCAGCACTCCAGGTTGAGTCAAAATCCAGATTTATTGACTGGACATCCAAATATGACAATCGTGACAAGGTAGACGCGTTTCACACACTGACTGTGTGCTTAATCATTACAAAAAGGTAATGATTAAGCACACAGTCAGTGTGTAAAACACGTCTACCTTGTCACGATTGTCATATTTGGATGTCCAGTCAATAAATCTGGATTTTGACTCAACCTGGAGTGCTGCCAATTCCTTTTCCTTTATTAGGTTACTAGACATCTTTAGTACCCTAGTCAAGACATGTAACAAGGGAAATCACAACTCACAAGTCGCATTCATGTTTGTGGTGTGTGCCTTGGAAGAAGAAGACGTAAACTATGGCAATCTGTGTTTTTCTGGAGAGGAGACATGAATGTGTACATTAGACAAATGACTGAATTAGGTATACCCGCTGTTGTTACCAGAGAATCACCATCTAACCTTAGCCTGTATCCACATCGGAGCAGAAGGTATTCCTGCTAAATTTGAAGTCTGATTTTTTGGAGTGAAGGAAAAAGAGTCATTTGAGGTGGTGAATTAAAACTTCATGAGGATATAAAAAAAAAAAAGATTTACCAGAAACAAGGGCTTTCCAACACTGATACTAAAAACCCAACAAGTTCAATCCCAATATGCACTCTTAAATAAAAAAAAAGTACCATCTATTGCTCTCTGCCTCTCCAAATTCCTTTTTTTTTTTTTTGCTGCACTGATCTGGTCCCACTGTACACAGAAACGTAGCCCCCCCCCCCCCTTTCTTTTCTTTTCTTGCTCACTAAATTGACTAGGGATTATGGAACATGTAGTGTGCAAAGAGCAGTGCACATGTCCCCAACTAACATGCCCCGCTTGTTCCAAACAAATGGAAATGAAGGGGAAAAGGAGACATTTTAAAGCTCAAAGAGTACATTACAAGGCGGCAGAAAAAAACACAGTAATAGAAGTGATGTTATGAAAAATAGGTTATTGTGCCATGAAGTAGTGAATGGAGTTGGAGAATAATGATACACTTCACTTCACATTTAAAAATAAGTATTACAGATTTTGATGAATTATATGTTTGCAAATTGAACAATTTTAGGAGAAAATTATCATGAGATAAAATATGTAATATTATATCAATCCATCCATCTTGGGTAATTGGGCCTCAAGTGCTAAAAGTAGGAGGGAAGTGTGTGATCCAATGAAAGAATCTAAAACCATATCTGCTTTGATGAGTTAGACAATATTATTATACAGTATGATAACACTTTTCATTCAGCACAAACTGAATCAGGACCTACAGTATGTCTATCACAGGCTTCTCACTGTAATCACAATACCTCTGATCACCACTAGATGGTACTATAGCATTTAACATTCCAAGCCAATCATGTACTTCTTCCAGAATGTAAAGCTGGGTGAATGAAATAATGGAATGCTGCAGGACAGACAGTTTTCATCCAGGGCTGGTCATCCATCCCTATCTGCAAGTAAAGGCTTGGATTTGCGGTTACCAGCATAAGCAAACACCTGTCACCCCGGGCACAGAAGCATGTAACCTGATTGGTCTTAAAGAGACATTTTTTCCTACCTATTTTTTATAAATACCCTCTGCATTCAGTGAATGTTTTCTTTACCATGATTATTACTTATGGCATGAGAGTGGCATGATAGCAATTGGGTCACTCAGAATATCTGCATTTAAAAGAGCGCAATCCCCCCCTCAAAAATAAATAAATAAAATAATAACTGTATTTGGTCAGAACATTTTTTTAATCACTTGACCTCTGAAAGGTTTCACCCCCTTCATGACGAGACCATTTTTTGCTGTTCAGCACTGCTCTATTTTAACTGGCAATTGTGCGGTCATGCAACACTTTAAAATGTTTATCATTTTTTTTCACATAAATAGAGCTTTCTTTTGCTGGTATTTTATCACCACTGGGTTCTTTTTATTTTTTGTGAAATAAACAAAAAAAGACCGAAATCTTTGAAAAAAAAAAAAAAAAACATTATTTTCTACTTTCTCATATAAAAAATATCCAAAAAAATAGAATTTCTTCATAAATTTAGGGCAAAATGTATTCTGCTACATGACTTTGGTACAAAAAAACCCCCCAATAAGTGTACATTAATTGGTTTGAACTTTCATAAATGGGTTTCCATTCCTGACAGCTTGCTTTGTGTTGACATGCTGTGATTGGCTACAGCTAATCGCATGGTACAGGGTGCTGTGATAGGCCCAGGCATCATGTGATAGCTGTGGAAAAATCACAGCACATCTACAGAAAGCATAGCTGTTATGAACGAAACTCATTTATAGCAGTTGTGTATACATTGCGATCATGTGATCCCCCAGCCGCTCAAAGTGGTCGGGTACCAGGAACTGTAATCTGCTGTGTCCAGTGGACACAATGGTTACGGGTGCAGCGTGCTAGTGCACACGTGCGAAACAAGATATTTTTTTTACTCGTACCAAACTGTCCAGCACATAGTGCATTCTGCCACACTCAGCACAGGTAATTGGTGGGAACAGTCACTAATAGCTATGATCATAGACAGCCAGTCATTGCAGTATATAGGCTTGGAGGTTGCCATTATCTGCACACAGCTGTCATTACCAGTCAAAGGAATCAGTAGCCCATTGCCACTGGGATTCTCACCGTGGCTAAAGAACCATGCGCATGCATTCTGAAGGGGTTGGGACAAATTATAGCATTATCAGGGCTGTTTGAGCAATTGTAACTGTTTTTGTTCAAAGGTGTCAGTCAGTGGTAATTATCTGTAGAAAGGTTACAGCAAATCCCAACCCATGTCACTGTTATTTGCTGGACAGCTGGACCTGCATGCACTGGAAATATGCAGAAAATAGAAATAAAGGCATGTGAAATACAAAAAAAAATCTTACAGGTGAAGGGAAGGATTTTTACATTTTTAATTCTTTGATACATCTCAGTGCTGCAGATGTCCTCCAGCATCTTTGAATCCTGTCCCTGTCCATGTGCACTACAGTGATAGCAGGCTACATGTGGTTTTTCACAGGGCAGCCGCATATTTCCTCATTTATGCTGACTGCAGTCATTTTTGTCACAGGCCTTTTTTAATTAAAAATGGCGACACCAGCTGAATATGCCTCTGTAATATGCATTAGCACAGCAGTTTATAGTTTCCTTTGGGAGAGCATGATACAAGGGTGACTGCGGGAGATCAGAACATAGCAATGTCACCCCATAATGAAAAGTACCCAAAAGGGAACCTTTATATATCAGTTGTCACTGCATAACACAAAGTGCCCAAAAAATAACCTTTATATAACAGTTGTCACTGCATAACACAAAGTTCCCAAATAAGGACCATTATATCAGTATTCAGTATCAGCAGCTGTGATTTGCATGAGAGTTAATGTTTAAAACAGGCTTTCCAAGTGATATTATCAAGTTAACTCTTATATGAGACTTTGCCTAATGCAGAAAAAAGGGGAAGCTCTGCTTGTTCGCACAACTCCCCCCACTGCAACATTTGGCACTTTTTTGGGGGGAGGGGGGAGCGGGTACCTGGTTTTAACAACTTCCCACTTCTGGGTAAGACTGCCGATCGTCGATCTTTGACATTTCTGGTCCCTACCCCCCCCCCCCCTTGCTTTCTAGGACACACATGTTCCAGAAGACGACGGGACAGTTCAGAAAGAGCAGACAATCAGGGTGAAGAAATGTCACCAGCACACCAAAGATTCCTTGGAAGGGTCCAAAGCTTTATTTACGTGGTCACATGGTACACATATGACAACGTTTTGGAGCCTCGCAGGGCCCCTTCGTTAGGGAAATGTTGCCGAATGTGTACCCTGTGACCATGTGCATACAGCTTTGGACCCTTCCGAGAAATCCTTGGTGTGCTGGTGACATTTCTGCGTCTGCAGTTTCTGGCCGGTGATCATTATAGCACCCAGCATTACAAGAGCCATTTCAATGAATGTGTGCATGGGGAATATTGTGTTTGGATTCAGAAAGCGCAGAGCTACTTGCGCAAGTGCAGTAGGAGACCGGCTGTGAAGCCTGAAGGCTTTACTCCCAGTTTCCCTTTTTTACAATGCTGGGGCCTGCACCTGAAGCCGATTGACGAATGGGGGTGTCGACATTGCGGGATCCCTAGACAGGTAAGTGTCCTTATATTAAAAGTCAGCAGCTTAAGTAATTGTAGCTGCTGACGTCATTTTATTTTTGTTTTTACAGACTATAGCTCCTCTTTAAGTTCTTTAAATTACAGTGCAGAGGTGTATTTTTGGATGTGCCCTGCCTGACTTCACAGTCTGTACACTCAAAAATCCTTTTAAGGCCAATTTTCTGTTTACAGCAACTGATTTATTGCTAGATATGCAATTGTCGAAACCTTGACCACTTCTTTTTTATTATATTTTTTAAAGTGTATTTCAACTTTTGAAGCCAAATTGGGATAACACCTACTTTATATTTAATTTATGGACTCATTCACATAGCATTTTTCAAATGATCTTTTCGGATAACTCCAGCACTGAAAAATCCTACTTATTTTACGAGTGGGCTGGGGAGCCATGTTTTCCCTAATTAAAAAAGGCACAGAGGTTTTTCTTCCAAAGCTCTTTTTTAATTTAAGGGGGTCAACATTTTCTTGGGGGGAGCAAATGGAATTAGGGAATGGCAAGAAGTGGAAATGTTGGCACCTTTGGCAGTAAGAGGAAAACATTTTCACTAACATCTTCAGTGGGTATTTGGCAGTCCTCTATGATCCAGGCCTTATTCGTTTTAATAAATAAATACATTTTTAATAAAATCATCTTCTCAGTTACAATTTTTTCCCCTGCACTGAAGGCCCCTTTATGACATGACACTTGCAGTGTGGTAAGCCTTTACTTTGTGGGCATATTGGGCCACCTCCAGTTAGTGGTACATTCTCAACACCCGGTAATTCATTTTTTATTTACAGCTTTGCCATCCCTGCCTGTAGATGCTTTACCAGGGCTAGAAAATATAAAAAAAAATTGTTCCAGGCCAGGAACTGGAGGAAGGGGGCTGTTTCGCCAGTTTTTCACCATGTATGATTCAGAGGCAAAATTTTCCAGTTTTATAAAACAATTTTCCATTGTTTTATCATAAATAAAAAGAGTACAGGGGTCACATTTCTTTGCAAAATCCACAAACATAGGTTTCGGATTTTTTAAATATTTAAATTGCCATCCTGGCTCATGTTTGCTTGGCCTGGACAGGGATTGCCAATGAAAATAGAAAAATAAATACAATTAAAAAATTGTAAACATGTAAATAATGAAAATAATAAAAAATGTAATGGCAGGTGGGAATATGTCAATGTGGGACTGCCCAGGCCAAGAACTTGAGTGCTCCTAACGATTAGGCTATGCAGTGTATTCTCTAGGAGAAACACTGGAACTGGAGAAAGTCCAGAGAAGGGCAACAAAAAAAATGAGGGGAATGGAGGACATCAGCTATGAGGAAAGACTACAAGCACTGAACCTATTCTCTCTGGAGAAAAGACGCTTGAGGGGGATATGATATCAATGTACAAATACTGTACTGGCGACCCTAGCATAAGGAACAAACTTTTCAGAGAAAGGGAATAGAATAAGACATGGGGCCACTCATTAAAACTAGAGGAAAAAACGGTTTAACCTTAAAATACGTAAGGGGTTCTTTACTGTCAGAGCAGTAATGATGTGGAATTCTCTTCATCAGGCAGTGGTATCAGCAGGGAGCATCGATAGTTTCAAAAAACTATTAGAAGGGCACCTTAAAGACCACAACATACAGGGGTATACAATGTACGGTTAACATCAAATACACACACACATCATAGGTTGAACTGGATGGACTGATGTATTTTTTCAACCTCACAAACTATGTAACATGAGGCAGATTGGGTCACTAATTGCTTCCCTGCCTTCTTGCACACCATTTTCATTGCCTCTTCAAAAGTTGCCATAATGGTGCAGACATCTTAGGTGAAAAAAAGCCAGCTCCCAAGAGCCTCCCCTTCTGCCATATTTACATTGCAAAAGGAAGTGGTGAAGGAGGAAGGGGAGTGGGTTAGAGGGTGGAGGAGGTGAAGGTAGAGAAAAAGGAAAAGATCAGAATAGATAAATATGAAAAAAAAAAACAACTGGGCGCTGCGTGCATGGGAGGAGACAGATTATGCTGATGAATGCAAAAAAATTGAAGTAGTGCTTGGCCTTTGGTGTGTGCTACTCAATCACTGCATCAATATAAAAATACAGAAAAAATACCCAATATAAATATACCCATATGAAAAGAAAAAAGAAAAAGAAAAGGTGGGTATCAGACTGCCAGACATGGGGATGAGTATAGTGTGTCTTCTTCTTTTCCAGCACCAGAGGCATCTGATGTAGGTGTTAATATTGTGGTCGCTGGCACTAATGCTGGGGGTTATTACCATTGTCACTGGACCTGTGCCAGGTGTTACTATAGCAGTCGCTGGCACCAAGGGGTTTCTAATGTGGTAACTGGCACCAATGCTGAGAAATATTATTGTGCGGTCACTGGCACCAGTGTGGGGGGTTATTATTGCGGTCACTGGCACCAATGCTGGGGATTAACATTCAACTCAACTAACTTTTAGTTTTGGATAGAATGGAGAATGATTAAAACACCTATTTTTTTATTTTTATTTCTACCTCTGCCCCCATTAGGCTTCATCTATACCCAGCCTACATCTACCACGACTGCGGGAAAACACAAAATGCAGCAAAAACGCAGAGAGGGAGGATGAACTTTACCTAATCACGGCAGCTCCCAAACTCTGTTCATGGACACATAGGCTTTTATGGAGTTAAGTTTAGGAGCTTTGGCAAAAAAAAAACGCCAAATGCTCCTAAACTCATGTATAGTAGCTTCCAGTTTAGACTAGTGTACATAAAGCCTGAGAAAGATTCACTCTCTCTATTTGTCCTGTTAACCTTTACCATCGATAGTGAAAGTAAAAGAAAATCCCAAATGTTGGCCGGTCCCAAGAAAAGTAATAGAGGGGAAATATTTCAATTGGGATACTAGTTTTGGTGACTTGGGGGTCCCAGAGGGATTTCCTTAACTTGCAGGGATTTCTCTCACTTCCTGTTTTGGCTTTGGAAGAGGAAGTAAAGGTAAATCTCCCCAATGGGGTGCAGATGGCAAAAAATAAACGGACGGGTTATAACCCTCCCTTACTCTGTCCAAAAAGAAAACAAAAAGTTTTGCCTATAGTTCTACTTTAAGCTATAAGAAGCTGAGGTTTTAATGCTGCTTGAAACTTTTTTTTATTGGTTTATCATTAGTTTATCATTGTTATGTTGGCTGCAGATTAAAATATCTCACTTAGCGATCATGCCAGTGACATCAAACATTCAGCGCAAGACTTTGCTGCTGAGTAATACCATTAAACCTCAGCTGGGTTGTTGCCATGGGAACTGTTTCCTGTAGCAAAACTTATTCATAAATAAACTCTTGCATTTATTTGTACCATCTCTGCATATAAATAAATCAACTGGTATTGTCTTTCTGATTATTTTATTTTATTGCTAGCACAGTTTCTAGGCCGCTAATGTTGAATTACAGAAACATGAAATATGTAACAGCAGAGACAAGACAGAAGCCACGTCAATGAAAAGGGCATAAATAGCAGAAGCAAATATGTTAATAAAACAGAGGATCTGGAATATACTGTACATCATATCCTAATCATAACAAAATGCTAGTAAACGCAATGTATAAGAAAAAACAATTTGTAGTTTCATCAAATCCAGTTCACTATGTCAATGGATTCAACTAAATGCCATAAATAATTACCTGGTATGATAAATGTCAGTAAAATAAATAGAACTAATATGTAACCATATAATTGGGTCATTAGAGATCCAATAACATCCCCTTATTCTACTGAGAAAAGTGTTTTCCTGGTGCCTCCATGGCAGCATACGTATGATAGTAGCCCCGCCTACTTCCGCCCACAGGACCAGTGCATATAAAAAGTTAACACTCACACAGCCCATTCCCTTTTTTTTTGCCCTCATGGAACTCACAGCCAGTGTGAAGAGAAGAAACCCTTACCTGCCACCTTTGATGGTTTTCCACAGAGATTAAGCCTCTCCTGTAGCGCAGTCCCTGAAGAAGTAGCCTGCATGGCCTTCCAGGGACAGGTTCTCTTTAAGACAGTCCAGGTCAGGAACATTAGAGATGCGGCTGAAGTTGAACACTTGTCATTACTAGTGGAAGACGGCTAGAGTACAGATTGCAAGGTCTTTTTCTCCTTCAAATTGTTAAGAAGCGTCTTTTCTCCATTTGTGGTCTCTGCATATCCTCTGAAGGTTTTCTCGGTCAAGGTGCTTCTGCCTCAATTGTGGTGGCAAACAGTTCACTATTCAAGAGCCCATGGTGCCATTATCTGGTATGAATCTTGAAGCTTTAAGGGGCTGGGTTTAGATGCAAGTTTTCCATAAAAAACACATTGCCTCCCTTCGCCTAGGACACTTTCTGGCTTGGTGGGCATGAAAGAGAATTAATGTTCCCATCTGGGGGGGGGGGGGCTCGGGCGTGTTCGAGGTCCTGGTCCCAGTCTGCCCACCTGGTCCCACCGAGGGGGGGGGTGGGGGGTGTCACCGCTGGTTGAAGGCAATGGGGCATTTTCCGGTCCCCAGCTGCGTGGGCTAGAGGTGTCTCGCTGCCTGTGGTCGATGGTGTCGGCTTCCTGGTGGGGTCAGGTAGGTGGGCTGGGGTCCTGGACGCGCCTGAGTCCATCTCCATTCCCATCCCTTAAGCAATTTCTGAGCCTTGCTTTTGGACCTATGCACTACCATTCTGTGATCCTGCCCCTTGTCTATTGGTCAGCACCTCATATATTAGGGTGCTGGACCCAGTACTAGCCTCATTGCCTTCCTGAAATATTCTTATAGAGAGATCCTTAGATGGGGAATAATTGGTGCCACCTGACATGGTCCTCCAGATATTCCAGAAATTTGGATAGGTTCATACACACTCTAATCTCAGATTCAAGCTGTCGGTACCAGGAGCGGTCTGGATCTCCACTTTTGTATGAGAGGCCTAGAACTGAGGGTAGCCTCATGTGAGGCAATTTCTTTGACCTGGTTTCACCCAAGGCTTTTACAGGCCTCTATTCTTCGAGGGACAAGTTGACTGGGGATTTCCCTATTGCTGAGGCTCAGGGGTCTGGCTCTCATGCAAGGAAGTCTTCTCTTCTTTTTTTTAAGGGGTAGTATACCGATTTTTTTGACTTTTACCTACAGGTAAGCCTATAATAAGGCATACCTGTAGGTACAATTAATATCTCCTAAACCTGCACGGTTTAGGAGATATTTGCACTGCATGCAGCCGCTGACGCTAGCGGCGCATGCGCTCTGAAGAGTTCCTTGGACACATTAGACAGTGGATCATTCTGGGGAAGAGACCTAGATACCCTTGCTTTCAAGGGGCTTGGTTGTCTTTGGTAACATCCAGAAGTTCTGGGCTGTTTTATATAATCTGGATCCAAGCAGACAATGCCATAAAGGTGGCATACTTCAATATTCAGGTGGATCCAGAGTTTTGCAGTAGAAAAAGGCTAGATTTGTATCCTTGGCAAAACGTCAGGCTCCAGGCTTGTCTGGCATAAGCATTCCAGGTATACATCTTGGCAGGCAGACTGCATCTGAGTGCAGTGCCTAAACATGTGAGACTGATTTCTACCCCTGGAGCTATTCCTGGAGGTGTGTCCCAGGTAAGTAACTTCAGAGGTTGACTAAGGGGCCCCTGAGGTCAAACTAAAGGCTAGGAAGTTTTGGCTCCGGTTCAGTGGTTCTCTGGTAGGATGTTCCTAAAGAATGGGTTTTGCCATCCAGCTTCAAGCTGCCTTTGACAGCTTGATAATTGAATCTCAAACTTTGAGACCGTGTATCATGCAGTCTTGGAATACCTTGAAGCTAAGCAAGGAGGTCTACTTCTTTATGTTAAATCTATTGCTGGACATGTGGCGATTGCTTATCTTGGTATAAGCCTCAGTACTTTCTCCCCAGAAGTTTCTTAGCTGGACAAATCCTCTCCTGCAGCTGGGCCTAGGTCAGCATTTGGCTCCTAATATTGCTGCCCATGTGACTTTGTGGGATCTTAACTAGTTCACTCATAGCCTTCACTTGGAAAGGTGACTGTTCAAGACTGGTGACCTTGTCTGGCATGGAACCTTTCATAGGTTTAACATAAGACAAGGTTGTTAGAACCCAATTCTCTATCTTGCGTTTGTCTCCTCAAACAGGACATCCTTATTCGGTTCTTTGATCTGCATCTAGTTCACCCAAAGGAAGTTTCCGTCTCTCAGTTGGATGTGGTCATGTTGGAAAGGTGAGTTGAAAATGCAGTTGGAGCAGTTTTTAGTGCCCCCAACAGCTGCAAAGGTGGTGGATAGGGATATTTATATGTTGCGGTCACAATGCTTTGCTTCCCGCCTGCTGCAAAACTATCACTCCTGAATGTGAACAATTCAAGTGAATAAATGATGGGGCTTAAACAGGCAGTAAGGAAGCTTCATACATCTCTAAAAAAGAAATCCAAATGTGGATCTCTTTTTAGAGTTTCTGTGGTTTAGACTTGCTGTTGGGGGGGGGTGAAAAATGCACAGTTAAGCCAAATTTTTAGTGCCTCCAACTGGCTTCCATTAGGCTACAAAGGTAGTGGCCAGGGGTGTTTACATGCCGCAGTTGCGATGCTTTGTTTCATGCCAGCGGCAAATACTATCACTCCTGAACATGACCCATTCAAGTGAGTGAAGTAGCACCGCTAACACCCTGCGTACTGGTGTGGTGTGTTGGTGCTGCAATGATGGGGGTAAAATAGGCGATGAAGAGGAGTCACAATGCCTTCTCAAAAGGCTCTGAAAGGTGATCCAAATACAGATCACTTTTCAGAGATGCAGCGGTTTAGATGCAAGTGTAAATTTAGCCTAATTCTCACTCTGCCCAAAAAAAACGAAAAGTTTTGTCAGGAGTGCTGCAAATAAAATTGGGGCAACAAAGTACTCTATCATAAAACGTGAATCATTTTTTGACTGTTTAAACTGATGGAATGTAAAATGGAATTATTTGCTGTGAGATATTGTACAGTATTTGAACATCATTTTTCTACCTATTATTCACTCAGCTCAATGTATGTTACCAAAATAAATCAGTTTAAAAACTAACAACGATCATTAATAACTTTTCCATTGAAAATAATAATCCTGCCCAGTAACATCAGGGGAAACAATGGCATGCTGGTAGATTTGGACATTGTTATTGATGTCGTGTTGCTGACAATTGATTTCTCAGCTGATGTTGTAATTTGTCTGCAGCCGTCCTCTGATGTGTGATCTGATATGCCTCTGCTATCCCGCTGGATTCTTGTACCTTATTTTTAACTATATCCCAAACAAACACTGGGCATTATCCCTCAATGTCTGATGAAAGGATAGCACAAGTGTCTGATACTGCTGGAACAAATAGTTGAGTTCATCCTCTGAAAACTTTCCATTTATATCATAAAGTAAACATCAATAGGCCAGCCGATAGATGCCCCCCACCCCTTTATCCCCATCCCATGAGCAATGATATTATGTAAAACAAGTTAGCTACAAGAGGCCTCTAAAAACAGTATTGATTATAAAGATCAATAGCACCAGTGGCTGTTATATCACTTAGAATTGAAAACAACAATCCTCATTACAAAAGGTAATTACATGATTGATTATAAGGATCAATGACACCAATTTCCGTCATATCACTTATGATTGAAAACAACAAATCTGTCATATGTACGATTGGGACAAGATCCCAGCATTGCAGAGCAGTATGAAGAATTTCAAAATCGCTTTTGCTTTTCATATTCCTTTCCACATAGGAAGATCAGAAGATCTTAGCTTCTTCCATTTGTACAGTAGAAAAACAGAATTGGGGATTTCAGCTTCTCTCTCTGGACACAGCAAGTGATCATGGCTGATCCTATTTTTTGTTTCATTCTCCTATTAATGGTTGACTTATAGAAAATTTGCTGGATGCATGTCACAAGGATTCGCCTGAGCAGATTAAGGCCCCTTGCACACTGCAGCTTAAAAATGCTCAGTACAGCTTTTTTTTTATGAGCTAAAATAGAGCCCATTCATTCTAATGTGCCTATGCACGCGCCGCGTATTCTTCAGTAAGAACAAAATAGAAAAATCTGCATTTTTGGACAGTAATTTACGCCTAATGCGCGCATTTGCGCGCAAATACGCGCAAATGCGATCAAATGAATGCACACAATAATGCTGTTGATCTGAAAAAAAAATTGCATATTCAGAGGCACGAATTTACGCGAATTTGCGTGAATGCATATGCGCGAAAATACTCGCAAATGCGCGCTTTTCAATAAGACAAAAATTACGGCTGAAAAAGGAGATGCTCAAACAGGGGTATCGTGTGCAAGAGGCCTAATAGTGTAGCACCCTCCTAGACAGGTGCTATGTAAAATCATCTTTTTGCTCCTGCTGCTTATCAGGGGAGCTTGATCTGTTAGTTTTGCCTGTCACATGTTTCCAGGTGTGATTTACTGGGTCTGAGGGAGTGTCCCCACTCGTATCCAATGAGGGAGCTTGTTGGACAGTGGAGGAAACATAGCCAGTAGCACACCAGGGTTTATGGCTGTCTCAGTGGGTGGGCATTGCTGCAATGCATGCTGGGATTAGCAATAACTCTGGAGGGAGTGTGACAGGGCGTCTTGGGCGGGAAGCAGAGTCCCAGGAGGAGGTGGACGGCTGTCTTTCCTCCTGCAGGTGTGAGGAAAGTGGTTCAGGCGGTTAGCCTAGTGAACCAGGTGTGGAGCTGAGCTGCAGAGGATCCAGAGCGCTGACAAGTGTAGCTGCTGGCAGAATCATCTTGGGAAAAACAGTATCATGAGTACCAGGAGATCTGCCTAGGAGAGGGGACTACTCCAGAGAGGGGATCAGGGAGCCAGCTCACACAAGGAGTGTATCAGTAAAGGGGGTGCCATGTAGTTGACCCTGAAGATTAGGAACAAAGGGGATGCCAGGAAGGGCCCTGAAGTTGTTCTGCAGTACAGTCCAGTTTACTTTAGGAGACAGTTTACCTCAGAAAGTTAAAGAGGAAGTAAACCCTCCTCTGACACTTGTACCTATAGGTAAGCCTATGATAAGGCTTACCTATAGATACTGAAAATATCTCCTAAACATGTACCGTTTAGGAGATATTTACCTTACATGCAGCCAGTGACGTCACTGGCGCATGCGCTCTGAAGGAACGGACGCTTGTGCCGTTCCTTCAGAGCTCCGTGCCGTGACTGTCGGCTCCCGCGCGCGTGTGCGGGAGTGACGTCACCGCGGTTCCGGCCAATCAGATGGAAGACTAGCTCATTATGTCTTTCTCTTGCAGGTTGCAAAGAAAAAAAAATTTTTTTGGGGGGGTTTACAACCTCTTTAATTCATTCCTGCGTCACAGCTTGTGACAAACTGAAGCAGCGGCCTAGCCATGACTAGAGTTACTCAGTGTTGCTCAGCGTTACTCAGCATTTTCAAGTCGTCCCAGCCAATTGTGCATAGTTGTATAAAGTTGGAGTATCCCACTCATTCCCTTCTCCTATCCAAGTTCTAAATAAAAACACAAAAAACCAAGGCTACTGGACTAAAACACTTGGGAAAAATGTCAAACTGTCAAGTTGTTGCTAATGGTAACCCAGGGGAACCCGTAATCAGCAGCTCCCAAGGGAGTAGGGCTACACTAGTTATTCAACGCATAATAATAAAGAAATGAAAGCCAGCAATATACACAATTGTACATCAGAAGTAAAATATGCTCATCATTTTTATTAATAAAACTCATGTAGAAGATGTCTTGATGATGGGATACACAATTAGAATGCATTAATTGGTTATTCATCCAGTATACCTATCAAAAAACAAATTTTGAATCTAGTATAGATTCTGAGTGATGTATCACTTACTTTGGATTGATCAGCAGATCGGAAGACGTAGCATGTGCTTTGTTGAGGTGTAGTATCCTCTGCTTTTAGAAGACAGGCAAAATAACTGGGCTCCTGGCTATTGTGTATCAGTTTCTGGAGAGACTGCGGCTTGTACTCAAAGATACTTGAGTAAATTAAAGGATCCCATTGTTGGCTCTCTCCTGGATCTGGCTCACAGCAGATACACAAGGCCGATACATATAGCCGAACAGGTCGGACAGACTGGGAGTCCTTGGATCTTGTTAGGCTCTTTCTCTTGATCTCTGCCACCACCCAAGGTAACATGGGCATTGTAGTCAAGGCATGTAGAGTCAAAGAACCAATGAGCTGAAGGTTGTACTCAAGGACATCATCATTGGATGATGGCTGCCTGGGCGCAATAAATGATATTTGATCCATTGTAGATGTGTACAATTTACCTTTCCAATGCGTGTGGTTTCTTTGTCTGTTCTTTCATTTCCTTTATGTTGACACCTTTGTGGAAAACAACAGAACAGATCAAAAATTATTATAGACTTCAATAGTAGACTAAATCCATTGAATGTAACTAATTCTGGTCATAGAAATAATATTGTTTTGCCTTTTTTGCTAAAAATAATCGTTAATGGATAAATCCACTCCAAATGGATATTATCTTTCTTTTGAATGGTTGATGTCAGGTTTACTTGAGATTTTTTTTTTTTTTATATCTATTAGTGATTATAATGGCCAGCTCTTTCCATGAGAATCATCAGTGCCAGAAAAATGCTACAGCCAATACTAAGCCCAGTGATGGCGTCATCCTTCCCTGATGAAGCGAGAGAACGTCACCAGCACACCATGGATCTGCAGAATGGGTCCAAAGCTTTATTCAGCCATTACATTATTATAGAAGAAGCAACGTTTTGGAGCCTAGATGGACCTCTTCATCAGGTATGTGATGGTCACATGCCTGATGAAGGGGTGCTGCAAGGTTCCAAATTGTTGCTTCTGCTGTAAAAGTGTAATGGCTGAATAAAGCTTTGGACCCATTCTGCAGATCCATGGTGTGCTGGTGACGTTTTCTCACTCCATCATCAGTATATAAAATACATTTAATGCAAGTAGCAGAACTTTTCTTGATATCAAATTTGATCAAATGATTATGTAAAAAACAGGCAAAGCAGTACACACAATACAATTCTACATGCTAAAATACACTATATTACCAAAAGTATTGGGACACCTGCCTTTACACGCACATGAATTTTAATTGCATCCCAATCTTAGTCTGTAGGGTTCAATACTGAGTTGGCTAACCCTTTGCAGCTATAACAGCTAGGTTAAGAAATGTGTCTATGGTAATGTTTGACCATTCTTCCAGAAGCGCATTTGTGAAGTAAGGCACTGGTGTTGGACGAGAAGGTCTGGCTCACAGTCTCCACTCTAATTCATCCCAATGGTATTCTATTGAGTTGAGGTCAGGACTCTGTGTAGGCCAGTCAAGTTCCTCCACCCCACACTCACTCATCCATGTCTTTATGTACCTTGCTTTGTGCACTGGTGCGCAGTCATGTTGGAACAGGAAGGGGCCATCCCCAAACTGTTCCCACAAAGTTGGGAGCATGGAATTGTCCAAAATATCTTGATATACTGATGCCTCAAGAGTTACCTTCACTAGGACTAAGGGGCCAAGCCCAACCCCTGAAAAACAACCCCACACCATAATCCCCCCTCCACCAAATGAATTGGACCAGTGCACAAAACAAGGTCCATAAAGACATGGATGAGCGAGTTTGGGGTGGAGGAACTTGATTGGCCTGCACAGAGTTCTGACCTAAACCCGATAGAACACCTCTGGGATGAATTAAATTGGAGACCGCGAGCCAGGCTCTCTTTTCCAACATCAGTGCCTGACTTCACAAATGCGCTTCTGGAAGAATGGTCAAACATTTCTATAGACATATTCCTAAATCTTGTGGACAGCCTCCCCAGAAGAGTTGGATCTGGTTAACCTGCAAAGGGGGGGCCAACTCAAAATTAAACCCTACGGACTAAGACTGGGATGCCATTAAAGTTCATGTGTGTGTAAAGGCAGGCATCCCAATACTTTTGGTAATATAGTGTATGTATTACACAGCATACTATTAGGCTGATAGTTAGTAATTTGCAAGATATAATAACAATTCCAAATCTTCTAATCAAAAGATTTTTTGTGCATAGATGGCTTTTTACAGTCAGAAAAAATAAACCTGATCCTTTCATTTGAAAACAATTGTCAACCCCCCATTCATCCTGCATGGAAGGATCACATGTTTATTTCTTTCATGAGAGATGACTGTAAAAAGGCATACCATGCCAAAAAAACTTTTTTTAATTAAAGATTTGGAATAAGTCCCAGCTACCATTAGCTGCAATACTGGCAAATAGAAATAATTTAAAGATATTTGGTTATGTACTTGAATCTGTGTTATATGTATGCACTTTTTCCCCTGAAGCATGCGGGGACCTTGGAATGAAATCAAAGCACTAAATGTCTATTCTAGACTACCAAACCTTGGATCACTTCAAATATTTTAGTAATAGGAACTTTAAAGTTTATATTTAACACAGTTCTTCCCATATTCTAATTGGATCTTTGAAACATGTTCTTTCCACAAGACTAAAGTGAGATTACGAGGGGTCCTCAGAAAGTTTCCATACTTTTTTAATATTTATTTGAGTTTAAAAAAGTGCATAAACGTTATAAAGTACCCTCATATATACATTGCTAAATCATTTCCTAAATATTTGGTTTCTGTTGAAATACAAATTCATGAAAGGTCACAAATTACATATTATGGATACTTTGCAACTAATTCCAGGAGCTGCAGAACACATGTACTGTACCTAGAAACTGCAATTGATGTCGAACTTTTCATAAAAGTGATCTGTTAGCATTGGAAAACCATGCTCAATGACTATGTAAACAAAAGTACTGACTTACCAGCTAGTCTGCGTGTATAATAAATGAAATAGATTAGTTCACTGCTGTAAATAGGACAGGTCTGACCTTATTGTGAAATGGAGCTGAGAGGTCTTTCGAAGAGTGTCTTCAGAGTATGGTGACCCGGCGGCTTCTCATCCCCTGCACACATTGCTGTCAAGGTTATTAATCCACAAATGGTGTGACTGCTGTCCCCAGCTCAGACTATATCGTCTTACATGATCTTATAACTTACACCACCGAGGCAAACTCATTTTCTAGCATACAATACTTGATAGAGCCAGGTGGTAGAAGTCAAATGTTGTGAAATGGACATGAAAAAGTTGTGTTAAATATGTACAATTTATGTATAGAGTGGGGAAAATAATTATTTGATATCCTGCAGATTTTGTAAGTTTGCCCACTTACAAAGAAATTAAGGGTCTATAATTGTTTGTTTGTTTAAATGATAGAGACAGAATTTCAACCAAAAATCCAGAAAAAACACATGATAAAATGTTATAAATAGAATTACAATTCAGTGAGTAAAATAAGTATTTGATCCCCTACCAACCAAAAATAATTCTGGCTCCCACAGACTGGCTACAGTATGTGCTCATGTGGTACACAGGTGAATCCTGTCAATTTAAGAAGGTGTTCCTAAGAACAACTCACTATGTGTATAAAAGACACCTGTCCATGGAATCTCTTTCTTCCATTCAAACCTTACTGCCATGGGCAAGACCAAAGAGCTGTCAAAGGATGTCAGGGACAAGAGTGTAGATCTGCATTAGGCTGGAATGGGCTACAAGACCATCAGCAAGAAGCTTGGTGAAAAGGAGACAACTGTTACAGCGAATATTCGCAAATAGAAGGAATACAAAATAACCATCAATTGCCCTCGGTCTGGAGCTTTTCGCCTCATGGGGTAAGGATGATCATGAGAAAAGTGAGGGATCAGCCCAGACCTACACGGTAGGAGCTTGTGAATGATCCCAAGGCAGTTGGGACAACAGTCACCAAACAAACCATTGGTAACACAATACGCCGCCATAAATTGAAATCCTGCAGTGCCCTCCGCAAGAAGGCACATGTATAGGGCCGCCTATAGTTTGCCAATGAACATTTAAATGATTCAGAGGAGAATTGGGAGAAAGTGCTGTGGACAGATGAGACCAAATTTGAGCTCTTTGGCATTAACTCGACTTGCTGTGTTTGGAGGCAAAAAAAATTCTGACTCTGACCCGAAGAACACCCTCTCTACAGTCAAGCACGGAGGTGGAAACATGATGCTTTGGGGCTGTTTCTCTGCTAAAGGTTGAGGCAAACTTTGTTTCATTGAGGGGCCAATGGACGGGGCCATGTATTGTAAAATCTTGGATGAGAACCGTCTTCCCATCTTCAGAACACTGAAGATGGGTCATGATTGGGTCTTCCAGCATGGCAATTACCCAAAACATCCTGCCAAGGCAACATAGGAGTGGCTCAAGAAGAAGCACATTAAGGTCATGGAGTGGTCTAGCCAGTCTTCAGACCTTAATCCTATAGAATTTGTATGGCGGAAGCTGAAACTTAGAGTTGCCAAGCGACAGCCAGGAAACCTTAAAGCATTTGTTACCCCAAAACTTCATATTCCGGATATGGGTCTGCTGTACCATGTACTTGTATGAGAAAGTCTCCTGTTCCCTTTGTATACTCACTTTAGGTGAAACCCTTGGTGTTCCTGCCAGTCACTCTGCTTTCCTATTAAAAAACTGACCATACTAAGCAGCAGAACACAGTGTGGTCAGTTCTCTAGGTATTCTGGGAACTCAGTGTGCTTTCCTTCACAGATCAGACTTCTTCTGACACGCCCCCACTGCAAGCCATTCACTGGGAAGCTCAGTGTCCTGGTGCTTCTCCTCCCCCCCAGCTCTTATGCAGCTGAGAACAAAGGGAATGTGATCACTTATAAAAAAGGGAAAAAAGGTATTAATAATATTTTTTTATATCTATAAAAAAATGTTTTGCCTTTCATTTCTATATTAAACTAAGCGGGTTGTTTTACAAGGGGAGGGTTTACAATCATTTTAAGGATTTAGAATGTTAAAGAAAAGTGGACATCTTACCTCTGTGCTTGCCAGTAAGGGTTTCTCCACCAATACTAAGTCATGTTTTGCTTGGGTATCAAATGCTTAGTTTACTCACTGAACTGCACCATAATTTCTAACATTTGTATTATGTTTTTTCTGGATTTTTGGTTGATATTCTGCCCTATCATTTAAAATACACCTATGATAAAAATTATAGACCCTTCATTTCTTAGTAAGTGGGCAAACTTTCAAAATCTGCAAGGGGTCAAAAATGATTTCCCCTACTGTATATGTACTGTATATTCAGTTTTATTTTAATACAAATTTATGTGTGTCCTACTGGCGAAGAAAGAGACAGCAATATGAACTGGTAAAGGGTAGACATTAGACACTTTCTAATACAGTAGAACTATGCAGGCCCCTTCCCCTCCAGTCACATAGAACTACATGACTGGACCCAGGGGAGCTGCAATGCCGCAGTAATATTACTGCGGGCAGTCGGCAAGTAATTTAAAAACAGCCACTCACCTGTCCCAGGATCCAGTGGTGAGCTCACCCCAGGCGGTCTCACTCGCTGTCTTTGGTCCCTGGTTCCGGCATCTTCACTATGGGCAACCGGCTGTGAGAGGCTTCGGATTGTCTACTCATTTATTAATTGAGCACTGGTGATTGGGACTGATAAATATACCCATATAATTACGGATTTCCTAACATATTTGCATAATTTGTATTATTTATTGGCACTATTTATTGCTATTATTGAATTATACAAGCACTTTATCATGGATTTATATAGATTTCATTTTAGATTATTGATGTTTTAGTGAATGTATTAATTATTTTGTGCATCATATATAAATCATTATTGGATTAATTGGATGTTTTCTTATTGGTTAAAGTACACCACATGAGTATTTTACCACTGATTGACACAGCTGTTTGTTTTATATTTTATATGCGCAGCATTTTCTATATTTATTATCAGCATTTAGCACTTACCATAAAGGGGAGTAACCAGTGCAAGCGGCATAGTATATTGTTATTCACATAGTAGCTCACGGGATTATTTATTTTATTTCTGGGACCTGTTGGTGTTCCAAAATACTGCAGGGGGAGGAAGGGAAACTTCCTCTGCTGGGTGCTGCAGGGCTTGAAACAGAAGTGGAAAGCCGGAATCCAAATCGGGTATCCCCCGCTCCTCAAAAGTGTTTATTTTATTAATTTAATTCAAAAAGTGTAACTCATATATTATATAGATTCATTTCATACAGAGTGATATATTCTAAGCATTTCTTTCTTTAAATTTTGATGATTATGGCTTACAGCTAATGAAAACCCAAAATTCAGTATCTCCGAAAATTTGAATATTGTGAAAAAAGTTAAATATTGTAAAATCATGGTGTCACACTTTAACCACTTAAGCCCCGGAGGATTTTCCTGCTAAAAGACCAGGGGGTATTTTGCGATTCGGCACTGCGTGACTTTAACGGACAATTGCGCGGTCGTGCGACGCTGTACCTAAACGAATTTTACGTCCTTTTTTTCCCACAAACAGAGCTTTCTTTTGGTGGTATTTGATCACCTGTGCGATTTTTGATCACGTGCTATAAACAAAAAAAGAGCGACAATTTTGCAAAAAATAGCAATATTTTTCACATTTTTTTATATGAAATTCCCCCCCAAAAAAATG
This sequence comes from Pelophylax lessonae, assembly GCF_965119305.1. Taxonomy (NCBI): domain Eukaryota; kingdom Metazoa; phylum Chordata; class Amphibia; order Anura; family Ranidae; genus Pelophylax; species Pelophylax lessonae. The sequence continues at coordinate 758,459,007 of NC_138768.1, forward strand.
TAAAAATCAAAATTTTTTAACATTTTCGGCCAATTTGTTTTATGCTACCTATGTTTGGTAAAAAAAATCGCAAAAAGCTTATTTTTTTTGGTTTGCGCAAAAGTTATCGCGTTTACTAACAAAGGGAAAGATTTTTGTCATTTTTGTTGTTTTTTTTTTAACGCGTAATGGCGGCGATCTGCGATTTTTTTTGCGGTACTGCGACATTGCGGCGGACAGATCGGACCCTTGACTGACATTTTTGACACTTTTGGGGTTACCAGTGACATTTCTACAGTAATCAGTGCTATACATATGCACTGTTACTGTAAAATACACTGGTAGTGAAGGGGTTAACTTTATTTGGGAGGGAGGGGCTGTGTGTGTCCCTAGGGGCGTGCTTTCTACTGTGATTGGCTGTGGCTTGAGCTGTAAGGACACTGATCAACGGATCTACATAGTAGATCCGTGTGATCAGTGTCTTTACACCGAGGAGAATGACAGGTGGCTTGTTTACACAAGCTGCCTGACATTCTCCCTCTCCCCCGACGATCGCCGAGTGACCGGCGGACATCGGGTCCGCTGGTCACACGCGCGGGGGGGTCCGTGACCGCGCGGGAGCGGGAGCGCGCCTCCGCGGGCGCGCGCTCGCTCCCCAGACCCTCCCAGGCTAGTGACGTTAATTAACGTCACTCTGCCTGGCAGGGGCTGACCGCCGCAGTAAATCTACTTGCCGCGGTCGGCAAGCGGTTAATCAGTTAATTAATTTAAAATACCTGAGGCTTTAAATGGTCTCCCAGTCTGGTTCAGTAGGTTACATAATCATAGGAAAGACTGTTGACTTGACAGTTGTCCAAAAGACAGTTATTGACACCCTCCACAAGGAGGGTAGGTCACAAAAGGTCATTGCTAAAGATGCTGGCTGTTCACAGTGTGCTGTATCCAAGCATATTAATGGAAAGTTGAGTGGAAGGAAAAAGTGTGGTAGAAAAGGAACACAAGCAACAGGGATAACCGCAGCCTTAAGAGGATTGTGAAGCAAAGCCCATTCAAGAATTTGAGGGAGATTCACAAGGAGTGTGCTACAGCTGGCGTCAGTGCTTCAAGAGCCACCACACACAGACGTATCTAGGACATGGGCTAAAACTGTAGCATTCCTTGTGTCAAGTCCTTCCTGATTCAGAGAAAATGCCAGGAGCGTCTTACCTGGGCTAAGGAGAAAAAGGACTGGATTACCGTTCAGTGGTCCAAAGTCCTCTTTACGGATAAAAGTAAATTTTGCATTTCATTTGGGAATGAAGGTCCCAGAGTCTGGAGGAAGAGTGGAGAGGTACAGAATCCAAGTTGCGTGAGATTCAGTGGGAAGTTTCCACAGTCCATGATGATTTGGGGAGCCATGTCATCTGCTGGTATTGGTCCACTGTGTTTTATGAAGTCCAAAGTCAGCACAGCCCTCTACCAGGAAATTCTAGAGCACTTCATGCGTCCCTCAGCTGGCCAGCTTTATGGAGATGTTGGTTTCATTTTCCAGCAGGACTTGGCACCTGCCTACACTGCCAAAAGTACCAATACCAGATTTAATAATCATGGTATTACTGTGCTTGATTGGCCAGCAAACTCGCCTGAGCTAAACCCCCATAGAGAATCCATGGGGTATTGCCAAGAGGAAGATGAGAGACACCAGACCCAACAATGCAGATGAAATGAAGTTTGCTATCAAAGCAACCTGGGCTTCCATATTACAGGCTGATCGCCTCCATGCCACACCGCATTGATGCAGTAATTCATGCAAAATGAGCCCCGACCAAGTATTGAGTGCATACTATACTGTACATGGACATACTTTTCAGTAAGCCAACATTTCTGTACTAAAAACTTTTTTTTATATCTATTTTTTATTTCTGAAATACTGAATTTTGGGTTTTCACTATCTGTAAACCATAATCATCAAAATTAAAAGAAATAAAAGCTTGAAATATATCGCTCTGTGTGTAATGAATCTATATAATATATGAGTTTCACTTGTTAAATTGATATACTGAAATAAATTAACTTATTGATGATATTCTAATTTAATGAGATGCACCTGTATATCATGTGCAATAAATAAATGAAAAAATAAAAAACGTGAAAACAGTCCCATATACAGTATCCTCTAATTTGGCTGTTAGTGTCTGTATCAGTTGTGGATATTTTTTAATTGATTCATGACAAATGTTCCCATACATGTGTAATAATATCTCTTACCCACAGGTGGTTTAGTGAGCTTTGACGTTGTGTGTAAAGATGGCTGCCGCATATCCAATTGACCATGTGTTTTTTTTGGGGAAGTGCAACCATGTGTTGCTGACATCATTCAGAAAACAACCTTTGAGTGGTCAAGAGGAATGACTACATCCTGTGGGTGGTCTATAGTATACAGGACTATAAATAGAATCTATAGCATGGGGGAGGGTTTGCTTTTTGGAGCTGTAGAAAGATGCAGCCAGGACTCTGGGCTGTGATTCAACAATTCTGGGAAGGCTGTGCACAAGGTTTAGGAGTGTATCTATGGGAATGTTTGACCATTATTCCAGAAGCGCTTTTGTAAGGTCAGGCACTGATGTGGGAGAGAAGGCATGGCTTGAAGTCTGCACTCTAATTAATCCCGAAAGTGTTGTATCGGGTTGAGGTCAGGACTCTGTGCAGGCCAGTCAAGTTCCTCCACCCCAAACTCACTTATCCATGTCTTTATGGACCTTGCTTTGTGCACTGGTGTGCAGTCATGTTTGAACAGGAAGGGGCCATCCCCAAACTGTTCCCACAAAGTTGGGAGCATGAAATTAACCAAAATGTTGTGGTATGCTGACGCCTTAAGAGTTCCTTTCACTGGAACTAAGGGGCCAAGCCCAACCACGGAAAAACAAGCCCACGCCATAATCCCCCCTCCACCAAATGATTTGGACCAGTACACAAAGCAAGGTCTATAAAGATATAGATGAGCAAGTTTGGATGGAGGAACTTGACTGGCCTGCACCTCAATCTGATAGAACACCTTTGGGATGAATTAGAGTGGAGACTGTGAGCCAGGCCTTCCCAACATCAGTGCCTGACCTCACAAATGCGCTTCTGGAAGAATGGTCAAACATTCACATAGACACACTCCTAAACCTTGTGGACAGCCTTCCCAGAAGAGATGAAGCTGCAGGTAAGCAGTGGGCCAACTCAATATTGAACCCTACGGACTAAGACTGTGGACCCTGGGATGCCATTAAAGTTCATGTGCGTGTAAAGGCAGGCGCCCCAATACTTTTGGTAATATAGTGTATATGGATGTGAGTTAGGAACCTTAGATTGTAAGCCCCTTGAGGGCAGGGACTGATATGAATGTACAATATATTGTATATGTAAAACTGCTGCGTAATTTGTCAGCACTATATAAATACCAGTAATAAATAATAATAATACTCACAATAGGATGCAGTGACGTAGACAAAGTGTATATTCTATCAGCTCTACAGACATTTATGACACCGCTGAGTTCTTACGTGCATACTAAAATGTATTGCCTGATAGACAAAACCACCGACACAGCAAAAATAAAGAACAGAGCCTGCAAGGTCTGATATAGGGTCTGCAGTGTCTTTCGCACCACTATTGATCACATTATAGCTAATATCGCCTTATATCTACATCACTAACATGATATATAGTCTCCTTTCTGAACACACACATATTGCAAAGGAAAGATTATTAATACATGACCAGAATACTATTGGGAAGCACGAATGTCTGCCATGCAGCTCTAAGTCTAATAATTAGCAGCAATTTGCAGTGTGAAGTCTCTTGTGTGTCTCACCCCCCGGCTGTACCTGCAGGAGAGGTTCACACTGGGCATTACAGCTAAGCATTGCATGTAATGCAGATGCAGCACCATAAAGATATACAAATCCAGGGGCACCTACCTGACAGCAGAGTTCTAGATGAATGAAGATGCCTGGCATTACACGGGGATAGTCCTTAGGCCAGACTAGGTAAAGCCAACTCACAAGCTGACCCCAGAAAAACAGTACTGATCTCTTTTCTCCCCTTCCACAATAACACTGCAAAGCAACAAGCTCAGAGCAGCCTGAGAGGGACAGGGATGGGGAGGGACAGAAAAAAAGACATAAAAAGCATCAGTGCGGTCGGGGTACGTGTCTATATGGCAGGAAGGATTAGGCAGGCGAGGGGAGCTGAGTGACAGTTGTAGCATGTAAAGTGTATGGGAGGATATGTGTGGGCCAGATGAGGATGTGTGTGACTTGTGGACAGAAATGTGTCACTTAACTATTGCTGTGCTCATTTTAAGGAGGAAGACGGAGGAGATATCAAATTCAAACCTTTCCCAAAACTAACGACGGTCGTCATTTCTAACCTCCTCCTGAAAATGCTAGTTGCCTGGCTAATACAAGAGTAAGAGGGACGGTTGGGTAATCAGCATTTGCGTAATGAGAAGTCAGCAGCGGCAGCCTTCCAAATGTTTTGAAGTATTCAACATAGAAAGTGGAATTCTGGGCTATTGCTAACTATGATTAAAGAGGAAGTAAAGTATTTATATAATAATAATATAATAAGGCTTACCTGTATTGGTACTGTGAAAATCTCCTAAACCTGCACCGTTTACTAGGTATTCCGAGTGCATGCAGCCAATGATGTCATCAGCTGGTTTACCGTGCCGGATCTTCAGAGCCCGTGCCATAAACGGCCGCCAAACCCCGCGAACCCAGGAGAAATGCCGGGGAAGATGTTAGCCGTCTCAGAAGAGTGTGGGTGCCGCTGAAGGGCTTTGGTCTAAGGTAAGTAGTTCATAATTAGCTAGTATGTGATGCACACTAGCCTATTATGCTTTTGTCTTACAGGTTTTTTTTTTTTTCCTCAGTTTTACAACCTCTTTAAAAAATAACTCCAATTTTGTTGAGAAAAACCATCCTCCTCTGGGTTATCTATGTACATTGCAAGGATTTTACCACTTAAGCCCCGGAAGATTTTACCCCCTTCCTGACCAGGGGGTATTTTGCGATTCGGCACTGCGTGACTTTAACGGACAATTGCGCGGTCGTGTGACGCTGTACCTAAACAAATTTGACGTCCTTTTTTTCCCACAAACAGAGCTTTCTTTTGGTGGTATTTGATCACCCGTGCGATTTTTTGATCATGCGCTATAATCAAAAAAAGAGCGACAATTTTGCAAAAATAACAATATTTTTCACATTTTTTTATATGAAATTCCCCCCCAAAAAAATGTAAAAGTCTAAATTTTTTTAAATTTTTGGCCAATTTGTTTTCTGCTACATATGTTTGGTAAAAAAAATCACAATAAGCGTATTTTGATTGGTTTGCACAAATGTTATTGCTTTTACTAACTAAGGGAAAGATTTTGTCATTTTTGTTGTTTTTTTTTTTTTTAACGAGTAATGGCAGCAATCTGCGATTTTTTTTGCGGGACTGCGGCCTTTGCGGCGGACAGATCGGACCCTTGACTGACATTTTTGACACTTTTGGGGGTACCAGTGACATTACTACAGTAATCAGTGCTATACATATGCACTGTTACTGTAAAAATGACACTGGCAGGGAAGGGGTTAACTTTATTAGAGATGCAGTGACTATGTGTGTCCCTAGGGGCGTGCTTCTAACTGTGCAGGGATGTCGCTGTATGTAAAACAGCACAGATCAACGGTCCTACATAGCAGGACCGTTAGATCAGTGCTTTTACACAGGGAAGAATGACAGGCGGCTTTGTTTACATTAGCCGCCTGCCTTTTTCCCTTCACAGCGGACGATCGCGAGTGACCGGCGGACATCGGGTCCGCCGGTCACACGCACGGAGGTGAACGTGAATGAGCCGAGGCGGGAGCGCGCTATTGGCTCCCAGGCTAGTGACGTACCGGTACGTCACTTTGCCTGGCCAGGGCTGACCGCCGCAGTATATGTACTTGCGGCGGTCGGCAACCGGTTAACAAACTTTGTTGCAAATTCCTACCTTTTGTTAGTCAAGAGAAATAACTGTTTGTTTGTCTGTGTCCATGTGTAAAGTGAATCTCTATGGAAGTGATTTTAAATTATTAATCAGCTGCTTAAAGGGATTGTAAACAATCACCTTGTAAAACAACCCATTCAGTTTAAAATAGAAATGGAAGGCAAAACATTTTTGTATAGATATAAAAAAAAAAAAAAAAACATTATAAATCACTTTTTTATAAGTGATCACATTCCCTCTGTTCTCAGCTGCATAGGAGCTGGGGAGAGGAGAATCAGCATCACACTGAGCTTCCCAGTGAATGGCTGTGCAGCAGGGGGGGCACGTCAGGACAAATCTGATCATTGAAGGAGAACAGGCCGAGTTCCCAGCATAGTTACAAAACTCCTGCTCTCCTGCTTAGTGTGGTCAGTTTTTAAAAGAAAAGCAAGGGGACTAGAAGGAACACCAGGGATTTCACACAAAGGAAGGAATGTAAGGGGGACAGGATACTTTTTCATACAGGTACATGGTACAACAGGCACATATCAGAAATATGAAGTGTTGGGTTAACAAACACTTTAAATTGCAGGGCTCTAAAGAGGAAAGGGGCAGGGTCTGCATCCCTTAAGATGTGATTTCCCTTTGGTAGTATCTCACCAAAAATGGGGATAGACAAAATCTGATTTGTATCCTAGTGCCGACTTCTAGGAAAATCAGTAAGCCAATCACACAAGCAGGAAATTACATCTCTGGGGCATTCTGGCTCCTCTGTGTACAGAACACCTCCATGTTTCTATTCTGCATTGCATTTTAAAGAGATTAACAGCACTGCAGATTGGAAAGGAAAGGTAAGTTTTAATAACATTCAGTTATAAAATGACTTGTGTAGCAATTGTACAGTAAAACCTTGGACTGAGAGTAACTTGGTTTGAGAGTGTTTTGCAAGACAAGCAACATTTTTTTATACATTTTGACTCGATAAACAAGCAATGTCTTGATATACAAGTAGCGTCATGTCACAACTGAGTATAAAAGAGAAGAGGCGCCTCTAAGTGTAGCAATATGGTTACATTTAATAAAGGTACAACATTTAGCAACTCACATGTTTGATGATTAAAACAGGAACATCTAAGTACGCAGGCTTCTGGGGTAAAGCTCTCTACATTGACCATCCTCAGCACCGCCATCAACGTCATCCCTTCCACGCTGCTCTCCACAAACATTTTAAGCCTCTCTTTCAGATCGCTCTACTGCAGGTTAGTGTCCCCGGTCACGATTGCAGATTGATGGCAATGAGAGCCGGCGGTGCGGAAGATGGTCTATGTGGACATCTTTACCCCGGATGCCTGCATACTTAGATGTGCCTTTTTTAATCATCAACCATGTGAGTTGCTAAATGTTGAACCTTCATTAAATGTAACCATATTGCTACATTTAGAGGTGCTCTCTTCTCTTTTATGCTCTGTAGCTCCTGCTGGGTTTTGCTTCTAATCCTCCTGTGGAGGCGCCATTTGTGGATGGACATTTTATGGTTATACAACCTATCACAATCTTTTTATATGGACTATAAACTGAAGGACTTATGAAAAATGGTTATGAAACAAATCACCTGAGTTTTCATTATTTATTATAGAGAAATTGACTTTAATATAAGAGAGCTTTGGTTTACAAGCAGGGCTCGAGACCTGCAGGAACGCATGGGAACGGCGTTCCTGTACTTTTTCCACAGCAGGAATGCCGTTCCCATTAGCAGCCACGTCCTGCAGGACTGACCTTTGAAGTATGTGAGCTGTGTGTCAGGCGCTACACCAGCAGCCACTGACAAAGCTCACAAGAGTAAGTGCCCAAGGGCAGGCTGGGCCGGAGGGCAGGATGGAAATTTCCCCCCAGGCCGCCAAACTTATATTCAAAACGCCCACTGTCACAGCCGATGTCTGCTGACATTTTTAATATTTCTCTGTGGAGGAAGTCGGCCACAACTGCCACTGATTGGCTGTGTTACTGCCGTGCTGCATCCTGGGAGTTGTAGTCCTGACCGCGCTTAAGTTCCTGGTGCAGGTGGGTGGAGAGAACTGAGCAAGGGCGTGCAGCAGGAAACTCCCAGAGAGGGAGTCTTTAGAGGCGCACGGCACGTCAGGGGATGGGTCACTCAGGTCACGGGCTGGGCGCTGGATGGCTGCAACAGTGCAACCTGAAGTTTTATAGAGAATGTCTGAGTCGAGCAGTTTACTTTCAGTGAAAGCAGCAGCAGCTTACTTCTTCACTTCAACTCCCAGAGTCTTTGGACTGGAGGCAGGCAGAGGCAGGGCATGTCAGCCTGCCAGGGGACGCACGTGACTGGCTCGGGCTGGGCGCTGGCTGCAACTTGAAGTTGTCCTCACTCCCCCAGGAGGCCGTGCAGGGACCTACTGAGTTGCCATTGGCATCGCTGAGGTGAGAGACCCTGACACCCCCAGCTGACCCCCACCTCCCCCCCCCCTTAACACCCCATTTACCCTGCCTTGGTGCCCTGCCCACCCAGTAACCTCAAAATATGAAATAGCCCTCAACACTGTCTAACTGTCAGGCCCTGTGCTGCCCATGGCCTGTGGGTCCTTCTGGTCCTTATTTTTGAGGTGGGGGGGGGATCATGGGGGAGTTCCCACACTTTTTTCCCAGGACATGACCCCTGATTACATACAAGCATGTTTCTGGAAAGAATTATGCTCGCAATCCAAGGTTTTACTTTATATGCTATATTAGGTTTGCTCTTTTTTCCAACAAAGGTGGAGTTCCCCTTTAAACCTGCTCCCAACCCCTTCTAAACCCTGTTCTAACCACCATGTGAAAGGAAGCTGCTTATACTTACCTAATGTGGGGCCACTCTGGTACAGTCACACGACTGGCTCCCAGCAGCGCCTTCGAGGTAGAGGAGGGAGCATCGACAATGGATGCCCCATAGCAAGCTTATAGGCGACGCCACCGCCCAGGCATTTTAGTCCTTGCCGGATCACTCTCTACTCTTCCCTGAAGCCGGTCGCAGGGGAGATCAAGTGACCGGAATGGAGTACCCTCAGAATAGGAAAGTATAAGCATCATCCTTTCACAGGGTAATTAGAATAGGATTTAGAAAGCGGGGGGGGGGGGGGGGTTAGAGCAGATTGAGGCATAGTTAGCAATTGCCTGGAATTTCACTTTAAAGTTGAACCCAAAGCAATCAGCAAAACACAATGATAAAATACAATGGTTTACCTGCAAAAAATATTGTCTTCTTGTCCACCCAGCCATTAGATTTGCTTTAACTGCAGACTTTCAGCTTTAATTTGAGGGTATTTACATCCAAATCAGATGAAAGGTGTAGGAATTACAACAGTTTGTATATGTGCCTCACACTTTTTAAGGGACCAAAAGTAATGGGACAATTGGCTGCTCAGCTGTTCCATGGCCAGGTGTGTGTTATTACCTCACTATACAATTTACAAGGAGCAGATAAAAGGTTCAGAGTTCATTTCAAGTGTGCTATTTGCATTTGGAATCTGTTGCTGTCAACTCTCAATATGAGATCCAAAGAGCGGTCACTATCAGTGAAGCAAGCCATCATTAGGCTGAAAAAAATAAAACAAACCCATCAGAGATAGCAAAAACATTAGGTGTGGCCAAATCAACTGTTTGGAACATCCTTAAAAAGAAAGGGCGCACTGGTGAGCTCAGCAGCACCAAAAGACCTGGAAGACAACGGAAAACAACTGTGGTGGATGACAGAAGAATTCTTTCCCTGGTGAAGAATACACCCTTCACAACAGTTGGCCAGATCAAGAACACTCTCCAGGAGGTAGGTGTATATGTGTGTAAAAGTCAACAATCAAGAGAAGCCTTCACCAGAGAGAATACAGAGGGTGTACCACAAGATTTAAACCATTGGTGAGCCTCAAAAACAGGAAGGCCAGTTTAGAGTTTGCCAAACAACATCTAAAAAAGCCTTCACAGTTCTGGAACAACATCCTACGGACAGATGAGATCAAGATCAATTTGTACCAGAGTGATGGGAAGAGAAGAGTATGGAGAAGGAAAGGAACTGCTCATGATCCAAAGCATACCACCTCATCAGTGAAGCATGGTGGTGGTAGTGTCATGGCGTGGGCATGTATGGCTGCCAATGGAACTGGTTCTCTTGTATTTATTGATGATGTGACTGCTGACAAAAGCAGCAGGATGAATTCTGAAGTGTTTCGGGCAATATTATCTGCTCATATTCAGCCAAATGCTTCAGAACTCATTGGACGGCGCTTCACAGTGCAGATGGACAATAACCCGAAGCATACTGCGAAAGCAACTAAAGAGTTTTTTAAGGGAAAGAAGTGGAATGTTATGCAATGGCCAAGTCAATCACCTGACCTGAATCCGATTGAGCATGCATTTCACTTGCTGAAGACAAAACTGAAGGGAAAATGCCCCAAGAACAAGCAGGAACTGAAGGCAGTTGCAGTAGAGGCCTGGCAGAGCATCACCAGGGATGAAACCCAGCGTCTGGTGATGTCTATGCGTTCCAGACTTCAGGCTGTAATTGACTGCAAAGGATTTGCAACCAAGTATTAAAAAGTGAAAGTTTGATTTATGATTGTTAATCTGTCCCATTACTTTTGGCCCCTAAAAAGTGGAAAGCACATATACAAACTGTTGTAATTCCTACACCATTCACCTGATTTGGATGTAAATACCCTCAAATTAAAGCTGAAAGTCTGCAGTTAAAGCACATATTGTTTGTTTCATTTCAAATCCACTGTGTGGTGATGTATAGAGCCAAAAATATTAGAATTGTGTAGATGTTCCAATATTTATGGACCTGACTGTATATATAATATTTAGGAGTTCTGAGTAATTTTCTAGCAAAAAATAATTCTTTTTTTACATGTAGGAGAGAAGTGTCAGAATTGGCCTGAATGGCAAATTGTTAATTATCAATAGTAAGTAATATACAAATAATTATATATTGCTTTTAAGGTAATTGATTATATTTTAAAAAACTGTACCCAAGCAAGTGGCTTAACGGAAAATTACTGTTATAACTTCAAACCAGTAATTTCACAGTAAATAGATAAATAACAAAAATTATTATGGTATACCATATAGTGTAATAATATGTTATTTTGCTTGATTTAAAAATTACCTTCAGCAGCAGCAGATCCTCGCTCTTAACTGTGTGTGAAAAACCTTCTATGACACTGCAGTGAGAGGAGAGCCTCCACTGCAGCATTTTTATTGGACAGCTTGGACCAATATTGCTTTACTATTGGTCCAAGGCTCCAAGGTGTCCATTAACCTCCCTGGCGGTATGATTCTTTTGTATTTTAGGTGCTGAAAGCGGTACCATTATTTTGCATGTATTTCTTGTGAATGAGCAGCCCAAACCAACTGTATACATTATATATATTATATATATATATATATATATATATATATATATATATATATATATATGTATGTATACATATATTATGTATACATATATTATATATATATATATACATATATATATATATATATATATATATATATATATATATATATATATATATATATATATATATATATATATATATATATATATATATATATATAATGTATACAGCTGGTTTGGGCTGCTCATCCACAAGAATTACGTATATATATATATACATATATTTACATAAAAAGTACAGTAAAACTGCAGGAAAGGGCACTGGGGGGCAATGTAATGTGATTTTTTTTTTTATTTTGAATGATATCAGTGTGTTTGGTGTGTTTTACATTTGAATTTGCCGCCGGTTCCACCCCCCGGCGGACGTCACGTCGCCGGAGACGGAAGCCGGGGCTCGCAGACGATCGGGAGGAAGCTCCGCCGCCGCATACCGCCCGCATTCTTCGCTGGATCCCGGAGAAAAGGTAAGTAAAACCTCTACCAGGATCCAGCAATCTTCCTCGGGCTCGGGGTTACCACTTTTGGCTCTAAAATCTAACCCCGAGTCACGCTCGGGAATACCGCTAGGAAGGTTAAGCTCAATGTCTCTGACAAGAAGTCAGAGGCACTGTGAGCTCATCCTCTCAGTCTGCTGCAAACAGCGTGTGCCAGCTTGTATTTAAACTGGCCGCACTGTATGTAGATTCTGACAGGCTGTGCAAGGAGCCCTGTATCACCGGGACCATAGGTACTAGGACCCCCCTTTGACCAGTGGTGGGGTAGGACTTCGCCTAATGCCCCTTTCATGGGGGGGGGGGGGAATAAAAAACAATATAGCGTATACAATCACAACACAAATCATATTGTAATTGAATGTTATTAAAAATGACCTTTTCTTTTCAATCTGCAGCTGTTGTCATTTTCTGAAAATGCAATGCAATATGGCTACCTGGAGGTGTTCTGTACACAGAATGTGTACTGGCCACACCCCAGAAACATCATTTCCTGCTTGTGTGATTGGCTCACCGATTTTCCCAGAAGTCTGCCTAAGATTCAAGTCAGATTTCTGGCATCCCCTGCAACAAACATGTAATTTTTGGTGAGATATCCCCAATAGGAACACGTCTAAAGGGATGCAGGCCCAGCAATTTTTCTAATCAGAGCCATGCAGCTGCCACAGCTGATAGATAATTATGAAAGCACCCCCATTTGACCCGCTCAGCACAGAGGCACAGAGGAACAAACAGTGATTACTTCAGAATAACAAAAGGTAGGAATCTGCAATAAAGTTTGTTAAAATGCCTGCAATGTACAGAGATCACCCAGAGGGGAATTTTTTTTCCCAACAAAAGTAGGGTTACGCTTTAAAGGAGAAGAAAGGCCAAAGCTCTTTTGGCCATACTTCTCCTGTGGGACACCTGTGACCCAGATTTAGCCAACAGTAAGCTAATGTCGGGATCTGCCCAGATTCCTGACCGGAAGCTGGCTCAGCCTTTCAGTGCACCCTGAGAGCCTGAACCATCCGCTTTCAAACCCTCCAAAGTCCGGTTTCATTTGAGCACCGGAGAGACAGAGCACAGAAAGCAGGCTGACACTGCTGTGTTTAGAGCAGACCGGAGAACTGAGCGATTAGGGGTCTATTGTCTATATTCTGTTCTCAGTGAAGAGCTGGTGGGGACAGCTACAGCCAGGGCCGGCGCTACTAGTAAGACGGCCGCCTAGGGCGCAACCTAGCAGGGGGTGACGGCAGAGCCTGACCCGAGTTAAGTGACTTACCGTAAGTCACTGAAGGCCACTGAACTTTACCAGTGGCAGCCGGCCCATCCATTAGGGGCGCAGGGGCGCCACCCCCCTATCCATGCGCCCAGCTCCCTAATCTACATGCAGGGCGCCGGATGCATGGATTCCAATGAGGGTTTTTTAAATTTTTTAACGTAATTAGAGCCAGAGGCTCTAATTGGCTTCAAAAAAGGGTGGGCTTGGGGCGCAGAGCACTGCGCCCTGAGCCTACCCAGTTGTGTGACAATGGCGAATGAATATTTGCTGTTGCCACACTGATTCTCCTCCCCGTTTCCAAATTTGCCAAAGGCATCCTATTGGCGGAGGAGGAGGAGGGAGGAGACGGCCGCCAAGAGGGGACATGGAGGAGACTGAGGGGGAAGCTGTCACCGTCCGGAGGAACAAGGTAAGTGAACTGGCGCCTGGGGGGGTTGAGGGGTATGGTGTTGACTGGACTCTGGAGTGACAGTGGGGGGTCCATGGCCAGGTCTGTCTGACGCCCCCCCCCCCCCGACCAATGGAGCACCAGCCGCCACTGGTTTTAACCCCTTCAGCAACTTGGGATGGGGGGTGGGAGAGCATTTGGGGGGGGGGCAATTTTTATTTTGCCCAGGGCAGCAAAAATTCTTGCACCGGCCCTGGCTACAGCTCAGATTAGTGCTGCAACCATCTAGCTGAGTATAAATGTTTGGTTTGTTTGGATCCCGTACTTCTCTTTTAATGAAGAGTATGCAATATGTTTTATTGTTTGGTTGTATATAAATATATAATAATATATTTATCTCAGTAGATTTTGAGCTAAGAAGGAAGAATATTAAATGCTGGCAATGGGATATCCAGTCACCTCATGAGGCAGTAAAATGTGTCTAGTACTCATCACATGTGAAGAACAGCTGCTTGGCCTTTCTCACAGACATTTTGTGTTCTATTAGGGAACACATGCTGTAGTGATAGGTGCTAATGAGAAATAGCTATTGCCTGATGTACAAATCAGGAATTCAGAAATCAACACATGACAAGATAAACATTGCTGAGAGTTTCACCAGAACAACCTAAACCAAATATAAGTTACAAACTAGCTTTTAGATTAAAAAAACAAAACACATTAGGCCAGGTTCACATTTTATGCGGCACGCCTCAGCAGCAAGGGGACCGGTGTATCCCCGTTCACCAATTAAGGTCCGAATTAGGTCCAAATTTTTGCCTGAATTCGGACCTGGACCGGAAGCCAAAGACGCACAGGACCCCTGTTCAATCCGCTCCACAGCCGCCCCAGAGATGTGTGAACCGGTGTTCTGTCAGAAAACCCTACCCCATCAGATTTCCCTACCTATGTCATATCAGGTGCGGGTTCGTCCTGCACCAGCTGCAGCCGCGTCACATGTCCTATTGCGCATGCGCGGAATAGGTAGGGAATTTTGATAACATCGTAAGGGGTGAGGCACAAGTCCTACTGCGCATGAGCGGGCGCATGCGCACCAACGGATCGGGCAGCGGCATCTCTTATAACAAACATACATCCGATCTCCATGGCACACACTGCGCCGAGCCGACAATGGGACAATCCTATTCCCTACTCACACGCGCACGCCCACTGTTTCATTGACGGGTCGGCGCAGTGTGGGGCATGGAGATCGGATTGTCAGGTCAGTGCAGTGTCGGCTCGGCGCAGTGTCGGGTCAGCACAGTGTGGGCCATGGAGATTGGATGGATGTTTGTTAAAAGAGATCCCGCTGCCCGACCCATTGGTGGCGTTGTTGCCGGCGTATGCACACTAGGACTTTTGTCTGACCCCTTACGATGCTATAAAAATTCCCTACCTATTCTGGGCATGCCCAATAGGATGTGTGACGTGGCTACAAGCTGCTGCAAAACGAATCCACAGCTGATCTCAACCGGACATTACGTAGGTAGGGGATTCTGATGGGGTAGGGAAATCTGATAGAACACCGGCCATATTTTTGAGCCAGTCACACTCTCCTGTCATGCGAAACCCACATCCAATTTGCATAAGTATGAACACAGCCTAATGTTTATTACCATTAACCACTTATAGACCGGAAGATGTTCCCCCTTAATGACAAGGCCATTTTTTGCAATTTGGCACTGCGTTACTTTAACTGACAATTGCGCAATCGTGCGATGCTGTACCCAAATAAAATGTTTGCCTTTTTTCCCACAAATAGAGCTTTCTTTTGGTGGTATTTGATCACCACTGCGATTTTTTTTTTTTTTGCTATAAACAAAAAAAGAGCAACAATTCTAAAAAAAAAAAAAACTAAAATTTTCACTTTCTGCTACATAACATTCCCAATAAAAAATATTTAAAAATCTAATTTTTTCATCATTTTAGGTCAGTTTGTATTCTGCTACTTATTTTTGGTAAAAAAAATCCCAATAAGCGAATTTTGATTGGTTTGCGCAAAAGTTATCGCATCTACAAACTAGGGGAAAGACTTATGTCGTTTTTATTTATTTTTTACTAGTAATAGCGGCGATCTGCAATTTTTAGCGAGACTGCGACATTGCGGCTTACAGATTGGACACCTAACTGACATTTATGACACTTGGAGGGACCAGTGACATTACTACAGTAATCAGTGCTAAAAATATGCACTGTTACTGTACTGACACTGGCAGGGAGGGTGTTAACACCAGGGGTGATCAAAAGGGCAAATGTATGCCTAGGGAGTCTTTTCTAACTGTGGGAGGGATGGGCTTATGGAATCAACACAGGGACCTGTGATCCTAAAAAGGAGGAACACAGGAGCCCTGTGTTGATTGCTGACAGAGCAACGGTCTGCTGTGTCTGCAACAGCAGACCGCCATTCTGTCTTCATGGGGAGCAATCGCGGGTGCCCGACAGCAATCACAGCTGCCGGCCCTGCAGATTAGCTTCCTCGCTGGTGAATGGGCATGCACAATCGCTCCCGCGAAGCGCCGTACGGGTACGGCGTTTCGTGGGAACCTGCTGCCGTATATCGGTGGCAGCTGGTCGGCAAGTGATTAAGAGATGTTGGTATGGTAATTAAGCATAAGACATACTGGTATGTCTTTTGGCTCATGGCTAATTGGTCCTAGTACAACTATAAGGTACGGATCTTAGATTTTAAGCTCCTTGAGAGTAAATGTACAATGTGTAAAGAGGAAATTGTTGGTGCTATAAAAATACCTATAATAATAATATACAGTGCCTTGCGAAATTATTCGGCCCCCTTGAACTTTCTTTCTCCAGAGGCAATTTTTTAATATGATATGACATCTTGTTACACAGAGACAGAGGCGCCTCTAAGTGTAGACTTTATGCAACAGGTTTAATGAATAAAATTATGCACTCACGTTAGTAAGCATATATTCATGCCCATAAAACAAGGTTCCAGTGTGGAGAAGTGTACATCATCCGGTCATGGACATCCATCTTGCTGGAGCCGAAAGACCTTTCGCCGTGGCCGGCTTGTATGACAAGGTTAGAACCAGGAAGTAGGCTCGGTGTAATTGCTTGACAGCGAGGCTTGGTGGATAGTCGAACCTGGATGATGAAGGCTTGAAGAAGGAGCGCGGCTGCCCTCCCCCAGGCAGCAAGCACGCTCGGAAACGCGTCGCATGCAGATGACAGGACTCAGGTCCCAGGGGGGGAAGTCTCTGTGTTTATTCATTAAACCTGTTGCATAAAGTCTATACTTAGAGGCGCCTCTGTTTGTCTTTGTTGTAGCCCTGTGGAACCCCTGGCTTTTGGTTTCTGGATGGCTGCCCTACATGGTGGACTTTTTACTCCTCTGCCATTAATGACTTTTAACTCTATGGACTTTTGGTTCGATATGTGATCAAGCGCCTGTTAACATTGTGTATTTTTGTTACACAGGACCTCTGGGTTCAGTTTCTCTCTAGCTCTTTAGGCCCTTGGGTTGACAACCTGAGGCCGCATAACACCTCTACAGAGGAGGAAGCAGCCGCCCTCTCCCTCTGGGACTCCGCTATCCAGATGAAAGACCCTGATCACATGTGCTCCTGGCATTTATACAGTATCCCAGCATGCACCAATGCAATTTCCTCTGCCAAATTACCAGGGCTGTATTAAATGCCTGTGCACTTATTCGTCAGGTTTCCTCCCACTGTCCAATATGCCTCCCTATTGAACCAGTGTGAAACACTCTGCAGGCAGTCTGAGTTGCACCTGAGAAAATTGAGTAGACCTCACTAGTAGATCCTGCTCTCTGGTAGGCAGAGAACAATATAGATTTACCTGCAATCCCTCTAGTAAGCAGACGGGATTTAAAAACTATACTCTCTCTCTCTAACACCTACCTAGCAGGGTGCTACATAAAAAAATGTTTTACTGACAGACTCCATGGCAGCACACGTATGGGTTAACCCTGCCTCCTTTCCACTCCTAAAGGACCCCACTCCCATAAATGTTTGCTCAGAGCCAGAGGCTGCGTTCCTTTTTTGTCCTCCTCCAAAGGACCAGAATGGTTGAAGTCTTACCTTGGATGAAGTGTCCACGATCGAGGCCTGGTTGTTTGGCAAGTTGTGTTCCAAAAGATGTGTGGAGTCTCTAGCAGTCCCCAGCTATTAGCAGGGTGGAGAAGGATGATGGATGCAGTGCCATGAAGAGTTAGCCTGGCTATTGGCTGGCAAAGCGGCAGTACGGCCTAAGAGCCTAGCTATAAGCAGGTGGCCATAAACACCCTGGGCCCATGCAGCAGAGTCTTCTGGATGGAGCAGGGCAACGGATGCTGTGCCATGTGGGTCTCCAGCAGTCCCCAGCTATTAGCAGGATGGAGAAGGGTGATGGATGAAGTGCCATGAAGAGCTTAAAGCCTGGCAATTGGCAGGCAAAGTGGCAGTACAAACTCCCTGGGCCCTTGCATCAGGATCCAGGCATGGTCGAAGGGGATCTTGTGTGCAGTGATGTATACTTTTATATTGCATATTCCATGGCAGCAGTTGTGTGTGTTTGTCCGTTTTCTTTCCTGGCTCTAGTATTTTCCAGCCTATGGTGGCTGGAGCGCATTTGCATTCTAAGCCACCGCTCCCTCCTTCGGCCTGGTGTCCTTGGGTTACTCCTGCCCAGGGACTCAGCGCATGCACGCTGTGGGCGGCGATGGCGTCATTACAGTGAAGAAATTCAATCAGCGGTCAGTACTGTTGATATTGGGATTTCTCAATGGGCAGCTTGCAGCAGTTTCCCTATATGCTGTGTGCAATCATCACCGGTATATGTTGTACCTTAACACCCTTGTGTGGTGCATGTATGTGTGTGTGATTCAGCTATGGTCCTTTCACCTGTGCGGGTTGGCTGTCTGTACAGTTCCACACTTCGGATGTATCACAGCCCCCCCCCCCCACCCCTGTGACCAGTCCTTGTGCAGCAGGTATGAGAAGCAGGTGTGTTGCACCCTTTCCTTTCCTCGTTTGCCCGGGAACTCTTTTTGGGTTTATAACCCTTTTCCTTTCTACTCTATTTTGTTTTGTGTGAGTCCTTCTAGGTCAGATTGACAATTTACGGCATTAGATGTTGAAGACCCTCATTAGGTCATAACATTAACAATATTCTTCCAGATTTAGTCTTAAAAGGTTACCGTCAAAGTCCAGCCCATATAGCAGAAGCTTTGAATCCTCCTCTAGGCACTGCAACCACCGCCATGTCAGCTTATCCAAGGAGGGAGCTTGCTGGGGATGCAGGACTCAGGTCCCAGGGGGGAAAGTCTCTGTGTGGGCTAATCTAAGCCCAGGCGGTTGGAAAAGGGGATGGTGATTTCCAGCAAATAGAATCTCTGGTGAGGTGCATGGTGCAAGATTCCCTTACAGAGTGGGGGTACAAGCCACGCGCAAAGTCCAACAGCCATTTTGGCGTGTTTTCCCACTAAATATGTCCAGAAAGGACTGGATCCTTCCCAACCAAGCCATCCATCTATGAAGACCTCTGATAGTGAGGCAGAGGGAGATGAGAGTCACTTTGCCCTTGTGATTCCTCTTGTCAAAGCAATGAAGGGGGCATTTACATGTATAGAACAGGTAGAGTTTCCTGCAAAGCAAGAGGAAGTTCCTTAAGCACCTCTAGAGAGAGGGTTCTAATTTCCCATTCCTAATCAAACTAAGGGACATCATTTTGGATGAGTGACATGGTCACGAGATATACCTCCCTTCTGAGCAAGATGGAAAGTTGCAGTGAATGGCCCTGAAAGTCAGCCTGGGGTCTTGTGGCCATGTTTAAAGCATTAAAAATGAGGAAAAAGGATGGGGACGCAGTATTCAAGAGCATTTTCAGTTGAAGAGTCCAGAAACTCAGTAGTTCAAGAGCCGGAGCTGGCGGCAGCTTCCATGGTGAAGCTTCAATTGACATCATCCGCATAAGGTTTATACTCGTTAGTTATGGCTAAGTGAGCGCTATGGCTGTGGCCCCGGTTTGTTGATCCTGCCTCTAGCAGGCGTGGTACATGATCCCTTTGAGGGAGTGTTATCTTTTGGCAACAAGCTAAATAGCACCATAACCCGGGCAATGTTTGGTAAGACGGGTTTTGCCTCAGGACCAGCACCTACTAGGCCAAAAGATGACACAGTCTAGAAGACAACGTTAAGAGCATGCAGGGATTGATTGCTTTTACAGACCAGATCAGGACCTTGACCTTGGGTATTAGAGAGGCTAAATTTGGGCCTCAGACTATTGGAACATCAAAGTGGTCACTTCAGGACACACATGGTCCTATAGAGGTCAACCTTCTCATCTCAGATTTGTTTCCACAGATTTGCCTCACTCTGAGGTAACGAAGCATATACTCTTGTAGTGCTGTACGTAAAGTCACTGGTGTCACAAGGTGCTGCTGTTCTAGTCCTAGAATGCAGAAAATTTTAGGGCATGTACTTGCCCCTCTTTATGGTCATGAAGAAGAGTGGCTTGCAGAGGCTGGTTACAGACCTCACGCACCTAAAACAATTTTCATCAAAAAGGAGAATTTCAACATGGAGACATTGTCCCTGATTCATAGGGGGTCCAGCCAGGTGACTGTCTGGTTTCCATATACCTAAAGATGCTTACTTGCATGTGTCCATACTGTAGTAGACGTCTTCCGCAAATTTCTTCAGTTCACCGTATGTTTTTCAAAGTCTCTTGTGTACTTTGGGGCTCAGTTCGTTATAATCAAGAGGACCATTGCTTTGCCTCTAGACCCCGGTGTTCTGGAACAGAATACTCCTGGCCCTGTCTTCTTCCCACCTGCGTGCCTTTCAAAATGATTAGTGGTCAAGTGGACGCTATGGAGAATGTGGCCCTTCCAGAGGGGGTTTCTCCAGCAGTGGGAGCCAGGAAGCAGAATTCAGGACATCTACATAACCTCAGTCATGATCATGAGAGAGTCCCTGGTGGCTACAACAGAGAAACTTACTAATTTGCCATTCTGTTGCCCCTATTTCCCGGTTCACAATCACTTCCGATGCCAGAAATACAGGATGGGGGGTCTACTGCTTATCGGGGATAACTTAAGGCAGATGGGGCTGTCAGTTTCACAAGATTGTGTTGAACATTCTGATACTAGGGGCAGCCTTCGGCACCCTAAAAGCCAATTATGTCTTGGGCTCAGAAAAATCTAGTCAACATCTTCCCGGAGTCTAGAATATTCTAACAGACTTTATTTCCAGAGTCCAATTGGACTACAAAGAATGGTCTCTCCATGTGGAGGTTTTCAGGTGAATTTTGTCCCTGGGGGACAGTCCAGAAATCGATCCATTCACCTCCCTGTGCAACAAGAAGTTGGAGAAGTCGGGTCAGTATCTCCATGGCTTCAGGACAGATGCCCTGACGGATCATTGGAAATGCAGCGTGACCTGTTCGGTTCTTCTAGTCCCAGTCATCCTCAGGTTTTTATGAAGACTCAGAACAGAAGTTGTTTAGGTAGTGCAGTGAGGCTTTTTTGGCCAAATAGGCCATGGTTCCCCTTGCTAGCACAACTCAGCTACTGGAACCCACAACCCCTTCCCCTCAGGCCAGACCTTCTGTCACTGGGATCAATTCTACATCCATGTCCAGCCAGTGGTGTATTTAGGTTTTGTGCTGCCCTAGGCCTGACTAAGTTTGTGCACCCCCTCATTTAAAAATGACCCACCCCTTCCTGTAAAGGCCACACCCCTTCCTGTTTATGACCCGCCCTGTCATCTGTACACCACAGACCACAACCACAGTCTATCTGTGCCCATCAGCATAGCCTTATTAGTGCCCAATTCCCCCCATAATACTGGCACTAAACTAAAAGTGTAGCGCAAGCCGGCGGCGACCCTTTTCATGCGGGAGTCGGGAGGAGGCTGTTTTTTTTTCATGCGGTATGCAGCTTTTTTGCTGCCCCCCTGCAAAGTGCCGCCCTAGGCCTGGGCCTTGTCAGCCTAGGCCAAGATACAGCACTGTGTCCAGCACAGTGGCGTCTGATGGTCTGGTTCTTCAGATTGTTGGTCTTCTGCTGCTCCTCCAGAATCATCTTTGCTCTCATGAATACTAGGAGTGAACACAAAGTTTATGGGAGAATCTGGTCAAAGTTTGGGCAATACATGTCTGCTGCTGACGAATCATGCAATGACCCTGAAGTTCAAAATATTCTGGGTTTCCTCTGGAATGTTCTAGGGCTGTCTCTATTAAAGACCTCTGTCAAGTTTGCCTTTCTTGTGGCTATCACATCGGCATAAAAAGCCTCAGAAACTGAAGCATCAGTTATGGAGAACCTTTCTTAATGTTCTTTCCAGAGTGAGTGGTGCTGTTTCCTATGCTTGACTCAATTCCCAAAGATACATCAGTCTTTCATGGGAACCAAGAAATTGTTTTGCCAACCTTCAGAGGACATGCATCCTTTTGACGTGGGAGAAGTCGCACTGTGGCATTATTGGTTAGAAGCACATATCTAGTAAACGGGGAATCCTGAGTTTGACTCTCAGCAGTGCCTTTTCTTTTACAAAACAGTGATATGACTTTTGCACTACTATGAGTGACTTAGCAAGTATAAACAAATGTGAAAAAAAAAAAAAAAAACAGACACCTTTGTCCAAGTGTATTTGAGGTTGCTGCTTTACACCAATAGTGTTCCCACATGACCTATGTATAAGATTGCCCTTCTTTGGTTCTAGGAATCTCTCAGATATTATCAAGTTATATGTATAAGCTGCAGCTTCCTTCAGAGCCCCTGTTCATTCTTTTTGCCGGAAAGAACAAAGGGAAATGTGCCTCATCTAGGACGATTATGGTATGAGTTGTCCAGGCCTTCCAACACACTCACAGAGCTGAGGGCTTGGCTCCTTTGGAGGTAAGTGTAGTGGTGTGCCCCTTTATCCAGATGCAGGTGCAAGTCCCTTTAACTCAATTCCCCACAATCCTCTGGGCTCCCAGCATCCCCTGAGTTCCAGGACACGCCCAGGGAGTATAAATGCCAGCTCCGCCCAGCTTCCTGTGCTCAGAGAGATCCTGCCTGATGGGACAGCAGTGACTGGGCAAGTGAGCTGTCCCCAGGTGCTGGGTCCTCATTCGATCGGTCTGGTGTGTGGGCCACCAGCAGTGAGCACAAGAGCATGCAGCATCTATCAAAGCCCCAGTCACTGGAGAGGACTCTGTTACAGTCCATGTTGAGAAGCTGTCCAAGCAGTCGGTTGGTCCTATCTACGGCCCCCAGAGCCTCCTGACCAAAGTCAGCATCAGCAATGCCTGTGTGAAGTCTGTGCCAGCAAGAAGTCCCCACAGCTCCCAGTCTGCTGAATGAACGATCAATCTCTGGGAACACGTGAGAAATCTTCAGATCTTTATCCTATCTGTAAACTGAAATCAGAACACTCTGCTGCCATCTAGTGGCCATTACTAGAACTGCAATAGAATTGTTTTCACATGTCTTGTGAATGTTTCTCCCTTCCTCATATTGCTGTTTTGTACTGCAAACCCCTGTTCACTTGATAATCTACGTTCCACATTGTTAAGTAAAGTAGAAATTGCACATCACCACTGGTCTGATCATTTGGCGGATACCGTTACATAACAGTGACAGCACACTCGAGCAGGAGTGTGTCTACATCCTAGGCAGCTTTGCTGCATATGGTTTCCAATGTAATCTGTAGGTCCTCAATCTATGCAATTATGGCTCATTACTGTGTAGAGAGTTTCTTTATCATTTGTTTATTTTGGCTTTTGGCACTGGGCTCCAGGACTCAGGGCCGGCTCACACCACGAAACACAAAGGAACGCACTTTGTTGCTGTGTGATTCACATGCCTTCCCAGTGCTGTGCGATTTCAGCCCTTGCATTTGAATGGGCTGAAATTGTGCCCATCTTCATTAAGAGCTGTGCATGCTCTACTTTACAAAATGCACTGCAACTGGATCGCATGATACTTCTGATCATACAATCTGGTGCAGGCAAACACTGCATTTGGGGAGTCATTAAGTTGACACACCCCCGGCGGATCATTACAGCACTGCATTCTGAATACAGTGTGGGAAACACACACAAGATGTGGGTTTCCCTCACGGCATTCTGGTATGAACAGACCCTTAGTCTGGATACACAGGATTTCATTTGTATCTCAGGAGGGTCCCACCAAACTAGGACAGTTGGGAGGTATGGATCTGTATTAGAAGGGGAAAGGATTTGTTTTTTTGTTTTTTTTTTTGGGGGGGGGGGGGTGTTTGTACTAGGAGAAAAGATTAGGATAGTGGGGTTTGTGACAGAACTGGGGAAAGTACTTATGGGGGAGGGTTTTTTTGCTGGAAGGGAGGACCTGGGGGAGAAGATCTGTGCCAGAAATGGGGAGAGGATTCTTGCTGAGGTCCCAGCGCGACTGTAGAAAGTGGGGGGGGGTGCATTGTGGAGAGGAGAAGGGTGGTGGTGGGGGGGTTGTATTGTGGAGAGGAGAGGGGGGCACCAAAATGCACCTTTACCTGTGTAGACAAAAATCCCTGCGCCAGCCCTGCTGGTACTGATATCCACCGCCTGGCTTGGTTCCCCTGCCGCTCCTAACTGCTGCTAGCCCAGTGCTGTCAGTCTGTTCATCCATCAGTGTCCCCAGCATGAGCAACTTGCTGTCAGAGCTCTCCTCCTGCACCACTGCAGCTCATATTCCTAAGGTTGGCAATGGGTATGCTGGTTCTCCTGTCATTAGTGATCAGCTCAGGGTCCGCGCAGTGAGCCAATCAGTACCATCATGTTTAAAAGCCTTTTGGAAGCTGGGAGTGCAGATCTTATATGTCAGTAAAATCTATAACATTTATAGCAGTATCTAAATACAGGTGATACACAGTGGGGGCAAAACTACCAGGGCCACAAAGGTTGCTTTTGCGACTGGACACTGGCATTCTACCAACGTGAGGGGGGCCAAGATGGCAGGAAGGGGGTCATTGTAGTGCTGTAATAAAGGGCCCCAGGCCCAGAGGTAGAGGCCTGGGGCCAGAAGTTGGGGGGGGGGGGGGCTTTCATGGTTTCTTGCACTGGGGGCCTGAAGGTTGTAGTTACGCCTCTGATTTGCTACATTAGCTTTCCAGAAAGCATACAAGAAAGCCAAAGCATTGTGTGCCGTGTAATGTACATCCTCAAATTGACAGATATGACCTTGGTCCTCATTGTTTGTAACCACCA
The DNA here is from genome assembly GCF_965119305.1 of Pelophylax lessonae. Lineage (NCBI taxonomy): Eukaryota > Metazoa > Chordata > Amphibia > Anura > Ranidae > Pelophylax > Pelophylax lessonae. The sequence goes on from NC_138768.1 coordinate 758,483,760, forward strand.
TCATAGCATTATATTCTACAGGAAGGTTTTACTGAATTCTCTCAATGGACTGCTATTTATGTATGTTTGAATGTAAGAGGATTCCACTGTCTAAAAATAGGCTGGTTGTACCGTATGTCTCATATATCAGCAGATGTCCAGCCTTTAAAGATCACATAGTGGTGTCTGAGTGAACTTTGTGTTCTACCCGTGAAAAATCACATTTCAGCTATGTGATCGTGTCTCAACTCCGTCCAGAGTTCATTTAGCACTTAGTAGCCAGGGGAGCAGTACAACAGAGCCTACAGTCTGTAGTAAGCTTCATTCTCATGACCTACTATAATAAAATGATTTAGGTCTGGACTCATGTTTTATATAGAAAGGTCTATATTTCCAAATGCAAATTTAAATTATTACTAAACTCAGGACACTGCATTCACTATATCTGGTCTCCCACAGTACACAAAGCATGGAAATGCAACAGCTTTAGTAACAGTGTCTGGTTAAATCTTGTAGGAGTTTTCATTCTCCTGTGTTTGTCCTATGAAGCTGCAGGACCCCTGACCCTCTGTTCAGACAGTTCTGATTGGTCCTGTGCTGATCACATGCACCCTTTCAAGAAAAAAAAACAAAACTCTCTAGCAATACAGACCAAACTGAGCATGTGCACCTTGTCCCCTAGCCTCTATACCAGTGATGGTGAACCTTGGCACCCCAGATGTTTTGGAACTACATTTCCCATGATGCTCATGCACTCTTCAGTGTAGTTGAGTATCATGGGTAATGTAGTTCCAAAACATCTAGGGTGTCAAGGTTCGCCATCACTGCTTTATGCTATCAGGAGATGGACTGGATATGTTAGAAGAAGGGCAGGAACTGAGAAAACAGGAGCAAACAGCCTTTTTACACTTACAATGCGGAGGATTACCCCTTTGATTCCATAGTGAGTATAACAAGCATGCTTTAATACACAGACACTGATTTTACGGTTGTAGGTTTAGTAACACTTTAGGTCTTGAACCTGTACAATCAGGAAGGCAAGCCACTTGTTGGCACTTCCTCCCCCTGCAGGTGAACTAGATCACTTGTAAGACCATCCCAATTTATTGACGCTCCATCCATGCTAGTAAAAACAAACAAAATCTGATTTTATAATGACAACATCCTACTATAGGCTCAAACTACAAAGCTGTCAATCCAGGATAAGAATTCTTATTTTCAAAAAAGTGACAGAAAATTAGTCACATGGCTAAAATACAGATCCTTGTCCTTGGTTTAGAGCTTTGTGAACTGAGCTTTATTTATAGAAGCAGAACTAAATTATGCTATACTTACCCCTGCTCTAGCAATGCAATGTCCCAAGTTCCATCACTAGCATATACTGTATGTCCAGTCCTCAGGGATCAGTATCTTCAGCCATTTGATTAGCCAGCCTAGGAAGATGTAGGTCCCCTTTCACACCGATGTTCCAAACAGGTCCACCTGTCAGGGGCCGATCCTAGGGTAACAGACGCCTGGGTGCAGAAATATTTATGGTGCCCCCGCGTGGGCGTTGTCATCTTACTAACCCCTCCCCTTTTCCTAATGGGATCTGGAGGGGGTCTCTACAAGGAACACAGATACGGTCTCTGTTAGAGAGTCTGTAAGAAAGAGCCCCCATTAGGCCCCATTAGAGACTACAATGGGGTCGTATCATGGGACCTGGAGGGGGGTCTCTCGAACAGAGGTCATCTCAGTGTGCATTTTAAAGTCTATGTTAGAAAGACCCCCCACCAGGCCCTATTAGAGACCACAATGGAGTCTAATGGGACCTGGAGGGGGATTTATCTTACAGAGGCCCTCTCTGTGCCTATTGGAGAGTCTCTGATAGAAAGAGTCCCCTCCAGCCCCCATGAGAGACTACATTAGAGTGTCACTGAACAATAGAAAAATAAACAATATTATATTAATTAATAGCACTTTGATGCCTAGGCCCAAGACTAGAAGACTTCACTTACCTTAAATAATGTGTACTGGGGCTAGCTGCTGGTCCTGGGGCCTGGCTTCTGGGACCTGGTCCTGGCTTCTGGGGCTTTGCTGCTGGTCCTAAGGTCTGGCTGCTGGGGCTGGCCTGCTGGTCCTGGGGTCTAACTGCTGGTGCTCCTGATTCCTGGCTGCTGGTCCTGGTTTTTGGGGCTGGGCTGCTGGTCCTGTTTTCTGGCTACTGGGGCCTGGCTGCTGGTCCTTCTGGGGCTTTGCTGCTGGTCCTAGGGTCTGGCTGCTGGGGCCTTGGGGCTGACTTCTGGTCCTTATTCTTGGCTGCTTGTCCTGATTCCTGGCTCCTCTGTGGTGTGCCGGTCTCTGTGGTGCTGGGCTCTTGTGTGATATCCCGGCGGGGTTGTGGTTGTCACTGTGAAAATGGCGCCTCCATAGTCCCGGCTCACAGACGGAGTGATATCAAATGAACTCCGTCTGTGAGAGGAGGTGCCGTACAGAGAAAGCAGGCTGCTGCAGTAGAGAGCAAAGCCGCTGCTTCCTCTGTACGGCTCCGGCTGCATTTGATATCACTCCGCCTGTGAGCCGGGACTACAAAGAATGTAGCAGCTCCGAGGCTGCAGTGAGAGACTCCCGCGACTTGTGGGAGAGGATTATGTGCACCCCCCCTCGCGGTGCACCCCACGCACCTGCCCAGGATCGGCCCTGCGCCTGTCCATTTTTCAGGCGGATACAATCAGAACCTCCATTCTTCTCTATGGAGCAGTGAGTGTAAACAGACAGGAGTCCAGTTACACCTTCCTATAGCCAATCCAATCCCCTTCCGTCCAGTGGATCAGATCAGATGGTAGTCAGGTGTAAATGGACAGGCGGTCCATTTACATCTGGCTGCTCATAGAAGAGAGAAGGCTGTGTCCATGTCCTCTCTGCATATGCTGAGCAGACATGTACCTGTCATCCGCTTGCTCATTGGTGATCAGCGTACAGATTCCCTGCTGCACAAGTGAATCGCAGCCACAGTCTGCCCCATGTGAAAGAGGCCTCTCACACACATGCACATCTTTTTTTGTACAATACTAAGATTGCTGGCAAAGAGAAAATTAGCTATTTACTACAGAAGAGACATTGCGGTTGGTTTGCTGGTATAAGGCCCTTAGCAGTGGTCAAAAGGTGCTAAGTGACACTATGATTGAAGGATTTAAAAGAGGAAGGGGTGGCATGAAACAGATAGTGAAGGGGAATAAATTGTATTGGTTTAGGCTTAGTTTTTTGGACCCAGGGTGAGAGGTCTGTCCAAAAATTTTAAATTTTGGAGCAGTGCCTATCGGGTTGAGTTATTAAAACTGACGAAAAATCAGGTGCAGCTCAGTATAGGAACCAATCAGCGTCCAGGTTTTTTTGTTTTTTGGGTCAGAGCTTAACAACTTGCCGACCACCCCACGCAGATTTACTGCGGCAGGGTGGCTCTGCTGCGCATAATCACCTGCAGAAGCAGGTTCAGAAGCTGCCTCATCCTTTTACAAGTTTGGGATGCACCTTATGGACTGCTGTTCCTTTCCTCATTCATTTGGGACTGTATTTTAAGGTTTAGCGCCACAGATGCTGTTTTATATTTTTTATGATCTGTATTGTTCCAGATTAGTGTGGCTGCTTTTCCTGCTTTAGAATTTATTTTGTCAGATATCCTTAGCGCGGCAATATTGTGTTTTATTTTTTGCATAATCACCTGCGCCTAATGATATAAGAGCCTTATACCAAAATTTCTGAAACAAACCAATTGCCCCATTTTACAAGATTGGAAGTGGAAAGTGGACAGAGTATTGGAGGCAAAGCGATGGGTTTACAATGTTAAAAATAACCTTGAGAAATTTCACAATATCTGGTCTAGCTGGATGTACTATTCTTTGGAACTTGACGATCCAAACTGCACTGACCTGTATCTTTTTTTTTTTTTTTTTTTTTGCTTCTGCTAGTTACTTTTGATGATAACATATCTCTCCTGTTTTCTGTCGACATTTGTCATTTCATACTTGACTGTGTATAGACCTTTGGTCTTTTATATATGTTTTATACTAATTCAATGGTATTGACCTTAGTTATTTTTCCCCTTTCTATGGGTTACTGCTATATGCTTTCCTTTTATTTATTTTTTCTTCTCGGTGAAAAAAGCATTAACCACTTTGTATTTTTATAATATATATATATATATATTGCACTATGCTGTAACTCGATTACACTGCTGGCACCTACTGGTCTGGCTTTGTAGAGGAACATCACCTTTACCAGACGGTATTGTAACTTGCATGCCTTTACATGATATACTGTATGTGGCTGCAGATTAATAGAGAACTGGTGATTGGAATGATGGACAAGCACCCATATTTTTCCTAATAAGAAGAAAAAAAAAAAAATCAACCTTATAGTATTATAGTATTAATCTTCTACACATATAAGCCTTCCTGCTAGCAGTCCACCTCCCCCCTAAGAAAAGTTTAACTTTACCTGCTTAGAGATATCATTGGCAGCATATTGGAAGATTCTGTAAATGAGCACTGGGATACTAAGAATACATAAATGGATTTTAAAGAATTGGTCCATCAGAGATTTTAGTTGTAGGTAGAGTGTGGTACGCTACATCACACACTGCAGTGCTGAGCTCTCCCTACCACAGTTCACACCAACCTCAGAGTCTCACTTAGCCTGCATTGCCCATTGTATATAACAAATAGGAAGACTGACCGCAGGTCAGCCTGAATTTGTAGGCGGAGTCTACACCTGCACTCAACCCTCTTATTTCGTCGACATTACCTTTCACGTTGCTGGTTCCACTTCCAGGTTCCGGACGTCAGGACGCTGACACTGCCATGAGGTTTCCTACACACGACTCATAGGGGAAAATTCGAATTTTCCCCCGAATTGGGCACTGGTTTTGCCACGATTTTTCACAGGTTACTACTATCAGATTATAGAAACAATATGTATGATGCAATCAACCACACATTAGCAGCGCTTCTAAAAACACATAATTGATAAAATCATAAATGGATATACATCTCTATATTAGAGTCCTCTGAAAAAGAAAATCCATGACTTCCTCAGCAGGGGTATGTTCTTACTCGACGTAACATCATCTTTCACATTATACAAAATAATCTGGGGTGCGCGTGCCGACAGCAACTCACTCCTGCTGTGATTTGACACAACGAGAGCCAATCAGCTGGTCTGGTGGACCCAATGTTCGCCCGCCCCGCAATCTTTCTCAGGAGAGCAGAACGGCGGTCTGTGAGAGTGGAAGATGGAGATCTTGTGTTTCTGCTAAGGAGGCCTGGTGGCCGAGTGCCATCCTATGCTGATTGGTCTATACTCCTGTGATCTACTCTTGAGGAGATGTGATGCAGTGCTGTATCCTGGCCTAGGCCAACAAGGCCCAGGCCTAGGGCAGCACTTTGGAGGGGGGGCAGCAAAAAAAAAGCTGCTCCCCACATAAAAAAAAACAGCCTCCTCCTGGCTCCCGCACGAAAAGGGTGCCCACTGGCTAGCGCTACACTTTTATTATAGTGCCAGTTTTATGGGGCGAATTGGGCCAAAGGGCAGGGTCCGGGAGGCAAATCAGTCTGGTCACACTGCCACCTGCTGGTATGAAAATACCGGCGGGTGAGGACATGTGGACAGACTGCAGGCCGCCGACCACACTTAATACAACTGGCCCAAGGGCCGCCAATGCTAATAAGTGTGGCACTGCAGCCTAATGCTCTGCCTACCCTCCTCCACCCCAAGGTTTGGCAGGCATCGTGTCAGCTGCCACTGATTATTTCACTTATTTGTATAATGACTATGGACTTCCTATTTATTATACAAATAAGTGAAATAATCCTATGATTACAATCAATGGCAGCAAACACAAGTCCAAATATCTTAAAAGAAATCTTACTAATAATCTTACTAATCCCATGACATAAGGCTGTACTAATGGGCACTGATAAGGCTGCACTGATGGCCACTGATGAGGCCACACTGATATGCTGCACTGATGGGCAGTAATGAGGTGGCACTGATAAGGCTGCACTGATGAGGCTGAACTTATGGGAACTGATGAAGCTACGCTGATGGGCACTGATAGACTGTGGTTATGGTCTGTGTTTTATAGATGACAGGGTGGGTCATAAACAGGAAGAGGTGTGGCCTTTACAGGAAGGGGTGTGTCATATTTAAATTAGGGGTGCACAAGTTAAGTCAGGCCTAGGGCAGCACAAAACCTAAATACACCACTGAGGTGATGAGAGGATTGATCCAAGGTGTGGAGTTTATCTAAGGAGAATGAGTGTGCTTTTTGGCCCCATACATTTATGTTTCTGTTGAGTGCAATATTTGAGGGGGGTGATCATCCACGAGGTCCGGTGACGGCTTTGATGGGCTTTTGACCACACTGATCTCCCCTTCTACTACATTTATGAACACTGGGAACGATTTTGCAAAGACTCTGTTTTCTTTTTCAGAGGACTCTAATATAGAGATGTATATCCATTTATGATTTTATCAATTATGTGTTTTTAGAAGCGCTGCTAATGTGTGGTTGATTGCATCATACATATTGTTTCTATATTTTGGTTTATTATAGTAGCTGCTTCAGTGTTTTAATTTAACACGTTCATTTCTTCAATTCTGTTTGGCGGTGGGTGGATACATATATTGGTTCTTTTCTAGTGTGGTATCCCTTTTGTTTGCACTACTATCAGATTGCTTCATTCCTGGTACACGTGCTTTCACTGGTTTTGTTTCAGCATCGGAATATTACGAAAATATTGTACTTTTTGCAAAAGGATTTCTTTTCATCTGCCTTTTCATGCTATCCATTCATAGGATTCAAATGTTCTACACACTATTGTTTCGCCTAACACAATCACCGTTACTTCCTCCTTTAGGCCCCTTTCACACGGTCTGCATGCGGTTGCGGACCGTGCTCTGCTCAGCGGGGATCGATCTGCTGATCCCCGCTGAGCCGGCGGATGACTGTGTGTGGAGAGGGAGGTGTTAGAGCCCCACTGCTCTCTATGGGGAATCGGATGAGAGCAGACCGCCTGTCCGCTCTCATCCGATCCCCAGGATGGATGGAAAATAGGGTTTCCATCCGTCCGGATATCACGGACAGGATCGGATGCGGATGGCAGCGGACATGTCACCGCTGACATCCGCTGCTCCATAGGGCTGAATGGGGCATCTGATCAGATCCGCCTAAAAAAACTGACAGGCGGATCTGATCGGAACACCCGTGTGAAAGAGCCCTTACTAGCTTTAACCTCCCTGAACTCTTTACTTAACGTTTATCAAATTACGAATATATCAATATTTTCTTACGATTCATTTTATCGTTACTTAAGATATTCATACATCATATTTACGCATCTGCATCTCACTTATCTCTTACTTTTTGGTTATATCCATAGTCACCGTGCTATCAGTTCCATTTTTGATATGTTCCTCAATACATACGATTTACACCTTGTGACATGTATCATGTTGTAACATATTTAAGGTACTGTTTGTTAAATATCCAGCGGCAGTTATAATACTCTCGCTTAAACTGTATATTGGTCAAACTTCACATATATTGTCTGGTTGATTAGACACTTGCACTGTGGGTAGATCTTTTTACCTAACCTAGGGCACAGGTAACATATTGACTGGGGTTTTTTTGTTTTTCTTACTTCCCACAGCTCTTGCTTCTACATAACCACAGGACTTAGGCTGGCCATACACTATACAATTTTCTTATTCAATTTCCTTTAGATTTACCTTAAACTATGTAGTGCAATGGCCTGCCTGACTGCATACAAATTGAAAGTGTTTAGGTTTGACCCTATATTACATGGTTTTGGTAAATCTAAAGGAAAGTTGAACAAGAAAATTGTATAGTGTATGGCCAGCCTTACAAGTCAGAGTTTTGGTGCAGTCAATACAGGTGGGTATTTCCTCAAACCTTATAGTCACACATTATAATATATTCAAAACTTTCGTGTTATACAACTACAGTTGTCACCCGTCACGCTTACCTATGAATTGAGATGTTCTTCTTTAATTGACTTGTTTGGTGGCAAATCTCCTCATCCGTTAACACATACGTCATACGTTTACAACATATCACAACACTCATACCTCTTACCTGACACATTTTCAGGTAACTGAGGCCTGAGTTTACGTTGTTAATTTGCCTGGTACGCCACAGGTAACTCAGTCTCTATCACACTCAAGGACTGACACGCTTTCAGTCCTGTGCAACTCAAGTTTTCTTTTGCTAACTGATCACCATAGTGAGTTAACTCGTTGCCCCACATAACTCACACTTGTAGATTTTGGGAAAAAAAAAAAAAAAGGGATTTTTAAAAAATATATATATATTTACAATAGATTTGTTCTTCGTTACATAGGTCATGTCACAGGCTTCAGACATCAAAGAATTTGCCTCCATCCCACCATCTCCTGCCAGGGGATCAAAACATGGTAGAACGCCCCTCTGAGATCCTGAACCATCCCTAAGCTCATGACCGAGCTGCAACGCAGGAGTATCTCATACCCAGCTTTAGTTCGTAAAGCTGAACTTTTCAGACTATTATTCCCAGGTACAACAGGCACCATCGCTGAGCAAGTCACCTTACGCACGGTTGCCACAGCCCTCTCATAAATTCACACTACTCTTAGCTCACGGGCGACCTCCTTGCTTGAGTTACAAGCCAGGGTAGATGCATTGGAAAACCGCCCAACCCCGACCCCGGAGGCACCCTCCATTTTCAGGACACCAGCGGTCCCCAAGTCACCCACTCTCTCAGCCTCCATGAAATTAGCCTCAGGTAAGGGCGGTAGTACCTTCTCTGTCACCCCGGCTCATTTCATACCAGTAAATATAAAGAAGGATATTCAAGACGCTAAAGATTTCAATTTGGCCTCCCTTTTAATAGCTGCCCATGATATAGACGACAAGTCATAAACTTGCGGTGATGTCTCAGTGGTGGTTAAGACCAGGGACCACAGTTTAAACCGTAAGCTCTCCATCCCAGACTTTGTCCTTGCGTTTAGTGTTTTCAGGGATGTAATCTGCACGTAAATCCACATAGGAGGGAGGAGCTTGACCTCTACCTTTACGCAATAGTAGAGTTGGGTCAGAAATACGGCTGGGCGGCCTATTATGACTACCATCGCTCCTTTTCTGCCAAGGATGCCGCTATTCTGGCCTAGCACCAGGTAGTTACAGACTAGAGCAATGTAGACGCGGAGTTATTTCACTGGCATTTTGCTGAACTTAAGTCTCCAGTTTGTGCAATTTGCCAGTCATCCATACACACACACTACCTACTGGTGCCCCAATGCAGAACCCCCCTTCCTACCAGGAACATCCAGAGCATCTACGGGTTTACACCCAGCCCCAGCTCATATGGCACAACTAGATAAGCTAGGGCGTCCAATTCAGTTTTTAGGTAAAGCACAGATTTGCAACAAGCCACGTGCAATTATAGTCAGTGCCTTCTCCTTCATGTCTGTGCTATTTGTTATAGGGCTCTCCCCAAGTCTGCCTGCACGCTGAGACAAGCCAAGACCACATGACTAAGCTGCATCAACAATCCATACTTGCAGCCTGTTTGGCTACTCACCCTTCCGTCACTTTAAGTCAGTTTTTGGTAGATGGTGTCTTGGACCTTAATGTACGCTTGGTGCACAAATAACTCCATTGCGCTAATAAGTGCACTTTTGGATTATATACTCCAAAATGCAATTCATTCTTTTGTGCTAAAAAGCACAGTTCCCAGCTCTTTTGTATAAGGTAATGGAGATTGCTCAGCTTTACCAAGTAGTACAGACACACAGGCTGTTATCACATAGGATGTTCAATAGAAGGTCCTGCCTAAAGCATTGAGCTCCGTTAATTTATGAGGCAACAAAGGGATAACAGCAGGAAGTGATGGCTATACAACATCAGCCAATCAGTTCCAAATGTACAGTCACATGACATGTGACTCACATAGAATCAGCCAATGAGACACCTGTATACATTAAAATATACAATAGAAAGAGGAGCACACGATCGTGAACGAGCAAAACAGCGTGCACGGCTTCCCGCCGTTGGTGCGTGGAATTCCGCGCACCGCCGTTAACAATAAAACTCATGTGTAGCGGAATTTGCGCCTAACACTACACAATGAAACCAACGTGTAGAACCGTGAACGCTGCTTTGATCAAACTTGTGCATGCACTCCCACCACTACTACTAGCGTGAATTCCACTCAGCAAGGATCAGAGAACAATGCCTAATAGGATTATACTACCGTTCTCATAGACATGAGACTATCTGCAGGGAAAGAGCCATGCTGTTTCCACTATGGTAATCAGGCACAGTAGAAAGACATGAGCGTGTATCCCTTAATAAAGGCAGAAAGATATCAAAATGATATTGACTTCACAGAGCAAACATATCCCCGCCGAGCGAACAAATCTGCACATTATCAAGGGGGGTAGGTTAAGTTTAACTACACCTATAGGGTAGTCCCAGGGGGTATACTCCCACTTCCTGCTATAGATCTTCAGTTTTCTAACACGCATTGTCAGAAGAACATAAAACTCAACTCAATAGAGGGGCGGGTGCTGTGTCAGTCAATGAACAGCAGAGAAAAGGATTTTACGGTAAGACAAAAATCCAGTTACCTCTCTCATTCATTGACAGACACCTCTCCAGATCTTCTTGACCCTTGGGATGTCCCAAAGCAGTGTCAACATGAGTGGTGGGAAGAACACAGCAAGAAACACACTTAACAGCTTAACCAGGAACAACTGGAGCTCACCTGACAAAAACAAAAAAACACCCTCAAAGAGGACTAATCCTCTCCAACAGCGGCCTGCAAAACCTTGCGGCCAAAAGAGCAGCCGCAGATGCCAAAACATCCACCTTATAAAATGTTGTGAAAGTGTGCACGGACGACCAGGTGGCCCCCTTGGAAACCTGCACTACCGACGCCTGATGACGGAAGGCCCAAGAGGCACCAAGTGCCCTCGTAGAATGCGCCTTAACAGGGAAAGGAGGATCCTGCAATTGGCCTGCACCACCGTCTGCTTGATCCATCTAGAAATGGTCGCAGCAGACATGGCCAGCCCCTTACGGGATCCATCTGTAAGGACAAATAGAGTATCAGTTTTTCGGAATGACTTAGTCGCCGCCAGGTACATCGATCGCCCAAACCACATCCAAAGAATGTAAGGCAATCTCTTTAGGATGCTTGGGCTTAGGACACAAGGAAGGTAGCATGTCTTCATTTAAATGGAAACCAGAGACAACTTTAAGAAGGAATGACTGGCAGGGACGAAGCACCAGTTTGTCTCTGTGAACCAAGGCAAGGTGAACAACAAGACAACGCAGCCAACTCCGGCACCCTGCGTGTAGAAGTAGCAGCCACCAAGAAGGCTATCTTCACTGACAAAGTAAACAGAGGAAGCTCATGAATATTGTCAAAAGGCGGTTTACGAAGAACCAACAGCACCAAATTGAGGTCCCACGGAGGTACCGGAGACCTTACCGGGGGAGCAAGGTGGCGGCCCCCCCGAACAAAGATGTGAACCAAGAAAATCGTGACCAACAGGCGCTGAAAGAAAATCGCCAGGGCCGAAATCTGGCCTTGATGGTATGCAAGGCCAAAACGCTGATCTACAGCTCTTCGGAGAAACACCAAAACCTGAGACACTGAATAGGAACGGGGGGGGGGGGGGGCAGACCCCCGAGACTCAGATTAAGCAATGTACACCCTCCAGACTCAATGATAAATCTTCCTAGAAGTAGATTTTCTAACTTTTAACAGCATAGTAATCACCGATTCAGACACCCCTCTATCCTTCAGCACTTGGCTTTCAACAGCCAAGCCGTTAAAGCCAGCGACTGTAAAGCAGGATGGAAGATCGGCCCTTGAGCTAACAGATCTTCTCTGAGAGTCTCCAAGGGACATCAGAGACCAGCCGTACATGGTCTGCATACCAGGACTGCGAGGCCAGTCCAAAGCAACTAGGAATGACCGGAATCCCTTCAGCCTTGATTCTTCACAGGAGTTTTGGCAGAAGAGTTATCAGAGGAAATGCGTACATCAGACGATACTGGCCCCAAGGAGCCACCAGAGTGCCTGTGGCGTTGGTCAGAGGATCCCGAGACCTTGCTATCAACCTCTGCACCTTCCTGATGAGACGAGAGGCCAACAGGTCCACATCGGGAGTCCCCCACCGGAGACACAGTTGATGAAACACCTCCTGATGGAGAGACCATTCTCCTTGATCCAACGTCTGCCAACTGAGGTATTCCGCATGCCTATTTTCTACCCCTGGAATATGCACAGCAGAGATGGCTGGAACGACCCGTTCTGTCGATCTTAGAATCCCGGCTACTTCCCCGGCCGCTACTTTTGGTGCCCCCTTGATGATTAACAAATGCCACGGCCGTGGCATTGTCTGATTGAATAGTTACCGGGCGCCCCTGCAGATGAATTGTCCATTGGGTCAGGCAAAGCCTGATAGCCCGAACTTCCAGGATATTGATCGGCAGGCTGGACTACCTCAGAGTCCAAACCCCCTGGGCACAATCCATGCTTAAGACACCTACCCACCCGGACAGGCTGGCATCCGTGGTGACCACCGTCCAGTACAGGGGGGAAAAAGGATTTTCCCTGTTGAAGTGCCGGAGCCACCAGATCAGGGATCCCCTCGTACCCCGGCTCAACAGGATCAGATTTTCTAGAGACTGTGGGATCTTGTTCCATTTGGCAAGAATCTCCTTTTGTAGAGATCTGGTATGGAACTGAGCAAACCGAACTGCCTCGAAGGTGGAGACCATCAGGCTCAGCACTTGCATACAAGTCCTGAGAGATGACCACCTGCTGGACAACAGGGGCCTTATTGCATCCTGCAACTTCTGGAGTTTCACCTCCGAAAGAAACACCTGGGTTGAGGCCGTGTCCAGGGTCAGGCTCAGATAGTCCAGCTTGGTGGACAGAACCAGAACAGAACAGATTTTTGGAAATTCAGTTTACATCCGAACTCTTGTAAAGTATGCACTGAAATGTCCAGACTGTTTTTTAAGGCATTCAGAGACTCTGCTCGCAGAAGGAGGTCGTCCATACCCCAGTACCGAAATCCCCTTCTGCCTTAGCAATGCTAACACCGGGGGCCAAAACTTTTGTGCACACCCAAGGAGCTGAGGCAAGACCAAAAGGTAACGCCACAAATTGATAGTGCTCCTTGCTTGCATGTCTCTCCTGGCGAGTTTAAGAAATGCTGCTAAGTTAGAGTTTAAACTGGGAAATTGATATAGATCAGATTTTTTCTTAAGGGATTATTTAGACACTGGTGTACCACTGGTGTCTGATTGGAAGGAATTCAGGTCAATATTGTCACTGAGGTCAGGAGGTTCATTTTCATCAAGCTCACTAAGTTATCAATTGCTTGCTGCTCCACCACAGAGAGCTGATCTAATGAATTCATTTTTTTACCATAGTTTTACAATATTTTACATCCAAATATTTGGAGATCTTCTATGACTTCAAATTTATTGATATAAAATATATAAAGTCACTGCAGATCTACATTCCCTTAATTGCTCAGGTGGGGATTGTAAAGTAATTGATCACCTATTAGTCAAAAACCATTGACTGTGCTCTATCCTAAAAATGATATAAGCAACTTCTATGAACAATAAATCACCTGAAAGTGCTGGTGCAAAAATATATATAAGCAACTTGTATAAATAATTAATCTCACAAGTGAGTGAGCGACCAGTGCCCTAAAATTACATAGATACAAATGTGCAAAAATACATTCCTAAAAACATAGTGTATATATTGAATCCAATCTCATATATTCTAAAAACCAAAAAAGAATAATCTGTCAAAAATATTTTCTCTTAATTTATACAGTCCCAAAAAAGTTGAAAGAAGTTGTGCATGAGATATAGTGCAAAATCTTCAAAATTCAATCACCCAGTGCAATCCTTACACAGATCACCCCAAACTGACTCACCAGATGGAGTGACTGGTAAAGTTAAACCAGCTTGTTACAAATTATCAAGCAGACTGGCTCATAGCCCTAACGATAGATGACCCCGTTTCTGTGTCAGAAAGGTAAGATTTTTTAATGAAGGAGACTCCATATAGTGTAAGTCTGTTAAAACTGTATCAGTTTAATATAATAGCAGCACTCACATTTAAAAAGTTTCAATCTGACACTAAGGATCACACGATGTGTTCTGTCAAAGCTGTGAGCGTGATACCAATGTGCGGTAGTGTCCAACATCCTTATTGAGCTACAGCTATCAGCCTCTAATCTGCAATGTAAACTGATTATGAGACCCATTGGACCTTTATGGTGCCACTAAGCTCCAAATAATTACAAAGGCAGTATTGTTTAGGCTGTTTTATAACCTCCCTTATTCAATGTTTTCTCCAAAACTATCTACTTCTCTGATTTCTTGTCCTGTTAGATTTTTGCTGGCCGCACACATACAAGGATGACCAGGGTCGTTTCTTGTTCCTCAAGGGCAGGGTGGGAGATGTTGTGGTCACCCTGGCAACGCTTTATGCACCTAATGATAATCAAGATCATTTTATCATACGCACTCTCTCTAAACTATCAAAGTTCTCAGAAGGGCGACTGATCGCCGGAGGTGATTTCAATATATCACTGATTCCCGCAGTTGATACCTCGACAGGGTGTTCCTCGGTCTCTCCTGGCATACATAAGCGGATCTTGCAGACGATACACAATAACCAACTTGTAGATATATGGCGTATGCAACATTCAGGAGAAAGGGATTACACTTTTTTTTTCACACCCGCATAGATCCTATTCTAGGATAGATTTTTTTTAATTCCACACCGAGATCTACATGCAGTTAAAAAGACCGGTATAGAGTCTATCACGTACTCCGACCACGCAGCGATTACGTTAAATTACGCCCTGTCGGAGGTGGCTTCGACAGGTATGCGATTCTGGAAACTTAATGAAAGCCTTTTACAAAATCCGTCAGTAGTTGAGGAGGTATCTAAAGAAATTAATTTCTATTTCTCTACTAACGAAACGTCGGACTGCGATAAAGGCGTGGTGTGGGAAGCACACAAAGCAGTAATCAGGGGGATCTTAATTAAGAACGGCGCCCATATTAAGAAAACGAGAAATGAAATCCTGAACTCCCTCTTTATTAGGATACACGATTTAGAATTAACACATAAAAAATGTCAAAGTTTAGAGGTAGAACAGGAATTATTTTGACTACGCAAACAAGTTACCGATCTTCTATATTTCAAAGTGAAGGCAGATCTGTAGAAGTGCCGTCAGCATACCTACATCTCAGGAGATAAATGTGGAAAATTATTGGCGCGCTCAGTACGGGAACAGAGGCGGGTAGCGTATATCCCTCACATTCTTACCCGATCAGGACAGAAAGTGTCCCTGCCACAACATATAACTCAGACCTTCCGCGACTTTTTCGCATCTCTATATGATTTATCAGATAGTAAGGTACCGATATCCCAAATGGACGAATATATTGCGTCAGCTGAGCTCCCACAGTTCTCTCGCCAGAAGTTAAACAAGAACTTGAGAGGAAAATATCTCTAGAGGAACTAAGGTGCGCACTAAACTCCATGAAGTTGGATTCGGCCCCTGGGCCTGACAGTTTCTCAGTATCTTATTATTGTAAATTTTTTTCGATACTTGGTCCTCATATGGTTTCCCTATTGAATGACTTAGGACTGAGTGATTCTCTCCACCCTGATACCTTGAGGGCTCACATATCCCTTATCCCAAAAGAAGGGAAGGAGTTATCAGCATGCGGCAGTTATCGCCCAATATCTCTTTTAAATTCTGATTTGAAAATCTTCACGAAACTCCTGGCACTACGACTCTCGCCCCATCTGGAATCACTGATCCATCTGGACCAAGTGGGATTTATCCCAAAGAGGGAGGCAAGAGATAATACTATTAAAGTATTAAATCTTGTTCATATAGTTGCGAAATCTAATACACCTAGCATTTTTTTGAGCACCGATGCCGAAAAAGCTTTCGAACGGGTCAACTGGCGGTTCATGTTTGCAGTTTTACGTCAGATTGGCTTGGGGGCAAGCCTGATATCCTGGATTTCCCAAGTCTACTCTGACCCCTCAGCGCAAGTGAAAGCCAACGGGCTTCTCTCTGACTCGTCCAATATAGTTAATGGCACTTGTCAGGGTTGCCCGTTATCCCCCTTACTTTTTGTTTTGTCCTTAGAGCCCTTTATATGTAGGGTACGTTTAAACTCAGATATCTCAGGGATTTCGGTAGAGAAGACGGAGCACAAGGTCTCGGCATATGCCGATGACCTATTATTCTCACTAACAAAACCAATGATTTCCATACCGAACCTCTTACGCAAATTCGATATTTACGGAAGATTATCCAATTTGAAAATAAACTATAATAAATCGGAAGCCATGGGTATTGGCATAACGTCAAGTGCACTCTCTCATCTTAAATCCACTACATCGTTTCGATGGACTGATATAGCTCTTCAGTACCTGGGCATAAACATCCCCTCGGACTTAGCCGCAACTTATAAGGTCAACTTCCCTGCTCAACTAACCAGCATAAGTGCACTCTTGGAAGGTTGGCAACCGGGTTTACATTCGTGGTTCGGGAGATGCAATCTTTTAAAGATGTGCATACTCCCCAAGTTGCTCTATTTCAGACATTACCTGTTACCATCCCCCCTTCTTTTTTTAAAAAAAGAGTTCACTCGCTTCATCTGGGCCAATAAAAAACATTGCATCTCCCGTGCACAGCTTTCCTGGCCTAAGTCAAAAGGTGATTTAGCTCTTCCAGATGTTTATAAATATTATCAGGCAACGCACTTGGGAAGAATTATTGACTGGAGACGACACTCCAGTTTTAAACAATGGGCACAGATTGAACAACTACAATCAGAGGCAGATCTAGGAGGGGCTATATGGTGTTATAAATATCTACCCCAAGATATTGTGCAACACCCTATAATCGGTTCAACTTTGAAGGTCGCTAGATTACTAATAAAACGATCAGTGCTAACCTCAGTTGATTCTCCCCTGATCCCAGTACTGGGTAACCCAGCCTTAGTCCCGGGGATTACAGTTCAACCTCTATGAGACTTGAAGAAAAAGGGTTTTGGACAGGCCTCAACTTTCATTTGGGACAAAAAATGGCCTACTATCGCAGGCCTTACCGACCCATCCAGCCCCTATCGTCTACCATTCTGGAACGCCATCCAGCTGCATCATTTCTTACAAACTCTTCCTGCTCCTAAGTCATTAACTAGGGACCTAACGTCGTTTGAAAAATATTGTGTGGGTAATTACGTACTACCGAATTTATTATCTAAAGTTTACCATCTATTGGCGTTACCTCCAGAGGGCAAACGATTGCCCTGCCTGGATAAATGGGAAAGAGACCTTAACTGTAGGTTCACGGCGAAACAAGAAAGGGATATAATTACATTGTCACTGGAAACCCCCGTTTGTACCAATGGTGAAGGAAATGAACTATAAATTACTTACGAGATGGTACCGGGTGCCTTTTTTACTGCATACATTTTCTGCAAGTCTCTCAGATCAGTGCTGGCGATGCCAGGAGGAACCGGGGACCATTTTACATATTTTTTGGGAATGCCCTCGCCTGGCTCATTTCTGGGGAGAGGTGTATGCGTTAGCCCAAGAATTCTCTGAGAGGGAGATCCCGAATAATGCGCCTTTTTTTTTTACTACATGTTTCCACCCTGCCCTTTGAAAGTTACAGGAAATCGATCCTGTTCCATATCTTGAACGCAGCTAAATCTTGTATACCCTTACGTTGGAAGACACTTCTTCCTCCAACGATTAGTGATTGTGCCCGTAAAATTGAAGATATTAATGGAATAGGTTTGTCTTAACAGAACGGGGGAGGAATTTATTGTGCTCCGTGAGTTTAACAGCCATTACTGAGTCGGAAGGTCAGGGAATTAGTCCCCAGGTTTGAGCAGTACTATTTTAGGTGAATCCAAGGCGGCCTCCCCTTTTTTTACCTTCTGTTTCTTCCCTTTTTTTTTCTACCCTTTCCCCCCTCATTTTTGATAAATTTTTTTTTTTTTTTAGTTTTGTTTTGCTTTGTTTTGGTTTTGTTGATATATCACATTAAAGTGATGGATAAGCAAGGAAAATGATGTATTGGTTTGTTAATAACCTGTAGGTGTGATTTTGTATAAATAAAATAATTGAAAAAAAAAAAAAAGTGTCAACCTGACACTAAGGATCACACAATGTGTTCGGTCAAAGCTGTGAGCGTGATACCAACATGTGCTGTAGTGTCCAACATCCTAGCCCCACCCGACTAGTTTCGTCATTCGATGTCCTCGTGGAGTGTGGTAATGTCATGATCCCTATTCTGTAACACAATATTTATGTTAACAAGTCCTTCACATGCTAGTATTTCATTATTGAAGATAATGGTCCATGCACTGACATGGCAATGTCTATGATCTCTAGTGTGTAATGTTAAATAATTATGATACTCATTTGGCTACAATTCATAGCCCTTAAAGCTATAGTGATAACTAAGAGACTTATTGAGCTACAGCTATCAGCCTCTAATCTGCAATGTAAACTGATTATGAGACCCATTGGACCTTTATGGTGCCACCAAGCTCCAAATAATTACAAAGGCAGTATTGTTTAGGCTGTTTTATAACCTCCCTTATTCAATGTTTTCTCCAAAACTGTCTACTTCTCTGATTTCTTGTCCTGTTAGATTTTTGCTGGCCGCACACATATTTCTCTGCCTGCTTTGCCATCCACCAGGTCTTGCTGGACTTCGCAGGCGGCACAATTGAAATATTGAGGCACACTCTTCTCTGGCCATTGCGAAGGATGTCACTGTCTGCTTTTAACAAATTTGTGGCTATTCTATGTAAATTTCTCCCACCATGTAAGTGCAATGGTGTATTAAACCGAATAACGATGCAATATACACATACACACACACACACACATGTTTTTTAGGCTTTTCACACGTGTAATTTGTTTGCCTAATTGAAGTGATCTGTTATCATTGCAGCAATACACACCCCTGAGGAAAGAATGAACTTTTGAAACGCGTCAAAGGTTCTTTTGTCTACTCTACCATGATGCATTTACCATGGTAGCTGAAGTGATTTATACAGATCTTTTAACATCAGTCTTTATTATGTTGGAAGTTTTTCTGGAGCTTTACACATCAGCCACGATCTATGTACATTTCTATATTCTTTAACTCATTGTCAAATAAAATCATGATGTTTAATATACTGTTTACATTATATTTCCTTATTTAGATGCTACAATATAGTCAGGCCAGTAACTTCCCATCTAGGGGGTCCTTCTCCAATTTTCTAGGATTGTGTTTGTCATTGTAGGATTCTCCCTCCCCCTTTTATTGGTTGAACTAGATAGACTTGCATCTTTTTTCAACCAGACTATGTAGCAAAAAAAAGGTTGCTGTAACGGCTTACAGAGAGTATAGTACATCTAACATTCTAAAATAGTGCTGCACTGCAAACAATGACAAGGAAGATTGCCACAGTTCATCATAAATTTCACAGATGTGGACTTATCTTATATATATTTTAATTTCACTTTTATCACATTCATGGTTTTATATAGCACTTGTTATATATGGAATACAATTTATGAAGGGCCCCATAGAATAGGAGAGGCAAGACCAGGTGACAGGGTCTGTCTTCCTCAAGGTAAAGAGGGAAGGAACCTTCCCAGAGACAGATAGACCAGAAAAGAAGGAAATAGAACATGTGAGGGCAATTGGGATTTTTAAATGGTACTTAGCTCTAATATATGAAGTAATGCATAAATAAGAAAAATATAGTAAAATTCATAAATTTTATTCCAAAATTTAAAATGACAAGCAATAAAAAGCACCAGATATACAATAAACAGTATAGATACAGGAGTACATATGAGAGATCTTGTTAATTAATACATCCGATGTAACTACCGATTAAACCCGACATGTTTCGCAGTTTTTCTTACTGCTTCTTCAGGGCTATATATTAATTTGTACTGTAACATTCAATTTTCCTGAGTATTCCTGTATAACGATAATGATGTTAGTATGTATTACAATATTATAAACATTTTCATAAGGAGGACCTGATGTCTCAAGCGCACCAACCAAAACGTCCCAAGGAGCCCCGATAGGTGTGGGGGAAGAGAGAACCACCCAAATCATACGTCTCACCGACGAGTGTGGAGGCAAAAATCAACATGCATCGACAGCGTGTCAAGAATAAAAATATAGTGAGTTAACCACTAGTGAAGTGAGTGAACATAGAGATGATATTCAAAAGATTTGAAGAGAAAATAGTGGCACCTAAGAAAAACATGCTCGTGGATACATGGAAAAATGTTTGCCGGGTGTATAGTAAAAGTAATAAGCATACCTAGAGCTGCAACAGAGCCCAGGGAACAATTTTGAATAGGTATAGACACATATGTATCGTTCGTTCCCAAATATTGGGTTATAGCACACACCTTAAATTGTATCTAAAAAAGAAATGAAAGGGGAAGGAATGTCTGAATAAATATTCACAAAAACATAGGGAGGGGGGCAATATCGTCCCCTTCCAATTGTTGAGGTTATATTGTGTGATATGACATACCTAATTACATAGTGTGTTATAAATATATACTGGAGAACCCCTGAAAGGGCCTTCTGTATATCCCAGATGTTTAGATTAGGCCAAAATAGCTCAAAAGGGCAAGCTTCCTGGTAAATCTAGGGTAGATTAAGATGTGGCGCCAGACACAGTCTAGATAAGGAAATGGTACATGGAATTAACAAAAGAATGTATATCCATTACGGCATACAAGTACCAAAAAATATGTTTCTTGTGCATAGGAAAAAATAATAAACTCACCCGATATGTCAACCGAATAGGGATCGCTCCCGTATTCTGTGGAGGTATCCCACACACTGCCGTTTATATTGTGCCTCAACCCGGCGTGTGACGCCAAACGGCGCCGGAACCACGTCCAAAGCGCCGGATATGACGTAATCGCCGGGTCAGGTCTCCAACTGGGCATGCCCCTATGAAAGAGGCATGTACAGTGCTACATACCACTGCGGTATGGTCATAGGAAAACGACCGCCAATAGCCACAGAGCGGCCAATAAATTGGTCGCAATGTCCGAAGACCACACACCTGTCAGGGACATATTAGGCGGTCACCCACCCCCACAACCCAAGGGATCAGGGCAACGGAACAGATCGGATGGTGCACCGAAGACATCTTACAAACTCACTTATGTACACATATATACAATTCCCATAGAGGGATATATATATCATTAAGAAAGACATTTGACAATAACAGCACCTTATAGCAGTAAAGATAACTGATATAGATATATGCAAATAATCGCCTATATAATTTAAACTTTTATGTCAGGCTATGGAGGGCCTCGTGCGATCTACGGCGGTCTGTTACAGCATAGCGGCGTCCTGCAGAGTAAATAGGCATCGCAAAATCTTTCTCTCATGGAGATCAGCTTGACCGGCGGTACCGAACCCTGGCGGAACCGCGTGGCCGTCGGGAGACATGCTTCAGCTGGAGGAATGACCTGGCAAGCCGCATACATGTCCTGTGGCTTCTGACAGGTAGGATACTTCTATTATCACAGTAAGATTCCAGTGCTGCCACATATTACAATCATTTAAACATACTTTGTAATTAGATTGTCAGCTCCCAAACCAAGCCTGCTGGCTTTTTGTACACACAAATCACACTCAATATAGGGGGATCTGTGCGATGTTATAGGATAGAGGGGAACCCATCCTTACCATTACAGAGAGGGGCCCGCGTTCACCACAAGACCCGTCAGGGGGAAAGGGGGAACATACTACTCACCGTACCGGAACCAGGCGGGCGCCAACTCCTGACAGTACCCCTCTCCACCGAAGTTGGAGGGCTGTCGACCAATACGGACGCCGTGACTCATGGTCCTTGGCGTTTCAGCGAGACGTTTAACTCGCAGGGCCAGTCCCCGTCCAGTGGGACTATGTCGCGGCCGACCCAGCGCGGAGCTATGGCCTGCACGCGCTCGTAGGCTGAACTGGGGTGACCACTGGATCTCAACATCCCGCCCGTCGCCCAGTTCAGCTTTCTTGCTTGAAGATCTCACAGGAACACTGGAGAAAAAAAGCTGTCTAAAAAAAAAATCTTTTCTAAGAAAAAAAATCCTGCCAGGACCGAAGATCCCAGCAAGGTATCTAGGTCCTTACTCCTGACTAGACAGAAAAAAACTGATTTGCTGTGGCAGAGAGAGAGAGGCCTGAGCATTTTATTTCCTGTCTAGTCCTACTCCTGTGGAGGCGACATAACCCAAAGGTGCTGAATCACAGAGGACTACGTCTGTCAATGAGCGATAGAGAAAATATAGTTTAAATAAACATACATATAGCTGCGTGGGGGGCTATAAAGAAGGAGCCGCCCAGACAGCCACATGATAAGCCTAACAGCATCATACTGGAAGAAGTTTTGTATATACAGGTTGCAAAAGACATCTAAAAACGGAAACATATAGATGCAACAAAGAGATGTGTTCAAAGACACACCATTGTTATATATTGACATAAAACACCTATCCTGAGCTCGCCTGCATTCAGATCTCCAAACCGCAAGATCAACCGGTCAATTCCCAACGGAGCATTGCCACTAAAGATGGCAAGGCCCTGGTGGCAAAACCGTACTCGGGTGGATGTTGAATGTATATTAGAGCATTTTCTTTGAATGGACAGGAGACAGCAAACAACTAGTTCAGTGGCTGAGAAAGGGTAATATGAGTTTATCAGCCTAAAAAGGGCTTATAAGATGGAGCCTCATTGATCCCCGGAGGTTTAGTAGCATCTAACGACTCTATCCAGAGAGTCTCCTCTTTTGGAGTATACGTTTGTACCAGTCCCCCCATCGGGGGTCTGGGGGTATTACCTCCAAGACAAAAAATGAGACCACTGTGTTGTCGTATCTATGGTAAAGGCCTATGTGGCGGGTTACGCTCATTTTGAATAGTACCCCCTTCAGAATGATAGGTATGGTCTCCTATTCGTTGGCTAAGTTTGCGCTTAGTCTTACCTACGTAAAACGCTCCGCAGGTGCAAGTCATCAGGTATACCAAACCCTGGGTGTTACAATCCGCAAAATGCTTTCATTTGTACCATTTTCCATTAGGTAAATGGATACCTTTGCCAGCTAGAACCCAAGGGCATTTATTGCAAGACCCACATGGGTAGGTGCCCTTCCTTTCATGTGGGTGTTCCTCTTGGAGGGTGTAATGGCTCTTAGTGAGCTGATCTCTCAAAGAGGTAGCTCTCCTGAATACAAGGTTAGGTTGGGGATTCAAATATTTAGTTAGAGTGTAGTCCTGGGTCAGGATTGGTCAGTGTTTTTTTAAGATATTACGTAGGAGAGCTTCATGTGAGGAGAATTTAGTGATGAATCTTACTGTATTTTGGTCCGTTTTAGGGGTGGTTTTGTATAACAGCTCTGCTCTGGGGCGTAGCTTGGCCCGATTGAAGGCCCTTCTTAGAAGGGTCCGGGAGTACCCTCTAGCCAGTAAGCGAGTTTGAAGCTGATTTGCCTGTGTTTGACAGTTTGCATCGGTCGAACAATTTCTCCGAAGCCTCAAATATTGGGCATAGGGGATACTTTTAATTAGGGGGGTGGGATGGGCACTTGCTGCACATAGAATAGTATTGCCCGCACTGGGTTTGCGGTATAGATCTGTGTCGAGCTCACCGTTGGGCAACATACTGATCTAGAGATCCAAAAAAGATATTCGTTCTTTGTCAATAGTATATGTAAATTTTAGATTATAATTATTTTGGTTCAGAGCAGTAATAAAAACGCAATAAATCAGAATGTGTGCCGGTCCAGATGATTAAGAGGTCATCGTTAAACCGATGCCAAATACGTACATAAGGCATCCATTCATCCATGTCCTCGCTCGAAAAGATCATCCGCTCCCAGCCACCCAGATAAAGATTGGCATAGGAGGGTGCGCAGCAAGTGCCCATCGCAACCCCCTGTGTTTGTAGATACAATTCTTCCAGAAATGTGAAGTAATTCCTGGTCAATACAAATTTTAGCAGTTTAAGGACAAATTCCATAAGAGGCCAGGTGTTGTGGTCCTGTTCTTTTAGGAAGGATTCAGCTGCCCTGCTCATGCGGGATACTCGAGTATAGTGCCTCGATAGTGCCTCGATATCTATAGCAACGAGCAGGGCATCTGGAGGGACTTGAATCTCTTCCAAATGCTTTAAAAGATCCGTAGTGTCTCGTATGTACGAGGGGAGATCCAGAACATGGGGCAATAAGAAAGAATCAATGTATTTACTTGCGTTTTCGGTGAGTGACCCAATACCCGATACTATAGCTCTACCGGGGGGTCGTTGAAAGTTCTTATGCACCTTTGGCAAGGTATAAAAGGTGGCTATCCTAGGATGTCTTACATTTAGAAAATCAAGTGTATCCTTATCTATAAGACCCTTAATAAAAGCCTCTGTACACTGTTGGCAAAATTCATTGGTGAACTGAGACACATGGTCTCATACTGAGATTGTGACACCACGATGTTTCCGCCCTTGTCGTATGGCTTTATTACGATATTGGTATTGTTTTGTAGTTGCTGAAGTGCAACCGTTTGTTCCCCGTGTCAAATTAGAGGGTGTATCTGGCCAAGTGGTCCTTTTCAAGTCCATATGTTAGCATTAGTGTTGAGATCAGGGAATCTGTGGGATTTAGGTTTAAAAGTTTTTGCTGGTATATCTACTCTCTGGGTACCAAGGGACAATGAAGTTATATCAACAGAATCAATGGCCGAAACCACTTCTGTGTTTCATTCCTCATATAGGAGGGACTAAGTCCCTTAAGGCTCTATTTTCAGCCATTGAAAAATGTTTTGTCTGCTCCGCTAGCTGTTTCTCTAATTGTTTCTGTCTTCTGTCAGTATCATACAAAAACTTAAATGTGAGATTCCTTGCAAAAAGATGCAAGTCTTTTATGGTCTCTGGAGTATCCAAGGGTCTCGTCGGGCAGAATCCAAGGCCTAGTTGTAGCACTTCTTTTTGCGCTGTAGTTAGATTAGTATCTGTCAGGTTCACTATATTGAGATCATTGGAGACACTTCTCACTGTGTTCAGTTGGTGACTGGTTTGACAAAGGTGTCTAGATTTCCTTGTCTGGGTTTTCTGGGTGTTTGGACACCCTGTAGTGCTAAAAAACCATCATCAGTTTGTGCAGATGTGGGAGTATCAGTGTTTGTGTTAGAATTGGTCCTCTTCGCTAGGACTTTCTGGAGAATGGGTGTAAGGTTAGCCAATTGTGCTTGTGTTTTAAATTGTGCTTGAGTATCAGGTCTTTTTTTGTTGCTGTTACTAGTGGATTGTGATGGGGAGGGGGCCGTACTGCCTCGACCCAGTTTTTGTGATTTAGTGCGGGTGTGCGTAGTCGTGTGTCTTGTACGTGACGTGTGAGATAAAGAGCTTGAAAGTGACGAATCTGATTCCAAGTTATCATCAGTGTTAACCTGAGTATCCAAAATCTGCTTACGTGACCGTGAGTAGCGTGTCCTATTAGTACATTTATATGCGTACCCGTCCGTGAAAGCTTGTTTGTCTTTGTTGAACTTTGTTTTTTGAAGATAATCTCTTTATTTAGTGTTTCTAGTTTATTTTTTATTTCTTGCCAATCATTAACAAATGTTGGTGTTTCAAAGACATGTTCAAACTGAGTATTTGTGCTCTCAATTTCTTTATCTAGTGCCGTCATGTCTAACTTGTATTGGGTAACAAGGAGTTTCACGAGATCCTTGCTGCAATTATTCAAAATCCACTCCCACTCTTTTTTAAAACTATCTGTTGGGTCCCTTGTAGTTGGGAGGGTATGTATCCTCAGACCTTGTGGGTTAATCCCTTCATCAATATATTTCTGGAAGAACTCTATGTGCCAATACAAATGAGACTTGCGTTTGAGTAGACCTTGGATTCTGCTCAAAAAGACCCA
This sequence comes from Pelophylax lessonae, assembly GCF_965119305.1. NCBI lineage: Eukaryota > Metazoa > Chordata > Amphibia > Anura > Ranidae > Pelophylax > Pelophylax lessonae. The sequence goes on from NC_138768.1 coordinate 758,509,819, forward strand.
AAGATCCTCTTCAACCTTGGTATGTGTATTACAGCTGGATTGGATATTCGACATGAACTCTTTCCATGCATTACCCAATAGGTCCATGACCGGTGGCCTCACTAGCCTGGAGAGCAGACGAACAAAAGAAAGATTTTTTAGATTAGAAAAAATAATTATTAAAACAGAGCAATAGATGCATATATATGCAATTGAAGTTTCCGTATAAGCAGTTGCAACCACCAGTATGTGATTTAGCTATAGATAAATATAATAAACGTACTACATATATAATAAACAAAAACACTCATAAGAGAGAAAAAAACGCCCTCGGGTGTGTTATCCACCCAAACAAATCTAGTGAATAAAGTGTTTAAGAAAATACTTAATGAATTGTACCGACATCCCTTGAGATCAAGTATGATGCGGTTAGGCTTATCATGTGGCTGTCTGGGCGGCTACTTCTTTATAGCTCCCCACGCAGCTATATGTATATGTTTATTTAAACTATATTATTTCAGGCTTGTTGTGGGATACCCTCACTTGTATGCCGTAATGGATATACATTCTTTTGTTAATTCCATGTACCATTTCCTTATCTAGACTGTGTCTGGCGCCACATCTTAATCTACCCTAGATTTACCAGGAAGCTTGCCCTTTTGAGCTATTTTGGCCTCATCTAAACATCTGGGATATACAGAAGGCCCTTTCAGGGGTTCTCCAGTATATATTTATAACACACTATGTAATTAGGTATGTCATATCACACAATATAATCTCAACAATTGGAAGGGGACGATATTGCCCCGCTCCCTATGTTTTTGTGAATATTTATTCAGACATTCCTTCCCCTTTCATTTCTTTTTAGATACAATTTAAGGTGTGTGCTATAACCCAATATTTGGGAACGAACGATACATATGTGTCTATACCTATTCAAAATTGTTCCCTGGGCTCTGTTGCAGCTCTAGGTATGCTTATTACTTTTACTATACACCCGGCAAACATTTTTCCATGTATCCACAAGCATGTTTTTCTTAGGTGCCACTATTTTCTCTTCAAATCTTTTGAATATCATCTCTATGTTCACTCACTTCACTAGTGGTTAACTCACTATATTTTTATTCTTGACACGCTGTCGATGCATGTTGATTTTTGCCTCCACACTCGTCGGTGAGACGTATGATTTGGGTGGTTCTCTCTTCCCCCACACCAATCGGGGGTCCTTGGGACGTTTTGGTTGGTGCGCTTGAGACATCAGGTCCTCCTTATGAAAATGTTTATTATATTGTAATACATACTAACATTATCTTTATACAGGAATACTCAGGAAAATTGAATGTTACATGGATGTATTAATTAACAAGATCTCTCATATATACTCCTGTATCTATACTGTTTATTGTATGTCTGGTGCTTTTTATTGCTTGTCATTTTAAATTTTGGAATAAAATTTATTAATTTTACTATATTTTTCTTATTTATGCATTACTTCATATATTAGAGCCAAGTACCATTTAAAAATCCCAATTGCCCTCACATGTTCTATTTCCTTCTTTTCTGGTCTATCTGTCTCTGGGAAGGTTCCTTCCCTCTTTACCTTGAGGAGGATAGACCCTGTCACCTGGTCTTGCCTCTCCTCTTCTATGGGGTCCTCCCCAACTCTTCATAAATTGATCTTAAAGGGATGTCGGTACAATTCATTAAGTATTTTCTTAAAATACTTTATTCACTAGATATATGGAATACACTCAGTAGGATTGAGGTATTTGAGAGATGACATTATCTTTATTATTTGAAGGGATTAATCTGTATATACAGTCAGGTCCATAAATATAGGGACATTGACACAATTCTAATCTTTTTGGCTCTATACACCACCACAATGGATTTAAAATGAAACAAACAAGATGTGCTTTAACTGCAGACTTTCAGCTTTAATTTGAGGGTATTTACATTCAAATCAGGTGAACAGTGTAGGAATTACAACAGTTTGTATATGTGCCTCCCACTTTTTAAAAGGGACCAAAAGTAATGGGACAATTGGCTGCTCAGCTGTTCCATGACCAGCTGTGTGTATTCACTCATTATCCCATTTACAAGGAGCAGATAAATGTCCAGAGTTCATTTCAAGTGTGCTAATTGCATTTGGAATCTGTTGCTGTCAACTCTCAATATGAGATCCAAAGAGCGGTCACTATCAGTGAAGCAAGCCATCATTAGGCTGAAAAAACAAACCCATCAAAGAGATAGAAAAAACAATAGGTGTGGCCAAATCAACTGTTTGGAACATCCTTAAAAAGAAAGAACGCACCGGTGAGCTCAGCAACACCAAAAGACCCGGAAGACCACGCAAAACAACTGTGGTGGATGCCCGAATAATTCTTTCCCTGGTGAAGAATACACCCTTCACAACAGTTGGCCAGATCAAGAACACTCTCAAGGAGGTAGGTGTATATGTGCCAAAGTCAACAATCAAGAGAAGACTTCACCAGAGTGAACACAGAGGGTTCACCACAAGATGTAAACCATTGGTGAGCCTCAAAAACAGGAAGGCCAGATTAGAGTTTGCCAAACAAAATCTAAAAAAAGCCTTCACAGTACTGGAACATCATCCTATGGACAGATGAAACCAAGATCAACTTGTACCAGAGTGTTGGGAAGAGTAGAGTATGGAGAAGGAAAGGAACTGCTCATGATCCAAAGCATACTACCTCATCAGTGAAGCATGGTGGTGGTAGTGACATGGCGTGGGCATGTATGGCTGCCAATGGAACTGGTTCTCTTGTATTTATTGATATATATGTGACTGCTGACAAAAGCAGCAGGATGAATTCTGAAGTGTTTCGGGCAATATTATCTGCTCATATTCAGCCAAATGCTTCAGAACTCATTGGACGGCGCTTCACAGTGCAGATGGACAATGACCCGAAGCATACTGCGAAAGCAACCAAAACATTTTTAAAGGGAAAGAAGTGGAATGTTATGCAATGGCCAAGTCAATCACCTGACCTGAATCCAATTGAGCATGCATTTCACTTACTGAAGACAAAACTGAAGGGAAAATGCCCCAAGAACAAGCAGGAACTGAAGACAGTTGCAGCAGAGGCCTGGCAGAGCATCCCCAGGGATAAAACCCAGCGTCTGGTGAGGTCTATGCGTTCCAGACTTCAGACTGTAATTGACTGCAAAGGATTTGCAACCAAGTATTAAAAAGTGAAAGTTTGATTTATGATTGTTAATCTGTCCCATTACTTTTGGTCCCTTAAAAAGTGGGAGGCACATATACAAACTGTTGTAATTCCTACACCGTTCACCTGATTTGGATGTAAATGCCATCAAATTAAAGCCGAAAGTCTGCAGTTAAAGCACATCTTGTGTGTTTCATTTCAAATCCACTGTGGTGTAAGATTAGAATTGTGTCTATGTCCCAATATTTATGGACCTGACTGTATGTGATACAGTTTTGTTTGCAGCGCAGAACTATTTTAGACTGGAACTTGTACAGCACTTTTGAATGAAATGGTGATTGGTGCCTGTAGCTCGTTTGATATAGCTTTACTAGTAGTGCCTTGCAGGAACCTGTTATTTGTTAATTTTTATAGTACATCTAAGAGCCGGTTCACACTGAGGCGATCCGACTTCGAAGGGCGACCTGTGAAGTCGCGGTGCACAGCCTAATTCAGCGTAAACACAGCGCGGTTCACATAATGGAAGTCTATGCAAGTCGCTCCCAGGTAGCCCCAAAGTAGTACAGGACCCTTTTTCTAAGTCGGAGCAACTTGTGTCACTCCTATTAGAACGGGTCCTGTGCTAATCAATGGCGAGCGACCGAGCGCGACTTGTCAGGCTGACAAGTCGCGCTAGTCTGAATGGGGTCTTACACTCCTCTCTCCGCAGATTAACAATGCTCTCCAAAGGTGTCTGTTGCTCCTTTATCTAGAGTGTAGGCACCCTATGACAAAAAGTGTGTTACTGGCTGGATCACCAAGTGAAAATATAAGGAAAAAACGAATGCAGCAACAGCATTTAACCACCTCCTTCCCAAGCCTGTTCTGACTATTCACTCCTACATGTAAAAATCTACCTTTTTTTTTTTTGCTAGAAAATTACTTAGAACCCCCAAACATTATATATTTTGTTAGCAAAGACCCTATAGAATAAAATGGTGGGTGTTGAAATTTTGTTTGTCACACGGTATTTGCGCAGCGGTTTTTCAATCGCAATTGTTTTGGAAAAAAAAGCACATTTATGAATAAAAAAACCCCAGTAAAGTTAGCAAAAATTTTTTGGTATAAGAGGTTGTTACGTTTGGGTAAATAGATACCTAACATGTCACGCTTTAAAATTGCGTCTGCCCGTGTAATGGCGGCAAACTACGGTGCTTAAAATTCTCCATAGGCGATGCTTTTAGAGTGGCACAGGAGGTCTGGTGCTAGAATTATTGCTCTCGCACGGACGTTCATGACAATACCTCACATGTGGTGCAATCACCGTTTACATATGCGTGCGGGAGTAACACATGCGTTTGCATTTGTGTGCAAGCACGGTGGGACGGTGGCGCTTTAAATTTTTTTTTTTCATTTTATACACTTTTTTTTTTTTACAATTTTTTTGTATAAACTTTATTGCTATCACAAGGTATGGACAACATCCCTTGTGATAGCATGGGTCGTGAGAGGTCCTCTTTATGGATTGATTTGGGGTCTATTAGACCCTAAATCTATCCTCTGGCCCCCCATACAGCCGATCAGACTGAGACCGGTCCGATTGGCTGCTTCTCTGGCCGCCGGTTGCCAAGTAAACAAAGGGGCGGGACCTTTCATGATGAATACTCGTCGCTCCTGGTTTCCAGGATTACAGACATCAGTTCCTCTCTCTCTGTCCCAGGCAGCCATCGCCGCTGGCCTCATCGCTCCCGGCCTCCACGATGGGACCAGAGAGCCCAGAAACGGCGGTGGCTGCGGGTGGGACCCCCTTTCACCACCCGCAGAAGTGATTGAGTGGCTAATTAGCCACTCAGATCACCTCTGCCTAATACAGAATCGACGGCTGAAAATAATGGTACTGGGATGATGCCTGTAGGTACAGGGACCATCCCAGTATAACCACTAAAACCCTAGGACGTATGGGTACGTCCTTGGGTGGGAAGTGGTTAAAAAGTGTAGGTTATTCTAAATATATTTTTTCGTGTGTATGTTCACATATGTGTATTTTAAAAATCATAGTCTCTATAAATTTTCATGTACTTCGTCTATTTGATGTACATAGTTGATTGTGCCAGTCACCTTTTTTCCATGTTCTAAACTAACAACACAAAGTACACAAGTTGCTCTGTTCTTGCATGGTCAGTTTTCATCCTTTGGCTAGCCAATCAGAGGTACAGAACACTGCACAAAACACACGGCTTGCTTGTAATGGACAGTCTGTTCAGCTACTATTCCCTCCGGCCAATCACAGCCTGCCTCTGGCACACACCAGCTCCCTCACAGCCCGCATTTTGAACACATGCAAGATAATGGTACTGCAACTGAATCATGCAATCAGGGCCGGCAAGAGCCATCTGTTTCCATGCACCGTGCTTGATTTGTGGTCTCCACCCTACAACACAAGAGTCCTTTCATGTAGATAAAGTCAGCAGCCTCGTGAGGATAAATAAAATGTCTCTCAATTTTGTCCAAGGAGTACACGTTCTAAACAGTCAACATTAGTGTTGACTATTTGGAACAGGTGTACTCCTTGGACTACATATAGGACTAAATATAAAAAGACATTTTATTTATCCTCACCTGGCTGGCTGCTGACTTTATCAACATGGATTGCCATTTAAACACACCCCCTGTTCAAGAACAGCCTGCATCTTGAACACACTGCTTACATCTTGCCTCAGGCTGAACAGACTATGAAATACAGGCACACTATGTGTCTGCACAGTGTCCTTTAACCCAACCTCCCACCATCAGGAAGAAGAGAGATGCAGGATCACAAGAGAACTTTTTAACCTTGTAAAAAATGCTGGAAAGATCATTTTTGAAACTACACAAAATCAGGTATGCTGCATGCATAGTTATAACATTGTATATTCACAACTACAGTGCCTTGCGAAAGTATTCGGCCCCCTTGAACTTTGACCTTTTGCCTTATTTCAGGCTAAAGATGTAAAACTGTAATTTTTTGTGAAGAATCAAAAAGTGGGACACAATCATGAAGTGGAACGGAATTTATTGGATATTTCAAACTTTGTTAACAAATAAAAAACTGAAAAATTGGGCGTGCAAAATTATTCAGCCCCTTTACTTTCAGTGCAGCAAACTCTCTCCAGAAGTTCCGTGAGGATCTCTGAATGATCCAATGTTGACCTAAATGGACTAATGATGATAAATAGAATCCACCTGTGTATAATCCAGTCTCTGTATAAATGCACCAGCACTGTCATAGTCTCAGAGGTCCGTTTAAAGCGCAGAGAGCATCATGAAGAACAAGGAACACACCAGGCAGGTCCAAGATACTGTTGTGGAGAAGTTTAAAGCCGGATTTGGATACAAAAAGATTACCCAAGCTTTAAACATCCCAAGGAGCACTGTGCAAGCAATAATATTGAAATGGGAATTTTAGACCACTGCAAATCTACGAAGACCTGGCCGTCCCTCTAAACTTTCAGCTCCTACAAGGAGAAGACTGATCAGAGATGCAGCCAAGAGGCCCATGATCACTCTGGATGAAGTTCTACAGCTGAGGTGGGAGACTCTGTCCATAGGACAACAATCAGTCGTATACTGCACAAATATGGCCTTTATGGAAGAGTGGCAAGAAGAAAGCCATTTCTTAAAGATATCCATAATAAGTGTTGTTTAAAGTTGACCACAAGCCACCTGGGAGACACACCAAACATGTGGAAGAAGGTGCTCTGGTCAGATGAAACCAAACTTTTTGGCAACAATGCAAAACGTTATGTTTGGCGTAAAAGCAACACAGCTCATCACCCTGAACACACTATCCCCACTGTCAAACATGGTGGTGGCAGCATCATGGTTTGGGCCTGCTTTTCTTCAGCAGGGACAGGGAAGATAGTTAAAATTGATGGGAAGATGGATGGAGCCAAATACAGGACCATTCTGGAAGAAAACCTGATGGAGTCTGCAAAAGACCTGAGACTGGGACGGAGATTTGTCTTCCAACAAGACAATGATCCAAAACAAAGCAAAATCTACAATGGAATTGTTCACAAATAAACATATCCAGGTGTTAGAGTGGCCAAGTCAAAGTCCAGACCCGAATCCAATCGAGAATCTGTGGAAAGAACTGAAAACTGCTGTTCACAAACGCTCTCCATCCAACCTCACTGAGCTCGAGCTGTTTTGCAAGGAGGAATGTGCAAAAATGTCAGTCTCTCGGTGTGCAAAACTGATAGAGACATACCCCAAGCGACTTCCAGCTGTAATCGCAGCAAAAGGTGGCGCTACAAAGTATTAACTTAAGGGGGCTGAATAATTTTGCACGCCCAATTTTTCAGTATTTTATATTTGTTAAAGAAAGTTTGAAATATCAAATAAATTTCGTTCCACTTCATGATTGTGTCCCACTTCTTGTTGATTATTCACAAAAAATTAGTTTTATATCTTTATGTTTGAAGCCTGAAATGTGGCAAAAGGTCGAAAAGTTCAAGGGGGCCGAATACTTTCGCAAAGCACTGTACTTTAAGGATTGGTAAACTGCACAATATTCAATTTTGGTTTTGTGTTTATTACCTCTTTAGTTCTACAAATTGTTATTTTGAGATCTCCTTCACACATTAGCAGTCTGATGAGTCAACAGGCATTCTGCTGCATGTTAATGTGCATTGCAAAAAGTTAGCCCATTTTGAACAGTCAAGCAATTCACAAAAGCAAAATCTTACCCACAGCCAATTTCAAAACACAAGGTACATTATATGCTTTCAGTGCACAGCTACATAGGCCCATCAGGGCCACACCGGATAGTTGTGAAGCCTGCCTAAAGAAAGCATGCAAGGGGAGAAATAGGGAATTCAATTGCGGACTTTCCATTGCTGACTTTTAAAAAAAATGTAGCTCCAGGGCTGATATCTTGGCTTTTAAAGCGGATTTTCGGGCAAAAAAAATATTTTAGATAAAAACACCCCTGGGACAGTCAGGGCTAGTTAAAAAAACATATGACAGGCGCTTAGCCACATAATAGAACACAAGTCCATATAGGATCCAATTAGTCTAAAAAGAAAAATGGGAGAGGGGGGGGGGGGGGGGGAAGGAAAGTCCAGCATATAGGGCAGCCGTCCAGAACCAATAAGCCAGGGGTTCCACCAAGCTGAAGACAAAAAAGAGAAAGAGGCGCCTCTAAGTGCGGACTGTTAAAACACATTTATTTAATAAAATTATGCAATCACATCTGTGCGTGCAAAAAGGCAAGTGACAAAACCCTCCTGGGAACTCCAAGATCGGTCAATAGGGAGAGAAGTCATCCGGTCCGTACTGCCATCCCTCAGGGACTGATCTCCTCTTCACCATAGCCGGCAATAACGGCGGAGCAGGAGCGGGAGCGAGGCTCTGAAGTCCTTAGGTGGAAAACGAGGCTTGGTCAGCGGTAGCATATGGATGACGTCACAAGGATGCAACGCGTTTCTGAGCGTGCGTGCTGCCGAGGGGCAGGCAGCCGCGCTCCTTCACAGCAGCAGGAATCAGGATGGGTCAAAATACTTGATATAAATAACAAACGGAGGGGGGAGGGGGATGCAAACTAATAAGTAAGTAATTAATGATTACTTCCTTATTAGTTTGCATCCCCCTCCGTTTGTTATTTATATCAAGTATTTTGACCCATCCTGATTCCTGCTGCTGTGAAGGAGCGCGGCTGCCTGCCCCTCGGCACCACGCACGCTCAGAAAAGCGTCGCATCCTTGTGACGTCATCCATATGCTACTGCTGACCAAGCCTCGTTTTCCACCCAAGGACTTCAGAACCTCGCTCCCGCTCTGCCGTTATTGCCGGCTACGGTGAAGAGGAGATCAGTCCCCGAGGGATGGCAGCACGGACCGGATGACTTCTCTCCCTATTGACAGATCTTGGAGTTCCCAGGAGGGTTTTGTCACTTGCCTATTTACACGCACAGATGGGAGTGCATAATTTTATTAAATAAATGTGTTTTAACAGTCCGCACTTAGAGGCGCCTCTTTCTCTTTTTTGTTTGCAGTCAGGGCTAGTGCATTTAAGCAACGATAGCCTCTGAACTGTCCCGTTTAATTTACCTGCAAGAAGAAATACTTACCTTGAAAATGTCTTGTCCAGCACTGCCACCTCAGGTGTGGGCAGCTGAAGCCGGAGCTGTTCGGTGATGTTGGAGTCCCAGAATGTCCTGCTTGTCACTTCCGGGGCAGACGCGTCATCCCGCAGCTGGTTCTGCGCATGCCCAGAAGCTGTTCAGCAGGGAATGACGCGCCTGCACCGGAAGTGAAGAGTGACACCGGTGCAGGCGCATTGACTCCTGGGATTGATGACGCTCATCTCCTAAGAGTCAATGCAAAGGAGGAAGTGGCGTTGGGGGCCACTGCCGCAGAGGGAGGAAGATAAGTTTATTTTCATTAAAAACAAGGTAAGTGAAACAAAAAAAATTTTTTAATTATCCAATTCTTTTTCAGGTTTTTTGAAGCTAACAGACGGTGGAAAGTTCATTTTTAGGGTGGAACTCCGCTTTAAGTAAGCCAATGATCAGAAGCAAGCATACAAGCCAGTGAAGTCCGACTTCCCACCCAGCAAGATATTTCTATACTAAAATCTATATTGTGGGCATCCTGATTATTACTGCTGGTCAACCAGCACCCCGGTCCCTCATGCCTGCATGAAAATATCTACACATTTTATTAAAGTTGAGCTGTTCATCCAACAGAGATTCAATATAAAGGAATAATGACACAGATATTAGTGTTTAGTTAGATTTAATGGCAGACAGTGTGTATACACAATTGCATACATTAGGAAATTCAAGTTTAAAATGCAGAGAAAGGAATGATATCTGTAAACAGAGGATTTAAAGCTTGGCCAAGTTCATAATGGCTATAAACTGGTTTACAATTGAGCTTCCAGTGCTGAGGTTTAGCAATAACTGTTGAAGCTAAATGGACTTCATTATGAAGAGCAAAGAATATAAACCTGTAATGCTTCTAGTTTAACAACACAATACTGCAGCTCTCTTACTTGTGAGACAGAAACTTTCCAGAGTATATATATGGGAGCTACAGCTGTAGCTTATATTTGGTTTCCAATGTTCTATATGAATGATACTAAACCAGTATGTTGTAGCAGTGCACCACAGTCAAAGGCATTTATACTTAGAGATGGATATTACATACTGTACCTTGTAACCAAGGCTAGATTCATACCTCCCGGCCAACTAAGTCAACTATCTTATTCTGCCCATTCTTTATCCCAGTAAATTGGCTTGCCCGGATATCATATTAGATCAGATGTAATAGCTGGACAAGATGAGCCAAGGCTGGAAGCAGGAAGACTAAAGAGACAGCTTATGACCTTAGCATTAGTACACCTCGAACTGTCCGCCGGAGCAATAGGCAAACTGTCACCCAGCAACTAAATTCTAGATATACAGACCAAGAGTAGCTAAACTGTAAACATACAGTAATTATTCCAACCAAGGAAAAGGCACACACTGAGCACAGCCTACCAATGACGACCCAGCTGGATTGCTCTGAGAGGCAAGTCTTTAGTCTAATACTTTTCACTACCCATGGGAATGTATTACTGATATAGAGAACTGTATGCCAAACATGGCACCCCTGCTGTCCTAGGCCATGGCCTATGTTGACTGTGCCGAAATCTAGTCCTGCCTATATCCTTGTACTCTCCAGAACGTTTAACAATAAATAGATATAAAAATTAATTAGCTGAAAGAATGCAATATATACTGTACTGGCCACAATACTGCTACTGGGACCAATGGCATCATTAAAACATGTCCAAACAGGAAGGTTTTGCTGTTGCAGTGACTTTGGTGTCTGTTCGTTTGGTTGTATTTCTCAATGTACCTAAAAAAAGGATTTTTTCCTAAACGATTGTTAGGCTTTTTGTATTCAGGCTGAAATAACGCTAGGAAGACTAGCTCCTGCAACCCCTGAAGGCACCATCCTGTCAAACAAGGGCATTATTCTGCTTTTGGCTGTAACTTATTTCTCTCTGGCTGAAAGAAATGTTCTTCGATGGCATCAGCAAGGTCATCCAGTTCTTTCTTCAACTGATCATAGTCACTGTGAAAAGAAAACAAACGGGGGTTTAAATGTTATCTCCACTTGTATTTCAGGTTTCTACAATTGTGTGAATTTTTCTCCATGAAGATACACATGTACAGTACATAATTATCACTAACTCACTGATTGGTTTCACTTATTGCCTGAAACAAGAAATAGTCTTGTACTGGTCTTTTTCCAACTGAGTCGAATCTCATTGGTTTCCATTGGCTACAGCCAATAAAGGGTTACTGCTTTGCTCCTAACACTGTTTATTAAAGGGTAACTCTGCTTTTGTGAGATGCGACACATGAAATTAGAATATCATCAAAAAGTTAATTTATTTCAGTAATTCAATTCAAAAAGTCAAAGTCATAGCTTATATGGATGTGTTATACATAGAATGATGTATTTCAAGCTTTTCTTTTTAAATTTTGACGATTGTGGCTTACAGCTAATGAAAACCCATAATTCAGTATCTCAGAAAATCATATTGTTACATAAGACCATAAAAAAAAAAGATTTTTTATACAGAAATTTTGTCCTACTGAAAAGTATGTCCATGTACAGTATAGTATGCAATCAAAGTTGGTTGGGGCTCGCTTTGCATGAATTACTGGATCAATGTGGCATGGCATGGAGGCAATCAGCCTGTGGCACTGTTGAGATGTTATGGAAGCCCAGGTTGCTTTGATTGTGTCCTTCAATTCGGCTGCATTGTTGGGTCTGGTGTCTCATCTTCCTCTTGACAATACGCCTGGAGAAAGGAACATTTTGGCTAAAGCAGAGTCCAGAGTCAAACCCAGATAGTCCAACTTTGTGGAAGGAACCGAAGCAGACTTCTGATAATTTAGAAGCCAGCCAAACTCCCACAACGTCCGTATAGTGATTTCTACGTTGTCCACCATGGCAGTAGGGGACTCTGCTCACAGGAGAAGGTCATCCAGGTAGCCCAGGACTGCTATCCCCGCTGACTTAACAATGTCAGCACAGGGGCCAACACTTTTGTGAAGAACCGAGGAGCGGAGGCGAGCTTGCAATCGGTCTGGGGATAGGCGCACGTTGGAAGGAAAGAACCTTTCCGGAGGGTAAGAACTAAACTCCGTCTTGTAGCCGGACTGTATTACTTAGCGGACCCACTTGTCCTACACCAAGGAGGTTCACAGGCCCGGAAACCAGCGAAGATGACCCGCCCCGCCCCAACCCACCACACCCCCGGGCACAGATGAGGTGCACCTTCATACAGAAGGAGCCTTGTCCGTGGATCTGAAGAATCCGGCTGTCGGCTTGCCAGATCAAGGTGGCTTGGATCCGCCCGAAGAGGCCTTGAAAGGCTTTGAACCCTTGTCAGCTGACCCTGAGGGACAAAAAAACGTTGTGAGCCGAGGACGGGCCACATCTACGACGAGGTTCCTCACCCTTACCAGCCTGCGGAAGAAAGGTACTCTTTCTCCCCCGTGAGACCTTTAAATGATGTAATCCAGGGTAGCTCCAAACAGGCAATCTCCCTGAAAAGGAAGATCAGTTCAGGCTTTTTTTTTTTTTTTTTTTTTATATATAGAGGTCTGGTCTGCAGACCAACACTTAATCCACAAAACACGTCCAAGGACCACTGCCGAGACAGACAGTATAGAAATCAGGGAAGCCGCATCCAAAGAGGCATCACAGATAAACTGCAGCCTCTGGGCCAACTGGTCTGCCAGTTCAGCAAAGGCAGGGGGGAGCTGCTCACCCTCCAGGTCATGGCATAAAAGCTAAGCCCACTTGGTCACAGTTTGTGACACCAGGGCAATGGTGAAGACCAGCCTAAGTGCCTAACCAGCAACAGTGAACATATTGCGGGTCACAGCTTCCACTTTTCTGTCAGCCAAATCCTTAAAGGCCAGCGATTCTTCTGGAATCATGGTTGCCTTATTCAATCTGGAAACCGGGGGGTGGCACAGTCCACTTTTTAAGGAGGGACTCCTCAAAGGGGTACCTCAGTGCAAATCGCTTAGGGACAACAAAAGGGATGTTTTGGACGTTCTTACTCTTTTGCGACAAATCTGTCAAACTAGGAGGGGAAGGAAAACACCCTCACCGCTGATGAGGCAGGGAAGGCAGGGGGTGTTTTTTACTAGCCTGTCGCCCAAAAGCCCTCCTCCACCTGCGACACAAAAATCTCCAGGACTGCCGTCAGTGCAAAAATGGATGGTTGGGACTCAGAGGGCCCCGCGGCTTCTGAGAGGGGGTCAGGTGGGGAAATGTGCTCCAGCGACTCCATGAGGAATAAGGGAACCCACAAAAAGTATACAGAACACCGCTAAGGGACACCCCCACCGTGCTGGTAACCCTACCCGGTCGCAAGCAGCAGAGCAACCAACGATCCTGCAGCAGAGAGAGGGAGGACCTCACTAGGCTCACCACCCAGACAGTCACTGGCATCACCAGTATCAAGTGTACTCCATGTATGGCGTCCAGGAAGGAAAGAGACCCAGGAGTCAGCACTGGGGAATAAGGAAGGGCTCCCACAGCCAAAATCGCCGCCATAGGGCTCCACTGTAATGGCTGCCGCTGATTTCAATGCTGGACTAACGCAAAATTGTCTGCCGGACTACACAAACATAACCACTGGCCTATTCACAATACAGGCCACAACAAAATGGCGGCTCCCAGCTCGACCACCAGGTACAGTCCCCCCCTTAGATGAATGCCCAGTGGCCTGCAGCACAATCCCCCGCCCCCATCACCAGTACAGCACCCTGCCCCAGCCCCAGAAGCAGTCAGACCACCACAATACCCCATAATTTTATTTAAGGACCCTTTCTTCTCTGTGTTTGTTCAATTTCTTCATTAGTTCCAAGATATATTGATAGACAATTTAGTTCTATATTGATGATACATATAGGCATGTACAATGGGGTTCTGCTATACCTGTTTTTTTTCCCCTCCCCTCTTCTTATATTTTATATATGGTTTTGTTACCCCGACTGATAATTCTAAATCGAGATTACTCAATGCTGGGATCTCCTGGCTCACTGTTAGAAGTTTCTATGTTTACAAATAACTGAGGAAAACACATTCCTGTATTTGTACTTGATTTTAAACCTGTTTGCACCATTGTTCAAAATTGTGCCTTATTCGGCATTGTCTTAATACTTCAATAAAAATATTGAAATATAAAAAGAAAAAAATTTCCAGGACCAGAGATATCAGCAAGGAACTTGGTCCTTGCTCCTGACTAGGCAGAAAAAAACCTATTAGTACCTATAGCAGAGAGGGGGAATATACCCCCTGGGACTGCCCAGTGTCCTACTCCTGTAGGGGGCAGTAAACCCAATGGTCAAGAATCCTAAAGGAGCTGTGTCCGTAAATGAAAGAAAGAGAAAATAACTTTTTGATGATATTCCAATTTTATGAGATGCACCTGTAGAACGTATACATTTGTGACTCAAGCCATATTGTAATTGAATGTTATTAAAAATGACCTTTCCTTTTCAATCTGCAGCTCTGTAATTTTCAGTAAAATGCAAAGCAATATGGCTACCTGGAGGGGTTCTGTTCACAGTTTGTGTACAAACTGTGTACCTTACAACTCCTGAAAATACAAATTTCCTGCTTGTGTGATTGGCTCACTGATTCAGATTTTTGGGAAGTAGACCCTACAAGCAGATCCTGCAGACCCTACAATTTCCTCAGAGCTCTGCAGGTGCAGCAGCTGATTGAGAATGATAAAACCACTCCCATACAGATTCACTTTGCACATGAACACAGACAAGCAAATAGCTATTTCTTCAGAACAACAAAAGGTAGGAGTCTGCAACAAAGTTTAAAATCCTTGCATAAAAAGTAGAGTTACTTAACCACCTCAATACTGGGCACTTAAACCCCCTTCCTTCCCAGACCAATTTTCAGCTTTTAGCGCTGTTGCATTTTGAATGACAATTGCGCGGTCATGCAACACTGTACCTAAACCAAATTTGTGTCATTTTTTCCCCACAAATAGAGCTTTCTTTTGGTGTATTTGATCACCGCCAGGTTTTTTCTTTTTTGGTGCACAAATAAAAAAATACCGAAAAGTTTAAAAAAAGAAAAAAAAAGTTTTTTTGTTTAGGTTATAAAATTTTGTAAATGGATACGTTTTTTCCTGCACTGATGAGCACTGATGACGCCGCACTGACAGGCACTGATGAGGAGACACTGATATGCAGCA
The DNA here is from genome assembly GCF_965119305.1 of Pelophylax lessonae. Lineage (NCBI taxonomy): Eukaryota > Metazoa > Chordata > Amphibia > Anura > Ranidae > Pelophylax > Pelophylax lessonae. Next base: position 758,525,241 of record NC_138768.1, read on the forward strand.
CTGATGGGCACTGATAGGTAGCACTGATGGGCACTGATATGTGGCACTGATAGATAGCACTGATATGCAGCATTGGTGGGCACTGATAGGCAGCGCTGATGGGGACTGATCGGCGGCACTGATGGGCGGGACTGATCGGCACTGATATGCAGCACTGGTGGGCAATAATGGGCACTGGTGGGCGGCACTGATAGATGGCAATAACGGGCATTGGTGGGCAGCACTGATAGGGGGGCACCACTGGCAGGCTCTCTGACCCCGTTTGCCATCCCTGGTGGCCATGGTGGGCATCCCTGGTGGTCATGGGTGGGCATCCCTGGTGGCTCTAGTGGCACCCCCTCCCCCCAGGGCTGCACTGGTAATCAATCATCTGATTACCAGCACAGACCCCCCCTGTGATCAGTGAGTAATCAGAAATACTCACTGATCACCCCGGCTGCAGAATCGATCCTCTGCTCTTCTCCTCACTGACAGGATCTGTCAGGAGGAGAGGAGATCGAAGCCGTTACAATGGCTGTATTGACATTACATGACGGCTGTGATTGGACACAGCCGTCATGTGATCAGGAGGGCCAATCACAGGGCCCTCCTGCCGAGTATTGTTGCTCTGTGTCCTAGGGACACAGGCACATCGAGATCGCGCCGCTGCGCGCTCCCACGGCGGCGCGATCTCTCTCCTTCTTAAGGACGTTCCGGAACGTCCATTCAGAAGGACGAGACTCCCGCCCGGCCGTATATCTACAATGGCCCGGGTGGGAGGTGGTTAAGCAAAGCCATAATCATACACATAAAAACAGTTTTATATTGTATTCTGTTGCAGGGCTAGAATGACTTTTACAGCCCCTGGTAGAAGTGCATCGTTTTGTTTGTAATGTGCAACCAGAATTGTGTAAAAACATTTTAATCTCAGCTGTTGCCCCAGAGCATCTTCATTCAGGGCAGACATTCTTAGTAATTTAGGGACATATTAATTTGTCCCAACATGACCAATTACAACCAAAAAGAAATCCTGAAAACCTGATCTATTGGGGTTATTGAGAACTGTAGTATTTATGGTGTGAAACATCACAGGGTAGATTGACAATTCCTGCAGGAGAATGTTTCAACAATTCAAAATAATGCATCTTAGAGCAACAGTGGGTAGGTGATAGCATAGGCTCTTCATTGCCTGTTCCTGCAGAATATATGCCCTTAGTGGCAAATGGAGCCTTCCAATATAAATATGTAAACTAATAGTGACTTTGGGGGGGGGAGGAGTTAGTTACCTGGTAATTCAACTTCCATGAATTTTCCAGGACAGCACATGAGAGAGGCTCCGCCTACCTAAAAACAGGAAATACATCATCCACATTCAAAAAAAAAAAGTGTCACCTAGTGTCATCAGTATTAAAGTATAGCTAAAGGCAAAACTTTTATTTATTTTTGGATGGAGCGGAGAGGAATTTGAGCCCGTCAGGTTTTTATTTCTGCCAATGCCCCTAATCAAGGATATTCACTCGCTCTATTTGTCCTGTTTACCATTATCATTAAAAGTGAAAGTAAAGGAAAATCCCAAATCTTGGTTGTCCCCAGAAAAGAAATGGAGGGGAAATCTTCCAATGGGGACACTAGTTCTGGTGACCTGGGGGTCCCCAAGTTATTCCCTTTTTTTGCAAGGATTTCCTCTCACTACTTGCCTGTCTACAGGACAGGAAGTGAAGGGAAATCACCGCAATGGGAAAGATGGAGTAAGAAAATCCGATAGGGGTTAGAACTAGTGATCGACCAATTATTGGCAAACCCGATATATCGAGGGCCGATATGCACTTTCCCCGATATATCGGAATCGCCCCCCGGAGGTTACCGATATTGCATATATTTCGGGAAAGTGCTTGTACCCGAGTGATGCCTGCAGCTGGAGGCATCACCCCGCTACCGGCGTCCATAGCCGACGGTCGGCTGTTTTGTAATGACAACCGATGTGGCTGAGAAGCCGCTTGGCTGTCATTACAAGGAGAGGGAGGGGATGCCCCCCCTTACACCACCTTCCACGGCTCGTCCAGGTCTCCTGTCCCACCAGAAGACCCGGGCAACCAGCCTGCATGGCCGCCGAAGACCTGATTAAAGCCGCATTCGGCTCTGATCGGGTCTCCATGTAAAAACCCGGAAGTGATGTCATGACATCATTTCCGGGTACTCCGCGCCAGAATAAAAGAAATTACAGCATTCAAAACAGCCAAACTTGGCGTTTTGAATGCTTTTAAGTGCAGAGGAGGGGGGTTTGGGGTCTTTTAAACCCACAGATCCCTCCACAACAGTACCTGTAAAGTAAAAAAAAAAAAAATGTTTTAACTGTACGAACATATCAGCCAATACCGATATGCAATGGCCAAAATATCGGTATCGTCAAATGAAAAACCGGTCGATCACTAGTTAGAAGCCTCCCTTTCTCCAAAAAAGGAGGTTTTGCCCATAGTTTTACTTTAGGGAAAAACATGAACAACATAACACAGAATATAGGGCAGGAATCTGTGCTGTCCTGGAAGATTTGTGGAAATTGAGTTACTAGGTAACTTTGTTTTCTCAAATCATATTTCAGGGCAGCACAGGAGAGGACAAGCTAGAAATAACATATCAGGCTGGGTCTACTGCTTGGAGAAACTTTTCCATACAACAGTTTTTGACAGGAAAGAAAGGCAATCAGCATGTGTCAAATCACTATCTGAAACTTCGACCACATGGCATGTCCGAAGAGCTTGAGGCAAACCACTAATTCCCTGTCCATGCGAAGGCCAAGGACCTGTCAAATACCACCATGCCTAAAACCACTAAAAGTTTCCAATTTTTAAAATGATTACGATGTGCACTGAAAAAAGCTTGTGGTTTTCTTAGACACCCTAGCAACTCACTTGGAAACTGCAAATAGTACCAAAAGGCTACTTTACTGTTTCTATCATTTGTATTTCGTAAAGGGTAACTCCACTTTGCAGGGAAATAAAAGAAAAAAAAAAAAGAAGAATATACCAAATTGCTACACAATTCATAATGTAATTAATAAAAATAACCTCTCTTTTTTCTGAGGTACCCCCAAAGGAAAATGTCGAAAGTGAAGCAGACCCTGCAACTTTCCTCACCAGAACCCTGAAAGTGCAGCAGATGATTGATAATTATAAAATCACTACCAGTCACAGTCATTTTTCTCATGAACACAAAAACCGCTATTTCTTCAGAATAACAAAAGATAGGAATTTGCAACAAAGTTTGTTAAAATCCCTGCAATGTAGATAGATCACACAGAGTGATGTTTTAGAGAAGGTTTTTTTTTTTCCCTGAACAAAAGTGGAGTTACTCTTTAACCACTTTACCACCGGAGGATTTTGCTGTCTTACATCTGGGCCACTTTTTGCGATTCGGCACTGTGCGACTTTGACAATTGTGTGGTCATGCAACGCCGTACCCAAACAAAATTTACGTCCTTTTTTTCCCACAAACAGAGCTTTCTTTTGGTGGTATTTGATCACCTGTGCGATTTTTACTTTTTGCGCTATAAACAAAAAAAATGACAATTTTGAAAAAATAATATATTTTTCACATTTTTTTATATGAAATTCCCCCAAAAAAATGTAAAAATCAAAATTTTTTATCATTTTTGGCCAATTTGTTTCCTGCTACATATTTTTGGGAAAAAAAAAAAAAAAAAAAAATCGCAATAAGCGTATTTAGATTGGTTTGCGCAAAAGTTATTGCGTTTACTAAGGGAAAGATTTCTGTCGTTTTTGGTGTTTTTTTTTTTTTAACGAGTAATGGCGGCGATCTGCGATTTTTTTTTGCGGGACTGCGACATTGCAGCAGACAGATCGGACCCTTGACTGACATTATAAAACACTTTTGGGGGTACCAGTGACATTACTACAGTAATCAGTGCTATAAATATGCACTGTTACTGTAAAAATGACACTGGCAGGGAAGGGGTTCATTTTATTGGAGAGGGAGGGGTTAATGTATGCCTGGTGCTTACTGACGTGTCTGGGGGGAGGTGACTGAGTGACTCAAGGACAGATCGCAGGTTCAGCTATGCTGAACACTGCACTCTGACCCTGTCTGTCACTTCGGAGATCCGCCCGCTTTGTTGACACAAGCGGGCGGATCTCCAGACTCGATTCCCCGACGATTGGGGAAGAGCAGTGGCGATCGCCGCTGCTCCTCCCCTGGCCCGACTCCGGCTGTGACTGAATACAGTGGGAGCGAGCCTCCGGCATGGGAGTGTCTGCCGACGTAGGTCTACGTCGTCAGGCCTACAACAGCCACTTTGCCACAGTAGAGCTCTAGTGAGCAGACGGCAAGTGGTTAAGATAAAATAGTACAGCTGAGAAGTTGGAAAAAACAAAAGCCAAATCCGACACACTCCACGCAAAACTCCAAAAATAGACTGGACAAAACTATTGGCACCTTCTCAAAATTGTAAGAAATAATTGCATTCCAAGTTTGTGATGCTCCTGTAATTTGTAATTAAACTCACCTCACCTGTGTCAGCAGGTGCTGACAATATAAAAATCCTACCGCCAACCAATTAAAATGGTGAAAAATAGACAGCCTTTCTGTTGTGTGCCTCCATGTGCCACACAGAGCATGGAGAAGAGAAAGAGCAGCAAAGACTTGTCTAAGGATTTGAGAACAAAAATTGTGAAAAAAGCATGGACAATCTTAAGGTTACAAGTCCATTTACAGAAATCTTAATATTCCTGTATCCACTGTGCGCAACATTGTCAAGAAGTTTACAGCTCATGGCACTGTAGCTGATCTCCTTGGATGTGGGCAAAAGAGAAACATTAATCAAAGAGTTTGCCAAAACTTACTCCAGGGAAGCCAAAAATCCTTTGCTGCTTTGAGTACTGGATGTCTTAAATGTGTGCATGGCATTATGAAATCTGAAGACTACCAAAGAATTCTGGGGTGCAATGTAGGGTACAGTGTCAGAAAGTTGGTCTTGCAGCAGGATAATGACCCAAAGCCACATGTTAAAAAGCACTCAGAAATGCTTAAAGCGGTAGTATCCCGCTTTTTTACACTTTTACCTACAGGTAAGCCTATAATAAGGCTTAGCTGTAGGTACAAATAATATCTCCTAAACCGGCACGGTTTAGGAGATATTTGCAGTGCATGCAGCCGCTCATGCGAGCGGCGCATGCGCTCTGAAGGTCCGGGGGGACCTTCAGTTTTGCTTGCCGGGAGCTTGCCGGAAAATCACATGCGCGGGAGTGACGTCATCTTGGCTCCGGCCAATCACAGCGCCGGAGCCGCCGAACCCGAAAAAGATGGCGAGGGATCATGTCAGCTCCCACAGCGATGTCCGGGGGTCCGTGTCGGGGCTTCGTTCTAAGGTAAGTAATACATAATGAGCTAGTATGCGATGAATACTAGCTCATTATGCCTTTGTCTTGCAGGTTTTTTTTTTTTTTTTTTGCATTTTTGGGTTTACAACCACTTTAAGACAAAGCGCTGGAGAGTACTGAACTGGCCAACGAGTCCAGATCTAAATCCCATAGAGCGTGGAGAGAGCTCAAAACCGCAGGTAGGAAAAGGAACCCTTCCGATCTGAGAGACCCGAAGCAGTAGGCAAAAGAAGAGAGGTTGAAAATTGATGTTAACAGGAAGCGATTTCTTTGCTATTTTTTCCAAGGGGTGTGCTGCCAAATAGTAAATTGAGGGTACCAAAAATTTTGTTCAATCCATTTTTGGAATTTTATGTGGAATGTGTCAGATTTGGCTTTTTGTTTCTCCACTTTTTTGTGTCATACCAATACAAACAAAGGAAACATGAGAATGCCTAAACATTTGGAATTGCAACACTTTTCTGGGTGAAGTGGTGCATTATTTGACAGAAATGCAGGGGTGCCAAAGTTTTTGGTGAGGACTGTATATAAAGTAATAAGTCGTGAAATTCTATACAAGGCCTAAGACACTGCAGAGAGATACCTTGGTAAGGTCACAGCAGCCAGGGGTGTTATCCCTAAACCAATTACTCCATGTTGTCTATGTACATTAATGCATAAAGTCTACACTCGTATTTCAGAAAGCTTGGGTAAATGTTAACGTATTTTCATGAAAGGAAAAAAATCTCCCAAATCATGAAGGTACTTATGCAAATGACGCCTACTTCACAAAGCAGACCATTAGAAATATCATGTACAGGACTCGCAGATAGTTAATTTCATATATTAAGCATGATCTGCAGCACAGAGAAAGCCTAGTAGAACATCAGAAATTAGACTTTACACCCGCTTACCTCCGAGTCTATTCTGTCCAAAAGAAAAAAAACAAAATAAATAAAGTTTACTCCCGGCCGATCATATAGCAGAGTGGGCTCAACCCGTGTCTGCTCTGCAGAAATTGAGCGGACATTGAGGAGTCATCCACCTACTCTGGTCTGATCAGCAGGGTATCTGTGAGCTGATCCCCTGTTAATCGGAGGGGAATCTGCCACATGTGAAAAGGGGTCTAGGGCTGAGTACATCAACTGGAGTACATATTAGATACCAGTTACCAAATAATAGGTACAACTTCAGCCTCTAGACATAACCTACCTACCAGCTTATAATGTCGCAAGTCCAGATCTAGTAATAAATAAAAGCTTTTCACACCACTGGAAAAGTTTGCAAACATATTACCCAAGTAAGTATATAACCAGCGCAATTCAGAGGTCCAACAACTGCAGGCATTAACAAGCAATTATTAAACACAGGCCTGTCTATACAGCAAGGTTTCAGCTTCTGCTATTCCCTGAGCTGCTGCCACTCTGCTCTGCAACTTGAGAGGTGTTAGGGCTGCTGCCACTGCCTCCAAAATGTCCTACTAATGGTGGACAGGAACACAAAGCACATATACCATGCACTTGTAAGAGGCATGCAAACATCCATAGCAACCAACACCCAAAGAGAGGACATCCTCCCAAGGGTACTCTACGCTTTGCCTCTCCACAGTATGGGTATAGTAGGAAGAAGGAAAGCTATAGGAAAAAAATTGGATTTTTGACTTACCGTAAAATCCCTTTCTCTTAAAGAGGTTGTAAACCTCGGACTTTTTTTTTTTTTTTTTTTAAAGTACACCTGAAAGACAAACACATAATGAGCTAGTATGCATCGCATACTAGCTCATTATAATATACTTAGCTTAGAACGATGCCCCGAAGCGCCGACCGCTCACCTCTCTCATGGGTGACATGTTCTGTCACCCTTCTTCCGGGTTCACGGCATCCGCCCATCTGATTGGACCCGCGATTACGTCATTCCCGCGCATGCGCGCTGGAGCCGACGGTCACGGCACGGGGGTCTGAAGGAACGGCATCAGCAGCCATTCCTTCAGAGCGCATGCACCAGTGATGTCACTGGCTGCATTTAAGGTAAACATCTCCTAAACGGTACATGTTTAGGAGATATTTACAGTACCTACAGGTAAGCCTGATCATAGGATTACCTATAGGTACAACTTGCAGTGGAGTGGAGGGACCAGTGTCCACCCAAAAACCCTCCAGATGGAGAGGGGGGACATCTACTCACCAAACCAGGAACCGGTTGGGCACCGCCCCAGACAGAACCCCTCTCCATCAAAATGGGGGGGGGGTCTGTCGGCCAGGAAGAACGCTGCGACTCAGGACGGGACCCAGTTGTATGTGACCTCGCGAGGCGTTTAACTTTCATGCCAGCCCCAGTACAGTGGGGCTATGTTGCGGCCAACCTAGCGCGGAGCTGAGGTCTGCGCGCGCTAGCTGGCCAGATTGGGGTGACCACTGGATCTAGATTATGCAGCTCATCAGTTGATTGTAGATTTCACAGGAAAAATCCAGGAGAAAAAAATTCAAACTAAAAAGAAAAAAAATTTCCAGGACCAGAGATCCCAGCAAGGAACTAGGTCTTTACTCCTGAATAGCAGAAAAAAAACTGAGTACCTATAGGGAGAGGGAGTATACCCCCTGGGACTACCCATAAGCATAGCCAGATTTTTTCTGCCTAGTTTCCTACTCCTGTAGGGGGCAGTATAACCCAATGGTTATGAAGATCAGGAGCTGTTTCCGTCAATTAACGAAAGAGAAAACTCCTCCCAACTACGTTGTAGCCATCTTCCAGATTTGTAGGTGCTGTCAAGGCGGAATCAGATTGCATGGTTTAGCATTGCTGACCAGATGAAGTCTACTGTAATACACCCTGGAAGATCTAGGTATGCCTACTGCTCCACCCCCCCCCAGAAAACCAAGAAGGTGATGAGGAACGAAGGTTCCACAACTAGGATGCTAACAAATGTAGCCTAGAAAACCCCAGATATGCAACCCCTCCAAGTCCACTGTCCTAGGAAACATGGGGAGCATATATTAGGAGGCCCCTGCAAATAGCACAAATACCTGAGAGAAACACAAACCATTTATGTTCCTGTTAGGCCGGAGGGAAAACAGATACAAGAACACTAGGTTTACGGCACGCTTTTTATTTGAATGTGGATGATCGTTTCCTGTTTTAGGTAGGTGGAGCCTCTCTCATGTGCTGTCCTTTCCCAGCCCCCCCCCCCCCCCCCCCCCAGATAACATGGTAGTTCAATCACAAGGTATTTTATAATGGAATGTGGATGTAGGTTATATCTAATCCACTACCAGAAATGTAAGAAACTGCGGGGGCACCCAGACATTGTTGAGCTATGTGCTGACAGCTTATATGCAGCCATTATCTGTGCTATTTTGTTTTCCCATGTGTTTTCTTTAATGTGAACCTATACTCTAAACTTGTAGGAGAGCACTCTCTGCAACAACTCTAAGTATTATTGGAGTTCAGGTAGAGGGAGTTGAACAGCGGCTCTATTTTAACGGATATCAGCCCCTACAATCCTCTGTATTGACAGAGATCATGTGACCAGAACCTTGGCTTTGGTCCTGTTATCAACTGGCAGAAGAGTCTGGGATTTCCCATACTGTAGCAACATGAAAGCTTTTCAGCACTCTCACTAACACATCTTATATGATGCAGTTTGTTTGCAGTTTTTTTTTTTTGTTAGAACACTACTCCAATTATCGTGATCAAACAATCCTCAGATAATGCAACATGTAGTCCTGCCATACCTATTCCCTGGTGCTGCACACAGTTCAGCGTAGTATTTAATCTTTGGCTCAGTACCACTGGTTCTCATTGTGGCCACTCCCCCATTGGAGAAGGTGAAAGTGATCATTTGGCTGCTTTTACTGGTTGGGAGTATCTGCAGGAGAGAAAAGAAGAGACAGACAGGGTAAACAATATGTATATAGCTTGTGTCTAATAAAAACATAGTTCAACAAAAAATGGTTTATGTAAGACCAAATTCCCGGGGACACTTACGGGGCTTAAAAGTGTAATCACACCTAAATTTATAATTGCCTAATTGCCCATCCCCAATCCTCTCTATCAGCACAACCTCGTAGTCCTCCACTGACCTGTACTCAGTCCTGTGTGATATCACTGACTTGATCGTACAGCTGCTTGTCAAGAAACCTCTAGCTGGGCCAGCACATGAATTTTGCACCATCATTCATCTCTCTACAGCCATTCAATTCTATGGAGCTTCAGAGTACAAGCTCATACTTTTAAAGTTCTTTTTGCACTATAAATGAAAAGTGCAAAGTGCACACAGGCCCACCTGCAAACATTTTGATGAGAGGCTGTGCAAAGTAGTCAGCAATATCTTGCTGAAGAAGGGGTTTTGGGGGGCTACAATATAGGTGTAATATCTTGCTGAAGTATGGGTTTTGGGGGGCTACAATATAGGTGTAAGGCTGTGTTTTAGAATTAAGTGTTATTTCTAAGGGTTAGGTTAGGCAGTGTTTCTCAAACTTGGAAGCACCTGGTGGAACTGGGGGGCGGGGGGTGGACTGGGGTGTTTTAAGCTGCAGGTAGGGTGAACAAGACGGCAAGGATCACTATAAAGAAAACTTTTAGCATCCCACAGTGATCTGATTGGGGGGCAGTTTTTTGATGCAACCATTTTGTGCAGCACTAAGGGGCCTAAATGAGCCAAACAGCTGACCAAAGGTGTTTGCAGCTATAGACTATTTGAAAACGGGGCTCTCATAAGCATTTGGCCACAACAATGGGGCTTTATTGCATTTGCTAAATACTAGACATGAACCGAAATTTCGGCGGCCAAAAATGGTGTTATCTGCATTTTGCTAATCATAGAAAAAGGTTCCAATAATAGCGCCAAAAATGCATGTGGTTATACGGTGCTTATGGTGTTTTTCATAGGTCATGTGACAAAAAAAAAAAAACTGACCAAAAATTCAGCAAGCTGGATTTTTAACACCACAACAGAAGCGCAACAAACCAGTGTGAAGACATACATAGAATTTAACCACTAGCCAACCGCTCACGTTGCTGCTACTGCAGCAGAGCGGCTCGGCTGGGTCCAGCGACGTAGACCTACGTCGATGGATTCCTCCCTCTCTCCCGCTGTATTCAGACACAGCGGGAGTTGGGCCAGGGGAGGAGAGGCGGTGATCACCGCTGCTCTTCCCCGATCGTCGGGGAAAGAGTGAGGAAATCTGCCCGCTAGTGTAAACAAAGCGGGCGGATCTCCTCTTTGACAGGCAGGGTCAGATCACAGGATTCAGCATGGCTGAACCTGCCATCTGTGTCACACAACCCCCACACACGTCAATAAGCATGAGGCACACATTTAACCCCTTGATCACCAACAGTGTTAACCCCTTCCCTGCCAGTGTCATTATTACAGTAACTGCATATTTTTAGCACTGATTAATGTAGTAATGTCACTGGTCCCCCAAAGTGTCAAAAATATCAGTTAGGGCTCCGATCTGTCCGCTGCAATGTCGCAGTCCCGCAAAAAAAAAAAATCACAGATCGCCGCTATTACTAGTAAAAAATAAATAAATAAAAAATGACAAATCTTTCCCGTAGTTAGAAAACGTGATTACTTTTGTGCAAACCAATCAAAATATACTTATTGTGATTTTTTTTTTACCAAAAATATGTAGCAGAAAACAAATTCGCCTGAAATGTTAAAAAATTTTGATTTGTAATTTTTTTCGGGGGGAATGTTATATATCAGAATGTAACTTTTTCAAAATTGTCACTCTTTTTTTCAAAAATTAAAAATTGCACAGGTGATCAAATAGCACCAAAAGAAAGCTCTATTTGTGGGGGAAGAAAAAGGACAAATTTAATTTGGGTACAGCGTTGCACGACCGCGCAATTGTCCGTTAAATTAACGCAGTGCCGAATCGCAAAATATGGGTTGGTCAGGGAGGGGGTTAAATCTTCCGGTCTTAAAATGGTTAAAAATTCGCTCATATGAGAATTTTTTTGTAAAAGACATGAAGCTAAATATATATATATATATATATATATATATATATATATTTTTATTTTTTATTATTTATATATATATATATATATATATATATATATATATATATATATATATATATATATATATATATATATATATATATATATATTTTCTTAAAACTCATTTTCAGTTTTCGGCCAAGTGCATCCTGCATTTTTGGTTTTGGCACCAAAATTTCAATTTTGTACACTTCTACCAAATACTAGGTTTCTTTGTTTTATAGGTAACCTGAATCGCTTTTTTTCCCTTTCTGAAAACCCAGAAACTAGGCATATTATTATTTATTACTATACAGGATTTATATAGCACCAACAGTTTACGCAGCGCTTTACAATATAAACAGGAGACAATACAGTTACAATGTAATAAAATACAAGAGGATTAAGAGGGCCCTGTTCAGAAGAGCTTACAATCTATTATAGGAAAAACTTGGCATTTAAGAGTGCTTGTGTTCAATCATTACAAAAGGCAAATGCATGGCAAAGTTTTTCTGAAATGAATGGCCCTGACAAAAATAAAGAGTAAGCGGTGTTAAATAAGTTCTGTGTATTTTATAATAGTTGAAGACTCACAGCTTTGTTATCTGGCTGGTTGCTGTCAAATCCGGTGGTTAGGTCACGCACTCCAGTAACCTGAAATTTACCGCACAGCTTGGGGTAACCAGAGTCTCCATCATAGTTTCTCAGGTTATCAAAAAGATTCTTGATTGTAGTCTGATCATAGCATAGGAAATATGAATTCCTGCTAATGTGATATCCATACCTGCCAAAAGGTGAATCAAAAAGGTGTATATTCTAAGAATATGCAAGATACGATGAAAATTGACTGCTGAAAATGTGGATAGAAGCTTTTTTTTTAAAACTTTTACTAATTAAGAATATGAACATAGTTTAATGTCTATAGTCTGGACACAGGAGTACTTTAAGGTTACAGCACTGGACCACTGGAACCTCCTTCAGGTAGTTCGGAGCTCTTAAATATGACAGATATAATTCAATATCCGAGGACTTCAATAGTGGCACAGTAACCAGGTTTTAATAGTTTACTGTATATGACCAGGATCAATAAATCAGCAATAACTAAAAGCAACAAAACACTGTTACAAAGGGCTTCTATATTTTTACTGTTAAAGGTCCACTTTAAAAGGCTCATTCACAGTGATGTAAGGTATACTGCATACTGTGTACCATTTTAAACGCATCTTTACACAACTCTACAATAGATTATGGGCTGGGCTAGTGTACAAAAAAAATAAATAATAAATAATTCGGACACAACTCTGCCTGGGGCCATAATTTATTTACACTTTACACATGTAAACCCTCATCAGAAAGTGAAATGGATGGCCGCACACTCCGCTGGAACATAGTGACTTTAGTAATCCAGTATGTTTCCACCCAATGGCATTTGATGTTATGAATAAGTGCCACTGGGCTTGAAACGCGTTAACATTCCTCCTATCTGAATTCCCGCTCTACGTGTTGTGTGCTTTTATGCCCATTTGTGACATGATTAATAAAGTTACTACGTTCCAGCAGAGTGTGTGGCCATCCATTTTGCTGTCTGATGAAAGTTTACCTGAATACAGTGTAAATGAATTATGACCCCAGATGGCATTGTGTCCCATTTTTTTTTTACACTTTTAGGCAGCCCCTAGACTAGTATACAGCTGTGTAAAGATGCGTATAACTGTATACTTACTGTATGCAGTATATATTACATCACTGTGAATGAGCTTTTAAAGTGGACCTTCACTTTCTGCTGTTTCTAGAGGATGGGCGAGCACCTTTGCAGTGGATGTAGCATGTGGATCCTGTTGCGCATATCTTGAGCAGTGTCTCTCCCAGTTTACCATTTTAAATTTCATGCTGTTGGGCAGTGTACAGCGGTACAGGTACCCTATTGGTCGCTTTAGTTGTTTCTAGATGACGGGTCAATAACAATGTGTGTGTGTGTAATGCAGGCACCATTACTAATTACACACAGTCAGTCTGAACGGATCACTGATGCACAGAATGAACTTGGGTAGTCAATTATGTATTATTACGAATTGCTGTTACTGGCACATCAACCAGGAGCAGCAGCGATGGCCAATCAAGATCTAGTACGCTGCATGTAAGCGCTGCACAAATGTTACAGGTGTATAGCGCATATGTAGAATCTTTCTGCCAGCAAGATCCGGTGTACTTTGGATCCTACGTCAGTGTAAACGAGCCCTTAAAGGGATTTCATATAAAAAGCACTTAATGTTCCAATTCTACTTTGAAAATATTGTATCATGATCTTTTGAATAATAAAGAACCTACTTGTTGAAAATGGCATTCAGCTGCTGGGACAAGGTGAGGTTCTTTGTTGCCAGATAGCTGGCCATTTCTGCAGCAATGGCAGCAGCACTTACTCCATCTTTGTCCAAGACAAAAGGACAGCACATGTATCCTGCAATCAGATTTACAATAAATCTTAGTCATTAGGAAGCAAACCGAGATCAACAAAGCATATAAATAGTTCAGTATGTACAACGAATCCACAGTCTGAATAAGTCAACTAACCTATTGCCTCCTCAAATGCAAACAGTACAGTCTTTCCTTGATCAATGAGTTCTTTTGCCCTATTTCCCAACCATTTAAATCCTGTCAGCGTCTCCTAAAAGACAAGAAAAAAAAAAAAAAAAAGTGTCCTGGGAATCAAACATAAGATGTTGGCAGGCTGTTGGTAGACTGAGTGCAATACAGGAATAGTACCTCAAAGTGGAAACCTTCCTGCAAAGCGATTGCCCGGAGGATCTTTGAAGAGACCGTACTTGCCAGCATGTAGACATTTTTCATTGCACTGGGGTTTGGGTTCTGCTCCTTCCAGCAAGTGAAAACCCACCAGCCTAGCAGAGAACCCAACTCATTTCCAGAGAACACTTTCCATTCGCCACTAAATGGAAACAAAATAGTAAGAAATGGTAAGTTTTAATGACAATGAACAGTCAATGATTCCTTTATTACTGCATACAAGAATTATTACAGTTTGCTTCCAGATCATTACATCTTTAAGATTCCCCCTTTATATCACTGGACAAAAGATAAGGTTCTCAGACACTAAAAGTAGAACTAAAGTGAAGAAAATGTGAGCAGGCAGGTTCTTTATTGCAGAAGAGAAATCCTATGTCTTTTCTACAATGAAACACATTTACCGGTGTGATCACAATCTTCTTAAAGTGGAGCCCCACCCAAAAGGGGAAGCTCTGCTTGTCTGCACAATCCCCTCCCCTGCCACATTTGGCCTTTTTTTGGGGGAGGGGGGTTTTGACAGGTACTTGCTCTCACTTTTGGGACAGATCGCCATGGCGAAATACAAGAAAAATCTGACCCTTGTCCTTTACCCCACAGCCTTCTGGGACACACACACACAGGTCCCAGAAGACTGCGGGGCAATTCCCAAAGCACAGCGTGACTTGTGCATGCGCAGCAGGAAACTGTCTTCCAGTTTCCCTTACCTAACATGCCTGGTGCCTGCACTCTAAACCGATAAAAGATTTGGCTCAGGTGCCAACATCTCCGAAATCCTGGACAGGTAATTGTCCTATTAAAAGTCAGAAGCTACAGTAATTGTAGCTGCTGACTTAAATTTTTTTTTGGGGAGACTGGAGCTCCTCTTTAAGCATATATACTGAACTGATCCAGCTCAGTTGTCAATCTAGGCATACCCACAGGCGGTCCTTGCTCTCCCCCCCCCCCAATAGCAAGCTGCTTGATATGGGTGCACTCGTACAAGCGCCACTCTGTGTCTCCGCTTCCTCGTCACTGGCTGTGCTTGAGCCAATGAGGAGGGAGAGAGATGAGAAAGCCTCTGCTCTCATGCACATCGTTGGATCGAGATCAGGTTTAGGTACGTATTTTGGGGTTGGGGGATGCAGAGAGTACCTTACTGCATAGAATGCAGCACAGTAAAAAAAAAACTTCTGCCTTTACAATCACTTTAAGCACGGGAAAGCATTTCTAAAGTGAATTTCAGCATGCAATATTAGGTATCATTGCTGTTTTATTTGAACCCCTATTGACAGCAGCCTGCAAGACGACCAGGACCAAGAAGAGCTAAAGCTGGCCGTACATGGCTCATTTGCCTCCTCCTAGATCCTTTGGCTTCAGTACTTACTCACTGACCTGGAACAAAAATACAAATCAGGAATGTCAGAAGTCTTCATCTGCATACTTGCTCTGGATCAGTGACTCAATGTATTGAAACCTGACGGTCAGATTGAGAACAAGGCAGCTAGCATCTTCACAAAGAGAGGTTAGCAATGGCTACCTCCATGTTTAGTAATGTTTAGGCCGGCCATACACTAATTGAAATCCGACTAACTCAGCAGGAACCGGCCAAATTTCAATCAGTGTGTGACTGTCCCTGCTTGATAGAAGTTGATCGTTTGATCGACTTCTGTCCAAGGAACATGCTGGAAAACTCTTCTTGATCAGTGGCTGCAGCTAATCAGCCGCAGCTGCTGATCAGTGTATTCAGAAAGCTACAGGTCCCACTGTCAGAATACAATGTCCCAGAGGGGGGGGGGGGGGGGGGGTTTATTCCTACATCCAACCCGTTTGTGTGGATGGGAGAATCTATGGCCAGTATTAACGTACTGAGAAAGAGTAGGCAGAGACGAGAGGTTGTAAACGGCTTGGTATCCCTAAAAGCAATAAAAATCTACAGTGCTTTGCGAAAGTATTCGGCCCCCTTGAACTTTGCGACCTTTTGCCACTTTTCAGGCTTCAAACATAAAGATATAAAACTGTTGATACAAGTGGGACACAATCATGAAGTGGAACGAAATTTATTGAATATTTCAAACTTTAACAAATAAAACTGAAAAATTGGGCATGCAAAATTATTCAGCCCCCTTAAGTTAATACTTTGTAGCGCCACCTTTTGCTGCGATTACAGCTGTAAGTCGCTTGGGGTATGTCTCTATCAGTTTTGCACATCGAGAGACTGAAATTTTTGCCCATTCCTCCTTGCAAAACAGCTCGAGCTCAGTGAGGATGGATGGAGAGCGTTTGTGAACAGCAGTTTTCAGTTCTTTCCACGGATTCTCGATTGGATTCAGGTCTGGACTTTGACTTGGCCATTCTAACACCTGGATGTGTTTATTTGTGAACCATTCCATTGTAGATTTTGCTTTAGGTTTTGGATCATTGTCTTGTTGGAAGACAAATCTCTGTCCCAGTCTCAGGTCTTTTGCAGACTCCATCAGGTTATCTTCCAGAATGGTCCTGTATTTGGCTCCATCCATCTTCCCATCAATTTTAACCATCTTCCCTGTCCCTGCTGAAGAAAAGCAGGCCCAAACCATGATGCTGCCACCACCATGTTTGACAGTGGGGATGGTGTGTTCAGGGTGATGAGCTGTGTTGTTTTTACGCCAAACATAACATTTTGCATTGTTGCCAAAAAGTTCGATTTTGGTTTCATCTGACCAGAGCACTTTCTTCCACATGTTTGGTGTGTCTCCCAGGTGGCTTGTGGCAAACTTTAAACGACACTTTTTATGGATATCTTTAAGAAATGGCTTTCCTCTTGCCACTCTTCCATAAAGGCCAGATTAGTGCAGTATACGACTGATTGTTGTCCTATGGACAGAGTCTCCCACCTCAGCTGTAGATCTCTGCAGTTCATCCAGAGTGATCATGGGCCTCTTGGCTGCATCTCTGATCAGTCTTCTCCTTGTATGAGCTGAAAGTTTAGAGGGACGGCCAGGTCTTCGTAGATTTGCAGTGGTCTGATACTCCTTCCATTTCAATATTATCGCTTGCACAGTGCTCCTTGGGATGTTTAAAGCTTGGGAAATCTTTTTGTATCCAAATCCGGCTTTAAACTTCTCCTCAACAGTATCTCGGACCTGCCTGGTGTGTCCCTTGTTCTTCATGATGCTTTCTGCGCTTTAAACGGACCTCTGAGACTATCACAGTGCAGGTGCATTTATACGGAGACTTGATTACACACAGGTGGATTCTATTTATCATCATTAGTCATTTAGGTCAACATTGGATCATTCAGAGATCCTCACTGAACTTCTGGAGAGAGTTTGCTGCACTGAAAGTAAAGGGGCTGAATAATTTTGCACGCCCAATTTTTCAGTTTTTTATTTGTTACCAAAGTTTGAAATATCCAATACATTTGTGTCCCACTTGTTGTTGATTCTTCACAAAAAATGACAGTTTTATATCTTTGTGTTTGAAGCCTGAAATGTGGCAAAAGGCTGCAAAGTTCAAGGGGGCTGAATACTTTCGCAAGGCACTGTATGTGCTTGTGGTTATTCTTTAAGGAGTGGTGGAAAACAGCAATGTTTCTGTGCTTGTAGGTAAACTCAACTCAAAGTGTTACTAAAACCACAACAGTAAAATCAATGTGCATATGCAGTAAAGCATGCTTGTTCTACTCACTGTGGAACCTAAGGGGTTAATCCTCTGCATTGTGTATAAAGGCTGTGTGATCAGATCTCTCTGATACTCCTCTTTTTTAACTGACTCCAATCCATCTTGTGATAGAACAGAGCATTAGGGGTCAGGCTGCACATGCTCAGTTTGGTGTGTATTGATAGAGTTTTTTTTTTTTCTTGGCAGGGCGCATGTGATCAGCACAGGGCCAATCAGCACTGTCCAGACAGAGGATTACGAGATGAGATGAAGAAGAAAACTCATCCTACAAGCTTTAGGCAGAGACTGATGCAAGTCTCAAAATTGCTATATACTGCTGATGAGAAAAGCCATTTAGCAGTTTAGATTACTAAAATAATTGCATTCCTCTCTCGGTGTACTGTGGGAGGCCAGATATAGCGAATACAGAGTCCTGGGTTTAGTAACACTTTAAAGCCGGGTAAACTAGACTATCGTGTACTCCCTGCCTAGTAGGTTCATTTTGTGACCTTGTGACTGGCAGCATGACCTACTATTTTAGAAATTCAAAATGCTCAGTTAAATGTCAGGTTGAGGTCAACATCAATTTTCTACTTCAAATACAAAGTCAAGTAGATTGCAAGAACCCAGGCAGAAACAACATAGTAAAAGGTTTAAAAAATGTATTTCCTTTTTCTTATGTCTGAACATAAAAATGAAAAGGTAAAGCACATCGGTAATGTAACACCGCCATCGCCTCTGCAGGTTGGTGAATTGTAGACTGTGCAGGCCATTGGAAGTGCAGCTCTTCAAACAGATAGAAGATTGCCTCCAAGTTTTTCTTTCCCTTTACAGCTAAGTTAACTAAAGTAGTGAAACAGTGCTAATACAAATAAGACAGAAAGATTACTACTACTGCCAAAATACTACAATATTCTCTAGCAATATCATTCCTTAGCTGCGTCAGCTTCTTGCGCAGCACTCATTAATCTTTTCTGAGTGGATCTGTACGTCACTGCAGACCTTTCAGCTTGATTGAAGGTCTCTATAAATCATGATGCATTGCAGTCTACAATGTCAATTTCAGTGTAATATGGCATCATCAGGACAACTAGCAGAGTAAAAGGCTGTTATTAAGAAAAAAATCAATTTTACAAGAAGCCCTGTGTACCCTGTGTGACACACAATGGATACAATGCAGCTGCTTCATTCCTGCATGAATTGAACAGGTCCAAGAGGATTAGATGGTGCCACCAAAATCAATGTGCCATTTACATTACCCACTAGAGCCATCACACCACCTACGGTCCATAACAAAGTTTACATTTCTGCCATGGGTCTACTGATTCAGCAGATACGTTGTCATAACTTAAAGAAGCATTTCCAGAAGGTATTAATTATTGTTGAAATCCCCAGGGGATCCAGTGTACCTTGCATTTGATCCCATTCAAATCTGCCTACTGGTTGCTGAGCAGTGTGGTCAACTTGCCAAAACGCTTTCTGACCACGCTGAATGGCAAAGATGGATCAATTATTGCCTCTGACTGAAAGCGCAAAGAGTTGAGGGGCAGTGGTAGACAATGCACAGAGCTCACACAGCCTTCGCGGCCTTCTCCTTTGAGCACTGCCAGGATGAATATTTGCAGCCTTCTATCGATTGTGAAGCTTTGCGCCTCCCTCTGTTGTCTTTAGATATTGAAAAAAAAAAAAAAAGAAAAAAAAAAAAAAAAAAGAAGAAGAAGGACTACTGATCCCAGACCCAAGCCCATCCAACATCGTACGCTTTTCAGAGGAGAGTACACTTGTAACTGTTATCTTGTGTTGTTGTGAATGAATGACAGTGCCAGAGAGCAGCCTGTCATATACAAAACCAGAAGCCCACAACCACACAGTCATCTTCTACACTATTATTCACCGTTATTTGTGTTTTTGTCAATGACAGCGCTAATCTCCATAGCCCTCATTCAAAACACAAGCTGACAGCTAAAAGTTTACTCTTCTTGGAAAAGCAGGTGACGGCAGAAGGCAGGATCAGGTGTGGAATCAGTAGCTTTTCCATTCAGTATAATAGCAGCAGAGGAGGAGGCACAGAGCTTCACAACAGATAGAGGGCTGCAGACTGAAGAGGGGTGGGAGTTGCTTCACTGCTGGCTGTAGGTCACCCACAGGAATGCCCATACAAGTCTGGGGGGAGGCTACATTCAGCACTGAGAGAAATGTAAATGTGGTTTTACTTCTAAACCACTG
Organism: Pelophylax lessonae; assembly: GCF_965119305.1. Classification (NCBI taxonomy): domain Eukaryota; kingdom Metazoa; phylum Chordata; class Amphibia; order Anura; family Ranidae; genus Pelophylax; species Pelophylax lessonae. The sequence continues at coordinate 758,545,226 of NC_138768.1, forward strand.
CACTGATTTTAATGTGATCAAGTGCTATGTGCACTGGCATTTTTTTTTTTTTGCACTATTTTTATTGTGACACTTTTTAGCTACAAGGTCAAAAACTAAACCTATACTGGGAAAAATTTAAAAATGGACTATTATTGACCTTCGGAAAATGCTGTCTGGCTGCCTCGCTGATCTCAGGCTTCTGGTATTGATGGTTTTTGATTCACTAACATGAAGCAAGTAGACATCTCCATCCTAAATTGGAGACTTGTTCCAGGTCAGCAATTCAAAGTATTAAAGCAGAACTAAAGGCTTAATAGTTACCTGAATAATGTTCCTGCGTCAGCATTTTCTTCTTGGTGGCGGTCTTCGGGCCTCTTTATTGGCCACTGGGGATGACCTAAATCCTGCGCATGTGCAGAAGCCCGTCGATGTAAGCTAGGCTGCTTATGTGCAGCTTAGTTTACAGTGCCAGAGAAGGCAGTGAGCAGGCAGGTAGGGGCATTTTACATCTCTTCTGCAAGTCTGCCTGCTTGCGGTTTCTTACAGAGGAACTTTAGTTCTATTTTAACCACCTCCCATCTGGCCAACAGCTGGACAGCAGCAGTGCTGATGCAGGTGGACATACTCGTACATCCTCCTGCATTACCCACTCGTGAGCGCTCTCAAAAGCGCACAACGGCGCGATCTGTGAGCCCCCTGTCCAACAGACACAGGGGATCCCAGATCAGGGTACAACAGGACAATGGTGATTGGCTCAGTACCATGTGATCGCTGTGGCCAACCACAGCAATCACAATCAGCAATAGTAAACAATGGCTGTCATTCATAATGCCACTGTTTGCTATTGTGATCTGTGTGATTGGTAACAGTGATCACATGGTACTGGGCCAATCACGGCAGCCCTGTACTATGCGATAACTGTGGCCAATCACAGAAGTAAACAATGCCATTGATGAATGATGCCAAACGCAGATAGAAATGATTGCCTAAGTAAGCAGAGCCTACCAGTTAAGTTTTTCATAACCGGATACTGCACCAATCTGTCTCAATCCCATTTGCTAGTAATTTATTGATCCTTGAACACACCTACGTGTAATGCAGGAATACCCTTTTTGCTGCCACTCACATACTAAGAGTATCAGTACTAAGATGCAAGAGGCAAAGAGAAAAAAGATGTTAAGTGCACTTCTTACTGGAATTCAACCCTATTAAAAGGGGGTATGCATGTGCTGTGCCTCCCTACAGAACCTGTAAGGTGATACGTGTGTGCGGTTTCCTCCTACTGAACTTGGTAGGTGGTATGTGTTGGAGATACAACAACTTTAAAGCTTAGCCTATTAGAGATTAACTGCAGTTCACAAATAGGACACTAGATGTCGCTAATGCTCAGTGATATGCTATGCATTTTTTATGATGTGTTGTAATATCCTGTACACTATACTGAACTTGTTGGTTATCTCTTCCTGTCTGTTCTTATTACAATGAGGTGACATCTTTGATATCTGTGTTATGTTCCAATAAAGAAGCCAGTTCCTGTTTACTCCACAATGTCTGATCTGAATGGACTCTGCTGCACCCAGTGATCGCACTCTGCAACAGGTTATGGGCCCAGGATCTGGATAAAGATCGACATAAGGAAGCTTTCCAGTGACATCTCCTATAGACAAGTAAGACTGTTTATATATAAAGGAGGGAAAAAATGTCCGGAAACTCAGAACTTAAACTCTCAGTGGCCAAGCTGAACAATGACAATTATCAGCTATGGAAGTTCAAAGTGGAAATGCTATTATCTAGAGAGATGACTTGTGGGAGGTTACCACCACAGAGAGGCCACAGGACAATAATCAGGACTGGGACAAGAAAAACAGACAGTCACGGGCCACCATAAGCTTACTAGTGGAGGATGATCAGCTCATACATATACGCCATGAGGACACAGCGAAAGGCATGTGGGACGTTCTGAATAGACTGCATGAAAGATCCAGTTTAAACAGCAAGCTGTTTCTACTGCGGAAACTTTACAAAATGAGACTTCGCAGAGAACAGGACATGCAGGAGCACATAAACGCAATGCTGGAAGTGATTGCACAACTCAGATCAATCGGGGAGAATATAACAGACAGCCACGCTGCAGCCATGTTGTTATGCGGTTTGCCCGATACATATACTGCACTGATCAATGCACTGGAGACATGGCCTGAGACTAACATTTGTAAAAACCAGGCTCATAGATGAGTATCAGAGAAGAAAGGAATTAGTGCATGACTCCACATAAACCGACACCAGAACCGCTCTTAAAGCTACAGATGCAAGGTTACACAGGAAAGAGACCAGAGTGTGTTTCAGATGTCACAAACAGGGACACATAAAGAAAGACTGTACTATATGGAAAGCAGAGCAAAGAAGAGAGCGTCCATCTTATGTAGGGATGCACCGAAATTTCGGCCACCGAAATTTTCGGCCGAAAATGGGTTAAAATGCCGAAATTAATGGCCGCAGCGCAGGTTTGAAAAGTCCCTGATTCTCCCGTCCGTAGGATAGGAGAATCAGTCTGTTCAATTAGGGGCCGTGGCTGCAGCAGAACGGAGCGTCTGTGACACCTCGTCTCTCACACTGCCCAGCAGCGAGCAGTACTCCCCCCTCCCAGACACGGACAGGAGAGGAGATAGGCACACACACAGCTCGTCCTCCTCCCCCTCCCACCCCAGTTTTTCTGTCTGCCCGGGGCCGCCCACTCTCCTATCTCGGCGTATGTCTGTGCAGGACAGAGAGGGGGATGTGGGCGGAAATATGCAGAACAGCAAGCAGCTACGTACACATTGCAAGCCTCATGAATGAAATCTGAGCCATCCTTTTTTTTTTTTTCTCTAGCAAAGCGTCCACATGACAACCAGTGAAACTAAGTTGTTAAAACTCTTGGGCTATCTTGACCAGTATCTGCCAAAAGCTCCCTGTCTTTGAACTGAAAAGAAGCAGTGCAGAAATGGCAGTAACAAACACCAAATTATTCCAAACAGTTCAATTACTTTGCTGTTTGTAATTAAGTTTATTCTAATGTTTGAAATAATGTCAGTTTTTAAAGACATGTACTTTATTTGAAGGTTAATTACCCTGAAGCAGCAAATGTACTTTTTTACTTTGTATGTATACATAATGTTTCATTTAAGTTTATGCAATTCTGTGTTCTATAGGAACATAAAAATAAATCTTCTTGCATAAAAAAAAAAAAATTAACCCCTTTTGTACTGCATTAGTGCAACCAGTATCAGTGCAGCGAGTGTTAATTAACACTGATACTGGTTGCACTAATGCAGCACAAAGGGGTTAATTAACTGCCACTGGTCGGTCACTAATGCATCAGTGACCAGCAGTGGCAATACATTAACCCCCCTCATGCTGCATAATACTAATACCATTGGTAATTAAATTAACCTCTTGCCAACCCTTCACAGTACATATACTGTGACAGGGTGGCAGCAACAGGTGTACGTCACTGCCTGTTTTTTGTGTATGCCCCTGTTCTATCTAATTTAAAATTATTTGGGGGAAAAAGTCATTTTCGGTTTCGGTTTCCGGCCAAGGGCCTCCTGCATTTTCGGTTTCGGTTTCGGCCCAGAATTTTCATTTCGGTGCATCCCTAATCTTATGCTAAACAAAAAGGTCAAAGCCATAATCAATGATCCATGGGAAGGAAACTGGAATGCCACTTTTAAAGCGACAGGCAACAATACATGTCAAGGCTGGTGCATCGATTCGGGGGCAACCAGTCACATGACGAGTGATAGAAGTTTTTTCACAGAACTTGATCTGAACAACAAAAGAAACTATTTATCTTGCAGATGGAAGCAAAATACATGCAGAAGGATATGGGCATGGAACCCTTGTATGCCCTGATGATGCGGGACACAATCTAGCCATACCAGTGAAAGATGTGCTTTATGTTCCTAATCTAGAAGGAGGACTCTTATCTGTGAAGCGTCTGACAGCCAGAGGACTCACTGTAAAATTCAAAGGTAACAAGTGTTCAATCCTAAATGGCAACCAGACATTAGCAAGTGCCAAGTTGGATGATCATCTATATCACCTCGACACAGTGAAGGAAAAAGTGAGACTATGTACACACAAGCACAATGACTGTATACATATATGGCACAGACGTCTAGGTCACAGACACCCAGAATGCATACAGGAACTACAGAGGAGGAATCTGACAAGGGATCTAACAATATCCCCTTGTCCAGTTACTGTTAAGTGTGAATGTTGCATTAAATTCAAAGTTACAAGAGCAACACTTCCCAAAGTCAGTCAGAAGAGAGCTTCAAGACCACTTGACTTAGTTCACAGTGACGTGTGTGGCCCCCTAAACCCACCCACACCTGGAGGCAAAAAGGTACATAGTGACTTTCATAGACGACTATTCAAGATACACAGTCACCTACCTAATGCAACACAAGAGTGAAGCTTTTGACAAATTACAAGACTATTTAATAAAGGCCAGTAACAAGTTTCAGAGGAAGCCTCTCATACTTCGGAGTGACAATGGAGGTGAATTCACAGGATATAAGATACAAGAGTACTTAAAACAGAATGGAATAGAACATCAAAAGACAGTCCCATATACACCAGAACAAAATGGAGTAGCTGAAAGAAAGAACAGAACTCTGACTGAAATGATCAGATGTATGCTGACAGACTCTGGACTACCACAAAAATACTGGGGTGAAGCAGCTATGACAGCTACATATTTGCAGAACAGACTTCTTTCCAGAACAATAGAGAAAACTCCATATGAACTTTGGCACAATGAGAAGCCAAATGTAAAACCCCTAAGAGTTTTTGGATGCAAAGCATTCATCTACATACCTGAAGAAAAACGCACCAAACTCCAAAACAGAGCATTTGAAGGTATCTTTGTTGGATATAGTGAAAATGTCAAAGGTTACAGAATCCTAAATCCCAAAATAGACAAGGTTACCATTAGCAACAGCATAACTTTTGTTGAAGATTTAAGAGACAATGTAATGACAACAGTAGAAGCAAAAATAGAAGAGAAAACTGACATTGACCAGCCCATCTCTGTAACTTTTGAACAAACAGTTGGAGTGAGTGCAGACTCTACCAGTACTGAAGAGCAGACACAAGAAGGCTCAGACACAAAACTGAGACGTTCAACAAGAGAAAACAAGGGTAAACCACCTGTACATCTCTCATACAAAGCAAGTACTGCCAGTATCAATGAACCTGCAACCTGGGAAGAAATATCTCAGCTTTCAGAACAAGAAGCAAGTAAATGGATAAAGGCTGTTGATGAAGAGATAAAATCCATGCATGACACTAAAACATGGACACTTACAGAACTACCACCCGGAAGGAAAGCCATAGGCTGTAAATGGACTTTTAAAGTGAAATACAATGCAGATGGCACAATTGAACAATACAAAGCAAGACTAGTAGCCAAGGGCTATTCTCAAAAATATGGAGAGGACTATGACGAGACATTTGCACCAGTAGTCAAGCACACTACAATACAGACTTTACTGACAGTAACCGTCACAAGGAAAATGCAAGTGAAACATTTTGACGTGAAAACCGCGTTTCTACATGGCGAGCTAACAGAAGAAATTTACATGGAACAGCCGCCAGGGTTCAAAGATGAACAAAGGCCAGACCTAGTTTGTAAACTTCGCAGGAGTATATATGGACTAAAGCAAGCAGCCAGAGCGTGGAATATAAAAATAAATGAAGTGCTTACACATCAAAACTTTCTGAGGAGTAAAGCGGACCCCTGCTTATACACAAAGAAATTGGCAGACAGATGGGTCTATATGCTTATTTATGTGGATGATATCCTGATTTGCTTTGAGCAAGAAAGGGATTAAGCAGAAATCCTAGAAAAATTAAATCAGAACTTCAACACCAAAGATCTTGGCAACATAAAGAATTACCTCGGCATCCAGATCGAGAGAGAGGAAGATGGCAGTTTTCTTCTGAACCAAAGACACAAAATACAAGAAATAATTGAAACATTTGGAATGGAAGACGCCAAACCAGTAAAGTCTCCTATGGAAACCAACTACCTAAAGGAGATGAATTGCCAAGATAACCCATTACCTACTAATACTCAATACAGGAAGGCAATAGGGAAATTGCTGTATCTTACCACTGCTACAAGGCCGGACATTGCAGAATCCTATGCAGAAAGGTTTCGATGCCAAGTCAAAAGGACTGGAATGCTGTAAAGCGAATCATTCGCCATCTTAAAGGGACTTCGCACTACAAGTTAACGTTACCAGCAGGCAATGAAAGTACCTTAACAGGATATGTGGATGCTGACTGGGCAGGAGACACCAGCGACAGAAAATCTACCAGTGGATACTTATTTTTTCTGTCAGGAGGTGCCATCAGTTGGACTAGTAAAGAGCAACTCTCTGTTTCACTGTCATCTACTGAAGCAGAATACGTTGCTGCAGCGCAAGCCAAGAAGTTATATGGCTGAGACAGCTATTAACCACTTGCCGACTGCGCACAGTATATTTACTGCGGCAGTCAGCCCCGGCCAGGCAGAGTGACGTAGGTCTACGTCGCTACTTGCCGCTGGTCCTGTGCGCACTCCCGCGCGTGCCCGCCGACACCGATGGCTCGATTGGGTTCAGAACCGATCAGTCATCAGGTCCAGGCCAACCTGTAGATCGGTCCTGCCCAATCAGATCTTGTTCTGAGTCTGTGAAATGTAAACACAGACTCAGAAAAGACGTGCCCTCTTCTCCCATGATCCCTTTTGGATTCATCTGGAGAAGAGAGCACTTCTAACTGTAAGTACTGCACCAAACACAGTCACACACAGCTAGATAGGCACATTTACCCCCCAATCGCCCCCCCGATTAACCCCTACAGCACCTGACACAACACACACTATATACAGCATATAGCAGTTACCTATATACCTGTATAAGTGTGATTTGTGAACAGGTGTAGCACTTGCGACCCCCCCTTTTCCACTTGAATTACCCGCCACCCCCCCTAATAAAGATTTGAGCCCCTGATCTCCCCTGACCCCCCCCTGATCACCGCTAGTTAACCCCTACACCCTCTGTCACATCAGCACTAATACAAACATAATATACAGTGTTTTTGTATTTTTGTATTAGTGTGACTGTGATCAGAATTAGCGCAGGCGACTAAGTTTGTGTCCCAAGAAGGTTTAGGGTCCCCGCCACCCGCCCAATAAAGATTTAAGCCCCTGACCCCCCCCTGATCACCCCTACACCCCCTGCCATAACATACACCGTATACAGTATATAGCATTTTGCTATATACCCGTATAAGTGTGATTTGTGGTCAGGTCTAGCGCTTGTGACCCCCCTTTTTCCACTTGAATTACCCGTCACCCCCCCCCCCCAATAAAGATTTAAGCCCCTGATCCCCTCCTGATCACCCCTAGTTAACCCCTACACCCTCTGTCACATCAGCACTAATACAAACATAATATACAGTGTTTTTGTATTTTTGTATTAGTGTGACTGTGATCAGAATTAGCGCAGGCGACTAAGTTTGTGTCCCAAGGAGGTTTAGCGTCCCCGCCACCCGCCCAATAAAGATTTAATCCCCTGATCCCCCCCTGATCACCCCTACACCCCCTGCCACAACGCACACTGTATACAGTATATAGCATTTTCTATATACCCGTACAAGTGTGACTTGTGACCAGGTTTAGCGCATGCCACCGTTCCTTTTATCCTTAGGATACCCGCCAGCCCCTTCCAATAAAGATTTAAACCCCTGATCCCCCCCTGATCACATCCCGTTAACCCCTACACCCTCTGTCACATTAGCACTAATACACACATAATATACAGTTTTTACTGTATTTTGTATTGGTGTCATTGTGACTTGAGGTTGCGCTAGCGAGCTAGTTTCTTTCCCAAAGGAGGTTTAGGGTCCCCGCCACCCCCCCCAGATCCCCGGCGCATAGTTTAGAAGTAACCCCTTGATTACCACACACGCACGTACGCACGCACATACACTTCCATTTCTAGTATAGTGTTTGAACAGATCAATATCTGATCAGAACTATACTAGCGCCCCCATAGTTTAGGGTTCCCAAAACGCGGTGTTTGCACGATCAGCACTGATTCCGGCCAGCACCTGCGTTTAACCCTTTCACCCAGGCAAGTGTAGTAATCAATAGATTACTGTCACTTGCAAAAAAACACTAAACACAAAACCGCTGTGTTAGCTAAGTCAGGCCTGATCCCTGCTAGCATTAGCAGTTTTTTTGGTAGCGCTTGAAATAATCTTCGACAACCAGGTGCTTTTATTACCTGTGAGTCGCATCACTGTACGGGTAAATTTAGTTACCAAAATGTCTAAACGTTCGTACAGTGATGAAGAGCTTCTCAGTTATATGCTGACCGTGTCATCTGATAGCGATGGGGAAGCTACAATGACCGAATTAGTGTCAGTATATGAACCTGATGACAGCAGCGGCTCCCTGACAGACAGCTCTGACGACAGATGGGTCCCTGTTAGACCCAGGCGTACCCGACCCCATTCTGAAGTTGTTGAGATGCAGAAATCGCAGGGTGCTCGTATGGAGCAGAGTGTGGTTACTAGTGCCGCTCATTTTTCTGGCGACCTGGCAAGCGCCAGCGGCCTAGTACACCCTGGACCTAGTACAACCAGCACTGCAGTAACACCTGGTGACGTGGCGAGTCCCCTAAGTGCAGTTGAAGATGGTGCGGTGGCTAGCACAAGTAGTGGCCTGCAGCCACCGCGTATTCGTAGACAGGCCCGTAGAGCTCATAGTGCCCTCCCTGATGCCCTGGCATATCCTAATTGGCAACCCACTGATACTACAGCGCCAGTACTTCCCCCATTCACCGCCCAACCTGGAATCCACGTGGAGACAGCTGGTTTTACGCCCCTGAACTTTTATGAGCTGTTCTTCACGGAAGATCTTTACAGATCGATTGTGGATCAATCAAATTTATATGCACAACAGTTCATCGCCACCAACCCAAATTCACACCTTGCCAGACAATTCGGCTGGAAACCTATAACGGTTTCCGAATTTAAGATCTTTCTGGGCCTTTCCCTCCACATGGGCATAACTAAACAGAGTGAATTGCGGCTATATTGGTCCACTAGCCCAGTTCACCATATGCGCATGTACTCTGCCTCCATGTCCAGGGGGAGATGCGAGCAAATTCTGCGATTTATGCATTTCAGCGACAATGAAATCTGTCGTCCTCGGGGAGACCCTGAATACGATCGGCTCCACAAAATTCGGCCCCTCATAGACCACTTCAATCAGCGGTTTGCAGCCTTGCTTACCCCCGAACAAGTTGTCTGCGTTGACGAGTCCCTGATTAAATTTACTGGCCGCCTTGGAATGAAACAGTACCTCCCCAGCAAGCGTGCCAAGTACGGGGTCAAGCTGTACAAGCTCTGTGACAGGGCCACAGGCTATACAGTTCGTTTCCGGGTCAATGAGGGAAAAGATAGCTGTGTGGAGCCCCCGAACTGCCCAGACTACATAGGGAGCAGCGGTAAGATCGTTTGGGACTTGGTGTCACCCTTATCCGGAAAGGGGTACCATTTGTACGTGGACAACTTTTATACAAGCGTGCCACTATTTAGTCACCTTCTCGATTTACAAATTGGCGCATGTGGCACCGTGCGACCTAATCGCCGGGGCTTCCCCCAACGGCTTGTAAATTCCCGTCTTAGTCGGGGGGCGAGAGCCTGCTTGAAAATGGACAAATTGCTTGCGGTGAAGTGGAAGGATACATGGGATGTTTATGTTCTGTCCTCCCTTCACGCAGACACGACGATCCAAATCACTACGGCAACTGGCGTTGTGGAGAAACCCCTCTGTGTCCACGAATATAACCTTAACATGGGAGGGGTGGACCTTAACGACCAGCTTTTGGCGCCGTATTTAGTTGCCCGTAAAGCCAGACGCTGGTACAAAAAAGTGTCTGTTTACCTTTACCAATTGGCTATGCTAAACGCCTTTGTCCTATACAGGGCGTCAGGACGAACTGGATCTTTCCGGGAATTCCAGGAAGAGATCATCCTTGCCTACCTGTACCCAGGAGGCATGCCTGCCCAACTTCCCCTTCCAGATGCAGTGAGCCGGCTGCATGAGAGGCATTTTCCTTATGTCCTCCCGAGTACCCCTACCCAAAGATACCCCCAAAAAATATGTCGTGTCTGTAGCAGGCGCGGATGTAGGCGTGACACCCGTTATTGTCCCAAATGTCCTGACCAACCTGGTCTCTGCATCGGGGAATGTTTCGAGCGCTACCATACACTAGTGGAGTATTAGCGTAGGGTACAGCACGACACAGTGTAGGGCACACAAACACAGGGTCTCGAAAGATGTTGGATGTCCATCGACATTTTGAGAGACCCAAGCTGGAAGAGAAGATCGCAGAAGATCGCAGTCCCAAATCAAGAAACAGTTAGAAAGAAAAATAAAAGGATCCAAAAACTGTTGTGTCAGTCATTTTATATGTCCTTCTACTCCTTCCTACTATACTTTTTTCAATGTCCTTTGTTTTTTCATTCTTTTGTGACCTGTTTCTCTTGCAGGTACTCGTCGGCTACCACGCATTGATTTTATATATTCTGACACAAACAGTGTTTGCGCTCAGCATATATGGATACCTTTGCTGATAGCAGCTGTGGTGATTTTCTGATTTCAGCACTGCAGTTAAAATCCTATTTTGGTATACGTGGATAGTGTTGTGTTTACCCATCATTAAATTCCTTGGGTGGTTGTTTGGGCGGTTAATGAGGAGTAATACTACGCATTATTCCTGTGCTGATTTCTGATAGGTTCTCTTTTTTTCCGTTCAGCCCACAGGCTGCATGAAAAAAAAAAAAAAAAAAAAAACCTATACGCCAAACAAGGACCAGCAATGTACTGGTACGTTGCTGGACTTTGAGTGGTTATACCAGGATGATGCCTGCAGATTTAGGCATCATCTTGGTATCGTTTTTTACAGCCAGCGGTCAGCTTACATGTAAAAGCAATCCTAGCAGGTAATTGGCCGCTAGACTGCTTTTACATACAGTGGGAGGGGCCTCCCCCCCCACCGCCGCCTTCCGCAGCCTTCCGTGGTTTTTCTTGGGTGTTCTCCTGTCCCACCGGTTAACCCGAGAGTGCAGCCGGTGGTTCAATTGTCTAACCATAGAGCTAATTGGAGATGAGAATGGCTCCAATCATCTCTATGGCCTAAGATGCCGGAGGCTATGAGCATTTCATGACTTCTGTTTTTCGCCAGAAATAAGCAGGGCCATTGGGAAATTGGGAAAGTATTTTATCACACCAATTTTGGTGTGGTCAGATGCGTGAAGGTCAGAGGAGAGATCTAGAGTCTAAAAGACCCCAATTTTTTTAAAAAGGAGTACCTGTCACCACAGATTGCTATCATAGGGGATATTTAAATTCACTGTGATAACAATAAAAATGATTTAAAAAAAAAAAAAAAATTAAAGGAAAGGTGTCAAAATAACATAAAAAAGCAAAAAAAAAAAAAAAAAAAAAAAAAAAAAAAAATTGAGCCCCCCCCCCTTTCCCCCGGTGCTTGCACGCAATAGCGCACGCAAGCGGTGGTCTAGTGTCATATGTAAACCGCAATTGCAGCATGCATGTGAGGTATCGCCGCGATCGCCAGATCGAGTGCAGTAATTCTTGCAGTAGACCTCCTCTAAGTCTAAAGTGGTAACCTGTAGAGGCTTTTAAAGGTTTTTAAAAATGTACGTATGTTTTTGCCGCTGCGCAGGCATGCGCAATTTTTAAAGCATGTCATGTTAGGTGTCTATGAACTCGGCATAAGATCATCTTTTAAATTTTACCCACAAAATTGGAATTATATAGTGTATTTGTGCAATAAATTAAAAAAAATGTATTTTTTTTCGCAAAAATTGCGTTTGGAAAATCTGTGCGCAAATACCGTGTGACAAAAAAATTTGCAACATCCACCATTTTATTCTATAGGGCCTCTGCTTTAAAAAAATATATAATGTTTGGGGGTTCAAAGTAATTTTCTAGTAAAAAAAAAATATTTTTTCATGTAAACAAAAAGGCACAGAAAAGGCTTGGTTTTCAAGTGGTTAAAAGAGTGGGTGATGTGTGGCTAAGATTGAGCGTAAAATGCCGGGACAGTTCAAACACCCCCCAAATGACCCCTTTTTGAAAAGTAGACACCCAAAGCTTTTTTCTGAGAGGCATGGTGAGTCCATGGAGTATTTTATATTTTGCCACAAGTTTCGGGAAAATTATTATTATTTTTTTGTTTTTTTACAGAAAGTTGTCACTAAATGATATATTGCTCATGCATGCCATGGGAATATGTGAAATGACACCCCAAAATACATTCTTTTGCTTCTCCTGAGTACAGGCATACCCCATGTGTGAGACTTTTTGGGAGCCTAGCTGTGTACGCGACCCCGACAACCAGTCCACATCTTCAGGTTTTCTAATGGCGTAAATTGCTGATTTTACCCCTGACTACCTGTCACAGTTTCAGAGGCCCTGAAATTTCAAGATAGCACAAAACCCCCCCAAATGACCCCATTTTGCAAAGTAGACACTCCAAGCTACTGGCTGAGAAGCATGGTGAGTCCATGGAATAGTTTATATTTTGCCACAAGTTTCGGGAAAAAATTTTTTTTTTATTTTTTTTTACACAAAGTTGTCAGTAAATGATATATTGCTCACACATGCCATGGGTTTATGTGAAATGACACCCCAAAATACATTCTGCTGCTTCTCCTGAGTACAATGATACCCCATGTGTGAGACTTTTTGCCAATCTAGCCGCGTACAGGACACGGAAAACCAATGTGCACCTTTTGGCTTTCCAAGGGCGTAAATTGTTGATCTCACTCCTTACTACCTATCACACTTTTGAAGTCCATAAAAAGCCAAGATGGCACAAAACCCCCCCCAAATTACCCCATTTTGCAAAGTAGACACTCCAATCTATTTGCTGAGAGGCATGGTGAGTATTTTGCAGCTCTCATTTTTTTGGGAAAATGAAGAAAAAACAGGAAAATGCATTTTTTTTCCTCTTTTTTCAATTTCCAAAGCTTTGTGACAAAAAGTGAGATCTACTTTCCGAAAAGGGGTCATTGGGGGGGGGTTGTGCTGTCTTGGCATTTCATGGCCTCCAAAACTGTGATAGGTAGTCAGGAGTGAAATCAACAATTTACGCCCTTGGAAAGCCTGAAAGTGGAGGTTGGTTTTCGGGGTCCTGTACTCGGCTAGACTGCAAAAAAGTCTCACACATGGGGTATCCCTGTACTCAGGAGAAGCAGCAGAATGTATTTTGGGGTGTCAGTTCACATATACCCATGGCATGTGTGAGCAATATATCATTTACTGACAACTTTGTGTAAAAAAAATATTTATATATATATACATATACACACATACACACATACATACCGGAACTTGTGGCAAAATATAAAATATTCCATAGACCCACCATGCCTCTCAGCAAATAGCTTGGGGTGTCTACTTTCCAAAATGGGGTCATTTGGGGGGGGGGGGGGGTTTTGTGCTATCTTGGAATTTTAGGGCCTCCGAAACGGTGACAGGTAGTGCAGAGATGACATGAACAATTTACGCCATTAGAAAACCTGAGAGTGTTGATTGGCTTTTGCGGTCCTGTACACAGCTAGGCTCCCAAAAAGTCTCACACATGGGGTATCCCCATACTCAGGAGAAGCAGCAGAATGTATTTTGGGGTGTCATTCCACATATACCCATGTAATGTGTGAGAAATTTATCTTTTAGTGACAACGTTGTGTAAAAAAAAAAAATTAAAAAAAAAAAAATTGTAATTTTTCCCAAAACTTGTGGCAAAATATAAAATATTCCATGGACTCACCATGCCTCTCAGCAAACAGCTTGGGGTGTCTACTTTCCAAAATGGGGTCATTTGGGGGGGTTTTGTGGTATCTTGACATTTCAGGGCCTCCTAAACCGTTCGAGGTAGTGAGAAAATGCAATGAAAAATGTACGCCCTTTGAAATTCTGATGGTGGTGATTTGTTTTTGGGGACCCCTACACAGCTAGGCTCCCAAAAAGTCCCACATATGTGGTATCCCTGTACTCAGGAGAAGCAG
>NC_138768.1:758566849-758594349 GCF_965119305.1 Pelophylax lessonae
TCTGAGCTCCGCGCTTCCTCTTCTTATCCTGCTGTCCATCCTGCCCCTTTCTACCTCCGGACTGCACCGCCGGGCTCCCCGGAATCTCATGCCCACACTGACCGCCTGCAATGGTGAAACGGATGGAGCGATCGACCGGTTTCTCAGCCAAAATGATGTCGGTGACCTTGCTCCCTCCTCGGCCACTGCAGCCCGGCTTCCCCTGCAGAGTACACAGGAGGTCTTCTTCCGCTCCACAGCCCTGGGACTCCCGACACCCCCCACGGCCCTCTACTTATGCAGAGATTATTCCAGACACAGCGGAGCAAGGTGAGCCTGCAATTCCCCCTGCTGAGCCCACACTGACACAGATAATGTCTGCTATTCAAGACTGCAAAGCTACACTGACTGCACGGATAGACACCATAATATCAACTTTTCTCTATTGAAACATGATGTCTAAAATTTGCGTGATGGTACAGGGGCTACTGAAGATCCAATTAGTACTGTGGAAGACACCATCACCCCTCTTACTGTCACAGTGCGGGAAACTTCCAGTAAGTTAATGGCACTTCGCACTAAAGTAGATGATTTTGAAAATAGTTCCCGCTAGAGCTGCACGATTAATCGTAACAGAATCGAGATCGCGATTCACTCCCCCTGACGATCTTAACATGACACTTGCTCAATTCTTTACAAATCTATGAGGGAGCAGCTGTCAAAAAAAAAAAAAAAAGCCTCCCGCAAAAGCCTATCAGCATTAGTCTCCCACTGAACTGTAAACACAAATGGATTACATTGTATCTTTTCTTTCCCTCTGCTGGAGGAAGGAAGTTTAACCTCTTAAATACTAAACCTTTTTCCTACACTTGTTGCTTGCAAGTTAAATCAGTTTATTTTTCCTAGAAAAGTAGTTAGAACCCTCAAACATTTATATATTTTTTTTTTAGCAGAGACCCTGCAGAATAAAATGGGGATTGTTGTAAATTTTTATGTCACACTGTATTTGCGCAGCAGTCTTTCAAACGCAATTAATACACTTTAATGAATAAAAAAAAAAAAAAATAAATAAAACAAAAACGTAAAGTTATCCCAATTTTTTTTATAATGTAAAAGATGTTACACAGAGAATCGTGATCTTTATTCCAAGCAAAAAAAATCGTGATTCTCATTTTGGCCAGAATCGTGCAGCTCTAGTTCCCGCCTAAATAAAAGTTTTTGTGGGACCAACCGGAGCAATCCCTACTTACCTGGATGAAAGACACTGGGCCACAATGTCATCCCACCCTTCTTCTCCTTCGAGTGCATCATACTCCCCCCTCGCCCTCCTCCAGCGGGCGCCCCACCACAACCCCCAATTGCATGCATTCTTCATTTTCAAGACTAGGTGGCTATTTTGCAAGCTGCACGACTGAAAGGAGAATTGCACTACAACAGCCAGGTCATCCGCATATTCCCAGACTTCTCGGCCGAGGTACAAAAACAAAAGAGCTTCCTTTACCTCTGTTAAAGCTAGACTACGAGCTCAAGACATACCATACTCCATGCTATACCCGGCAAAACGTAGTCATCCATGCTAGCAAATCCCACTTCTTCACTTCACCTGCTGATGCTTCCTCCTGTTTGGACAAAACTTCGGTGGCTTGCAACATTCTTGCAGGCGCTAAACATTGAGAATCCTGCTGTTACTACCCTATGTATCGTTTTGACTTTCCTACAGATTCAGTTTATCTCTGGGAAACATTTAACCCCAAGTCAGTTGTTTCTACATTATCCTGTTTATCCTCCTTATCCCGCTGGGGATGATCCTCCTGCGAAATGTACAGTCACCCGGTCCATTGTCACTGCTGTGGTCATCGTATCCGATATCCTAGGGGCCGGTATGCTCAGGGGGCTGTGGCGTACTTTTCTGGTGGATTCGGGAGTATTACACCTCAGATGTTCTTCCCGAAGAGGATCACACATGATGTTCCATTCTTCAACCCTGTTTTAACCCCCTACCTGGTTATGATGCTCGCATCATAGGGTTTACTGACTATTGTTTTTTCTTGTTTGGGTCATAGGCTGTCTATATTTGGGATGGATGAGCAGGGTGGGTGGGTGGGTTGGGATCTTAACATGCCATTATTTTTGTTTCTTATGGTATTTTAGTTTTTCAAGCCTGTTAAATATTGTTTTTCAGTAAGTGGATGAATAAACCAATGCGCTAACCGGAATAGGAATACAAATCAGAGATTATATATATATATATATATATATATATATATATATATATATATATATATATATATATATATATATATATATAAATATATAAATAAAACCCCCATGTCCTTTCAGGCTCACATCCAATCCCTGTTCAAATCATGCCGCCTTAACCTCTGCAACATCGATAGAATACGGGCCTTTTTAACCAACGAAACCACCAAGCTTTTAATTCACGCCCTGGTTATCGCTCGCCTCGACTACTGCAACTCCCTCCTTATTAGATTACCTTTACATAGATTATCCCCCCTTCATTACATAATGAATTCTGCTGCAAGACTTATCCACCTTACCAACCGTTCAGTGTCCTCCACCCCTCTCTGCCAATCCCTTCACTGGCTTCCACTCACCCAACGAATAAAATTCAAAGTGCTAACAATAGTTTATTGCCATCCACAACTCTGCCCCCAGCTACATCACTAACCTGATCTCAAAATATCAACCAAGCCGCTCTCTTCGGTCCTCCCAAGACCTCCTGCTCTCTAGCTCCCTTCTCACCTTTTCCCATGCTCGCCTCCAGGATTTCTCCAGAGCTTCTCCCATTCTTTGGAACTCTCTACCCCAATCTGTCCGACTGTCCCCTAATCTATCCATCTCTAGACGATCCCTGAAAACCCTTCTCTTTAAAAGAAGCCTATCTGGCTACTAACTAATACACTGTTTCACTTTCTCCATCAGCTTATCCCCCACAACTATTAACTTTTGTATCAACTGACCCTCCCTTTTAGATTGTAAGCTCTAACAAGCAGGGTCCTCTGATTCCTCTTGTTCCAAATTGTATTGTAACTGTAATGTCTGCCTTCATTTTGTTAAGCGCTGCACAAACTGTTGGCGATATATAAATCCTGTATAATATTAATAATAATAATAATAATAATAATAATAATAATAACCCGGCTGACGTCACTTCCGGTTTTTCGGCAAAAACTGGAAGTTCCTAATACTGAAGCCAGACGCAGTTTGGAGACCCCGCTGGTCTCTTTTCTACACTACATTGTGATTTTAAATGCAAGTTGTCTATTTTATTAAAGTATTATTTTAATCTTACTACACTATGGAGCCCTAATTCTTTTCCCTCTACGAGCTGCTGTGGATGATCCAGTAATACATGGGAATGTATTGTATGGAGGCTATTATCCCTACTATAAGGCTTATTACCATCAATGAGAAGGATTTCATCTATGTTCCTGTTTGATTAATCTGAAAGCATTATTTATTCCCAGTGAAGTGAGCGGCCATTGCACTCATAGGTGGTTGTTTACTCGGTGGATTTCCTGACACATGGAAAACACCTTTTTTTTTTCTTTTTTTCACCTTTAATGATTATCATGATTTTTATTGGACTGTATTGACCCAATTTTTACCTACTTTTTGGTTTCTTATTGGAACCTCTGGACTATCTTGCTCTACACCGAGTGCATTTCATTTATGTTTTTTTTGAAGATTGCACATTTCATTCTAATTTTATTATATACCTTTATTATTCTTGATTATATATGCACCTTCACTTATCCACTTTGGAGTGGGTACTTGCACATATTATCACACCTATGTTATTTATGTGATTTTGATTTTACTTACTTTTTATGCGATTTTAGCGCCAATTTATAATACATTATATTTGTTTTTCAGTTCCTTCCAATATGTCTTCTCTACTATAATCGCTCAGTTATGCTGGAAATGGAATGTTGGATGCCCTACGGGTATCAGACATTCGTTCATATGTCTTATGACCTATTAATATGGCTAATCGTTTGAAGATTCTTTCATGGAATGTTAGAGGATTGAACTCAGCTCGCAAACAGTCCCTGGTCTTCTCATTTCTTAAGAAACACAAACCATACATAGTTTGTCTGAAGGAGACCCATTTGTGTGGTGCTGATCCGGAAGGTCCAGTGGATGCTGACAAGGGAGTTGAAGGCAGAAGCAACCCAGGGAAAAAAACAAACAGTGTCTGTGAGTACCGGGAAGCTTGCAAGGGGTCTGCCCAGGAAGGGGACCACTCCAGTAGAATGTCAGTGGACAGGAGTTCAGCACACACAGTGAGCGAGAGAAAGGGTGTGCCAAGTTAGACCCTGAAGAGTAACCTAAACAGGAGTTCAGTTTCTTCATCTTCACTTCAGTGGCAGAGTGAAGCAGCGGCCTTGCCACACACACACACACACACACACACACTACAATTAATTGTCCTCAGGATTGTGCATATTTCTTGTTGGAGTATCCCACTCATCCCTCCTCCCATCCCAATTTCAAATAAAAAACCCAAAAAACCAAATTCCCTGGACTGTTCATTGACTGAGCCAAGGATTTAAAGTGACAGGTTTAACACACTGTTTATGATGGCAGCGTGGCCAAACCATGAGAAAGGGGATTTTTCCCATTTTCGGAGGTCATCTGAGATGGAGTGGAGGATGGGTAGATAATTTTTACCGTACAAGTCTGAGAGGTGGCTTGGTAGCTTAATACCCAAGTACGTAATTGCATTGGGTTGCCATTGAAAAGAAATTGTTCTTTACAATGTGTAACGGTTTCATCTGGTACAGATGTTTTTAAGAAGGCTGTGAATACTTATGCACATGTGATTTTTTTTGTTTATTTTTAATAAATTTGTAAAGATATCAAATAAACCTCTTTTACATTATCATTATGGGGAATGGTTTATAGAATTATGATGGAAAATCATGAATTTAATCAGTTTTGGAAAAAGGCTGTAACATAACAAAATGTTGAAAAAGTGAAGCTCAGTGAATACTTTCTGGATGCACTGTATATTGGACCAAGGGGCCTTCTCAGGAGCCCCTCTGTCTTGTAATATACAGGCATACCCCGTTTTAAGTACACTCACTTTACATACACTCGCGAGTACAGACACAGCCTGGTTAGCTTGGCATGGCACTACTCCTGGTTTTTAACATTGGCGTCTATCGGATATCTTGGTCAGCTTGACATGGCACTACTCCCAAACCATAAGTGACAGGGATACCAAACTTAGAAAGCACCGAGAGGGGACCCAGGACTACAACATATCCTATTTGTGGCCGGCCAGCTTGCGTAGGTTATCTACCATGTTATAGTCCTAGATCCCCTTAACATGCTCCCCAAGCTTGGTGTCCTTGTCACTTATGGTTTGGGAGCAGTGCCATGTCAAGCTAATCAAGATTTCCTATGGAGCTAGTGTATTTACATGCATTGAGAAATGAAAAAAGGTAATGTACTTAAAAGTGGGGTATGCCTGTATGTGTGAGTGGTGCCTTCAGAATCTGCATTTCTCCCCATGTATGGCTTCTATGTAGATTTCTGATGTGGCACTTCCCACCACCAATTCAGTAAACACTTACAGGAATGAGTAGTGTACAGGTCAAGAAGAACATATTACATGCTCATCTATACTGAGAAGTGCCATGTGTATTTCTCAGGGCTCTAGTGGCGCATCTGGTTGACAGCAAGAAGTACAACATACTCTGCAATTTAAGGTGATAGAAAAACAAGTATTCAGAAAGCAATTTCCTATTTGATCATACCACTGCAATGTCTGATTGATCGGTGGGTGCACCTTGGACAGTCAACAACAGTGCAGAATTCCTTATACCCATGACACGCCAGTGTCCAGAGCTGCCAGCGTTGTTAGGCCATGAGAAGAGTTTGGACAACCAGCCGCAGAGAGAAAAAGAGTGAGGGATGAGTTGGGGCTCTGCGGTCACTTGACCACACACAAACACTTAAACGAGTACTCAGAAAATGTAAGCAGAAAGGAGAAGAGCAGAGGGGGAGCAATGCCTAACACATAAGTTATTCCTTTCCTTCAACTTTAATCAAGTTCTCCAACCACGAGGAGAAAGTACAGGTTCACTTTAAAAACTGATAAATTACACATTCAAAAACCAGCAACTCTTGTCTGAGAGAAATTAACTTTTTTGATGAATAACTGAAGTATAATAACTGAATATCTATTAGCATAAAAAAAACAAAAAACAAACAATCAAATATCCATTTGAAATAAAGAAAACACAAAAATGTTGAATGCTTATGACACATAAGAAACATTAGTAAAGACCCTTACCAGGACTCCTTTTCCTTCTTCAGGATTGGGGTATTTCACTGTAGGAAACTCTGGGTCTGGATCTTTTTGCTCTTGGACAGCAAGTGGAGGACTGAAACTGAAAGCCTGGAATGCTGATTGCACAAAATCGTGGCCAACGCCATGCACAGATGTGTGCACAAATTTTAGCTCGGAGCACTTGTTAATGTCTCTGCAAGAAAGGAAAGTGTCATTCACACACAGTTACAAATGTGTTAAATCTGAGAAAAGCATATAGCTTCCAACACAAAAGGAAAAATAAATCAGCAGACCGTGAAATATCTTATTTTTCCACAAACAGAAAATAGGAGCAGTAGACACAGTCAAAGACCCCCCACTGGTTCTCTGGAATTGGCTCAATGTGCTGGAAAGCAGCACACATGCAAGAAGTAAATGCACAGAAACGGAGGCAATGAGGGCTATTCCGAGGCCCAGATATCATTCGAGATGCTTTTAAAAAAGCTACAAAACTGGTGATTTCCAATGCATCAATTCAGCAACAGCAGTGGAGTTTCAGCTCTCCAAGTAGCATACAGTGCCGGATCTTCAGAGCTCCGAGTCGGAGCTGGGGGCTCCCAAGCACATGTGCGGGAGTGACGTCAACGTGGCTCTGGCCATGCATACAGCCGGAGCCAGCAAACCTGGAAGAAAGGCCGGGGGAAGATGGAAGCCCTATCAGCGGTGACAGCGTGTCCCTGGAGGGCTTCATTCGAAGGTAAATACTAGTCCATAATGCAAAAAGGGGCAATGATCCGATTTCCACCAAAACACTCCTCCATCCCAAAATATATGTACAAAAGAGAAATTGGCCCACGGGACTTTGTGTGAGGTACGTGTTGGTGGCTGGGAAAAAAATTGACTTATACAGTCGATAAAAGCAATATTGTAATTTTATTGCATAATATGCACAGGTTGTAGGAACAAATGATAACATGTGCTCAATGGCGCATGCTGTAGCTCAAAGGCTATATGTAGAAAAATATAAACAACACAGGCATATGAAGATAACATGTTGGCATAAAACTTGGTGTAACCACTCATAGACAGGCATAACATGATAAGATAACATGACAGTTGAATATAACATCGTGATCTGACGCGTTTCGGGAGCAATCTCCCTTCTTCAGAGATCAGTATATTCAATGTGTATCTAAAAAAAGAACATTGTAGTTTAAATATGCAATATTGTTATGATTTATAGAATTGAGAAATTTCCATCAAAGGATGGAAACTAGATGGAGTGTATAATACTCACAACTCAATAGGACTTAGATGGAATGATTGGGATTCTCGTGTGACAGCGGCGCATTGTGTCTGACCCGGGAGCTGAAGGATCCCATAGTGGCAGCCAGAAATGCGGGTCCCTGGTAGGTGGGTGGTGAGTGTGGAAAACCAGAAAGAGAAACAGAAGCACCTTGCCACCTGTCATGTAAAAAATTATAATAGTGGTAAGGGGGTAGCCATTGCTTGCAATTAAATATATCAGACATGGTGTGCATGAGGTAGAAGGATTTAGTGTGGGAGAAGGAAGGAAATCCCATGTGAAACAAAATATGTGCTGAAAAGCAGTAGGTGAAGGAAAGTGAAGGTGGGGATGTGAAGCAGTTGAGCTGAAGGGGGTGAAAAGAGACAAGGGGTTGATAGGAGGGAATAAGTGAAAAGATAACTCAGTGACTGACCTACCAATTGGATCCGAAGCCGACAGCACGGATGGGATCCTAGCGTCATGCAGCGGGCATAGAGAGATCAATCAGGGCAGCAGCGTCTGTGATCTCGTGGAGGAGAGGAACGCTGGAGAGCGGACCTCTCCGACCCGCAGATGTAACAGCACGTGATCAGCGCGGTGACGTCTTTTCACCCCCTTCAGCTCAACTGCTTCACATCCCCACCTTCACTTTCCTTCACCTACTGCTTTTCAGCACATATTTTGTTTCACATGGGATTTCCTTCCTTCTCCCACACTAAATCCTTCTACCTCATGCACACCATGTCTGATATATTTAATTGCAAGCAATGGCTACCCCCTTACCACTATTATAATTTTTTACATGACAGGTGGCAAGGTGCTTCTGTTTCTCTTTCTGGTTTTCCACACTCACCACCCACCTACCAGGGACCCGCATTTCTGGCTGCCACTATGGGATCCTTCAGCTCCCGGGTCAGACACAATGCGCCGCTGTCACACGAGAATCCCAATCATTCCATCTAAGTCCTATTGAGTTGTGAGTATTATACACTCCATCTAGTTTCCATCCTTTGATGGAAATTTCTCAATTCTATAAATCATAACAATATTGCATATTTAAACTACAATGTTCTTTTTTTAGATACACATTGAATATACTGATCTCTGAAGAAGGGAGATTGCTCCCGAAACGCGTCAGATCACGATGTTATATTCAACTGTCATGTTATCTTATGTTATGCCTGTCTATGAGTGGTTACACCAAGTTTTATGCCAACATGTTATCTTCATATGCCTGTGTTGTTTATATTTTTCTACATATAGCCTTTGAGCTACAGCATGCGCCATTGAGCACATGTTATCATTTGTTCCTACAACCTGTGCATATTATGCAATAAAATTACAATATTGCTTTTATCGACTGTATAAGTCAATTTTTTTCCCAGCCACCAACACGTACCTCACACAAAGTCCCATGGGCCAATTTCTCTTTTGTACATAGTCCATAATGCAAGTTCCTTACAGGGGAAAATTTTTTTTTTTTTTACTGTCGCAATTTACAACCACTTTAATAACAAATCATAAAAAATTTGGACACTTCTTTACCAGGCAATGTTATGTTCACAAGACTTCCCCCCCCCCCCCCCCAAAGTGAACACAAATAACACAGCTCATGCGTTCCACCTACAGAAAAACACAGTAAAACAAAAATAATGTATTCCCAATAGAAGGCAGCATTAATAATCTAATTTTCTGCTCTATTTAAAACACTAGAAAAATTCTGTTCATGCCCCTTATGCATAGGGTTGGTCTTGGCACTCTGGACACTTGCCTGAGGTCTATAGTCACCTTATGTCTTTTATTGAGGCCCAACTAACAGTAATGTAAATAATTACTTTTTTGCTCACCTGTGGAAGCAGTGCTTCTGTAAATCAGAAAAGTAATCCTTATTAATAGACTGGAATGGATCTTTTAGAAGTGAGTTGCCGTCAATAAGAGAGTCCTCCCAGGCCTGTGGCCACGGCTCTAGGTTCTCTTCAATAGACTGAGCGATACCCGCGTCATGTGGTGGAATGATCTGTGCACCATTCTCCCAGTACACCTTCAACATGAAGGACATAGAACATGGTGAATAGCTCCGCTGACTTGCAAAACTTAGTTCAGAAAACAGAAACAAATGGCTGCATTATGGTTAACATGTACACATAAATAACAAGTAAAATAAGCTAAACGGGCCATACACAACATCATACTATTTTTTCCATAACCGATTCCTCCATCAATGCTATAAGCCGAGAATGGACAAAAACTGGCCACTGTGGCTATTGTATTCGGACGCTGAAACCAGTTCCTGTTGGAATACCTGAACAGTGGCTGCATCTGATAGAAACACTGTGCAGTTTGCAAAAGATTTGCTTACTTTAAAGCTGTAGTACATTTTCCCCAAAGAAAAAAATAAAAAATGAAGAAACAATCTCCCTGCAAGGTAATATCATAATGAATAATGGATCGCATACGAGCACATTATGAGAGACTGAACCACTGACAAGGCTTCCATCTTCACCCGGTCCTCCTTCCGGGTTTACAGGCCGGGCCAATTGAACCCGTACACCATTTAGGAGATATTCCAGTGAGCAGCAGCCAGTGATGTCACGGGCACACGTGCTCAGAAGGAACATCATTTTCGTTTTACCTATAGGGAAGCTTTATAATAAGCTTACCTGTAGGTAAAAGTAGCAAAAAATAGTTTACTACCACTTTGAGGGACCGTGAACACTAGAACGTAGTGCAGAAAACCCACACGCCGTGCACATTTCCTGCACCCCATTTAAAGATTCCTAGTGTGAACCAGAACTAAATTCCATATCTGCAGGCCATGAACGGCACCCCAAAGCCTTTCCGAAAAACTCCAATAGTAAGAGCTCATTTCCATCCCGCCTAGACACTTGCAAACTTGTCCCCACTATCAAAGGGGCTAAGCTCCCTCATTTAAAGCCCAAACATAATAGAAAAATAGTGCAGCGCAATCCTAGTGGTAAATTCATAAATCATAAAGTAAATCATGCAGAGTCCCAATGTTATTAGGTGTCCATATAAGCAGGTAGAATCTCCAGTGTAAAGTGGTCCTATGGCAATTCCATAAGGTGCTTGTCTCCACGAGTGCTCATGCAAACCCACCACCTGTTCACACTGCCGCTCACCTCAACAAAGAGACCCTACAGGGTCAACCAGCATGTCATCTCAAAATAAAAGCGCATCCTCACACTTTCTTCCTTAACTACTTGCCGACTGCGCACAGTATATTTACTACGGCAGTCAGCCCCGGCCAGGCAGAGTGACGTAGGTCTAAGTCGCTCGCCTGTCACCGGGTTTTGAGCCAATAGCGGGCGAGCGCGCGCCCGCCTCGGCTCGTTCACAGAGGAGTGCGGGCGTGTGACCGGCGGACCCGATGTCCGCCGGTCACACTACGATCGTCGGTACAGCGGGAGAAAGGCGGGCGGCTTATGTAAACAAGCTGCCTGTCATTCTCCCCTGTGTAAAAATGGAGATCAGACGGTTCTACTATGTAGAACCGTTGATCTCTGTTTTTACAATAGTAGACCTGTCCCACTACAGTTAGAAACACGCCCCTAGGACACACTTAACCCCTCCCTGTCCAATACAGTTAACCCCTTCCCTGCCAGTGTCCTTCCCTGCCAGTGTCAAAAAAAAAAAAAAAAAAAAAAAAAAAAAAAAAAAAAAAAAATCGCAGATCGCCGCCATTACTCGTTAAAAAAAAAAAAAAAAAAACAACAAAAATGACAAAAATCTTTCCCTTTGTTAGTAAACGCGATAACTTTTGCGCAAACCAATCAAAATACGCTTTTTGCGATTTTTTTTACCAAACCTATGTAGCATAAAACAAATTGGCCGAAAAAGTTAAAAAAAAAATGTAGATTTTTACATTTTTTTGGGGGGGAATTTCATATAAAAAAAAGTGAAAAATATTGTTATTTTTGCAAAATTTACGCTCTTTTTTTGTTTATAGCGCATGATCAAAAAAAAAAAAAAAAATCGCACAGGTGATCAAATACCACCAAAAGAAAGCTCTGCTTGTGGGAAGAAAAGGACGTGAAATTCGTTTAGGTACAGTGTTGCACGACCGCGCAATTGTCTGTTAAAGTCACGCAGTAAAAAAATCTCAAAAAACCCCCTGGTCATGAAGGGGGTAAAATCTTCCAGGGCTTAAGTGGTTAAGCGTTGTCAATGATTACACCTCCGATGCACTGTCAGCTCAACAAACAATGTTACCAGTATGTGTAGGAGAAAAGAAAGAACGATCTAATGCTCTCTGTATGCAGTATAGCAATCTTTAATCCATAATGATAAACAACTCACATTTGTGAAGAAAATACAGCGCATATCTGCAGAGTTTGCGAGCGGGCGTGCATCAGATCCACCAACCCGGAAGAGTGAGAGACGGCCGCTTGAAAGCCCAAACATGCACAGTGTGCTCTCCCTTTTCAAGCAAGCAGCATTGCTTAGTTCAGCCAATGGAGAGGTATAAAGTGTAATATTTAAAAGAGGGGCAAGCAAGGGGGGAAAATAAGGCTGGGAAATGCTGCCAACAAAAGTTCGAATACTGGTCATAAACTCATGCAATTTTAGAAGCTTTTAACCACAGTGATCAGCAGCACCTTATATCAATTGCTTGTGGTTTTAAACAATGAATTAAAACCTTGTGCTAGAAATTCGTGAAATTACTACAATGCCAGTTGAAATGCATTTTAATGAAATCTCCAACTCAGTTTGGAACATTAGCTTGCTCAAATCCTAGGAACACAGGTGACATTACTATGGATCTTTCAACAACATGCAATGGTGTTATTAATGAAAGCATGATAGAAATCTTCCAAAAAGAAGGGTCAACTGTATGACCAGCAGAGGTAAAGAAATGAAGCTTGATCAAAGCTAAAAGTTTATTTACGGGTGCTAATTAACAACATAATAGAGCAACATGATGGGTAGTTCTCTGGATCTTCCTCAATAAATAAACTCAATATTTACAACTTACCTTGTAACCATTGTCTTGCTTTGGATTGTGGGAGGCAGTAACCATAATTCCAGCACAAAGATTGAGATGTGTCAATGTATATGGCTAGAAGACAAAAATTAAGCAACCAATATTTCTGACACTGAACAACATATACACAGAAGCTAATAAAGTATTACACACACAAAAAAAAAAAAAAAAAAAAAGAAGAAAGGAGGGGAAAGCATTTACTCAACCCTTGAATGTAGAACAAAATTTGCTTTCATAGCTGGGACACAAAGTAATGGTAATTCCCCTCATTGGCTATCATTAAAAGATTTCTCTGCCCCTCCCGTATCAATCATATCTGGTTTGATTTTCTATTACTTTGTGTTCTGGTGATGAAGGTCAGCAGAACAAACCAAGAAGGCGAGTCTTGCCACCAGGAATACAGATGGAATTACCTATTCTCTACTCTATCCAAAAATAAGAAATGGGTTTAAAGTAAATGTATAGAGTAAGGGAGGGTTACCCTTGTCAGTTTATTTTTTGCCATCTGTGTACCATTAGAGTTTTACCTTCAATTCCTGTCCCAGAGCCAAAGGACATCCCTGCAAATTAAGGGAATTCCTTGGGGACCCCCAGATCACCCGAACTAGTGTCCCCATTGGAAAATTTCACCTCTCATTTCCTGGGGACAACCTAAAATTTGGGGTTTTCTTTTACTTTCAAGGACAATGGTAAACATGACAAATAGAGAGGGGGAACCTCCCTAAAGGGGGCACAGACAGCAATAAAAACCTAATCAGTGATCTAATCCATCTCCACTCTATCCAAAACTATAAAAAAGAGTTTGGGCTTTAGTTCTACTTTAAGCCTTAGATATGCTTTACTCCATGACCCCTCAGCTCTTTTCCTCTCCGCTCATTGTTGCTTTAGGCAGTGGCTGATCTCATAAGGCAGCACAGCTGACTCCAAAATGTCTGTACACAGGTTTAACCACTTGCTGTCCACGCTATACCTGAAAAACGGCTACAGCGCAGCCAGCCAGTTCTGGGAGGGTGTCATATGACATCCTCCCGTCAAAGTGCCCCACTGCGGGCGCACTCTGATCGCTGTGTCCTTGTGACACAGCTGATCACAGATCGGGGTAAAGAGCCAATCAGCAGCTATTTACCATGTGATCGGCTATGTCCAATCACAGCAGATCACGATGTAAACACAAACCGGTTACCCGCATTCCTTTCCTCATGCTGTCAGCGTGAGGAAAGGAGAGCCAATAACTGGCTTGTGTAAAAGGGACATTTACATTGATAATCAGGGCAATGATCAGGGCAGTCCCAACAGTGCTGCCAATCAAGGCCTAGCAGTGACCATCAGCGCCCTCCAGTGCAGCTTTATCAGTGAAGTATACCATTTTGCAAAACTTTATAACAAAACTATGAAAAACGCTTCTAAATTTTGTCTTTTTTATTTTTTCCATTAAACAAAAAAAAAACGTCAAGCAGTGATTAAATGAGGGCTTGGTACAGACAGTATCACATATACACACGCAAACAGGTCTGATTTAATAAAACT
Organism: Pelophylax lessonae; assembly: GCF_965119305.1. Lineage (NCBI taxonomy): Eukaryota > Metazoa > Chordata > Amphibia > Anura > Ranidae > Pelophylax > Pelophylax lessonae. The sequence continues at coordinate 758,580,947 of NC_138768.1, forward strand.
GGAGAGTGCAACATCTGGTGCAGCTGTGGATGGTAGCCAGATTCTAACTTCAGCTTGTTCAATAAAGCTTTGACAAAAACAAATAAAAAAAAAAAAAAAAAAAAAAAAAGGAAGCTGATTGGTTTCTATGCAGCGCTGCACCAGATTTTGCACACTCCAGTTTAACCACTTCTGGACCGGGCCTTTTTCTGACACTTGTTGCTTACAAGGTAAAATCAGTTTTTGTTGCTAGAACAATACTTAGAACTCCCAAACAAACACACACACACATACATATACATATATACATATATATATATATATACATATATATATATATATATATATATATATATATATATATATATATATATATATATATATATATATATATATATATATATATATATATATATATATATATATATTTATTTTTATTTATTTTTTTAAGCAGAGACCCTAGAGAATAAAATGGAGATCGTTGCAATATTTTTTTATCACAATGTATTTGCGCAGCAGTCTTACAAACACAATTTATTTGGGAAAAATTCACTTTTTTTAATTCAAAAATAAGAAAACAGTAAAGTTAGCCCAATTTTTTCTATAACGTGAAAGATAATGTTACGCTGAGTAAATAGATACCCAACATGTCATGCTTCAAAATTGCGCACGCTCATGGAATGGCGACAAACATTGGTGCTTAAAAAGCCCATAGGCGACACTTTAAAAATTTCTAGGGCTCAAATGATTGCTCTCGCTCTTAACAATCGCAGCGATACCTCACATGTGGTTTGAACACCGTTTACATATGTGGACACAACTTGCGTATGCGTTTGCTTCTGCGCGCGAGCTAACGGGGACAGGGCGTTTTAATTTTTTTTTTTTATCTTTTAATTTTTACTTTTTTTTTTGATCACTTTTATTCCTATTACAAGGAATGTAAACATCCCTTGTAATAGAAATAGGCATGAAAGAAAAACAAATACAGAGGCACCTCTAAATGCAGACTGTAAATGCACTTTTTAAAGGTAAGTAGCAAGCTACAAAAAAAAAAAAACAAAAAAAAACAAAAAAAAAAAAAAAAAAAAAAAAACTCACATTTTCCATGAGTATAGAAAGCCTTACGTCAACTGATGAGGTGTCCCTCCACGGCATCCAAGCAGGGGGGCCTTTAGCTGGTGCAGCAACCTTCTCCCCCCTGTTTGAATATTGCCGGCATTCGAGAAGGAAAGATGGAGACTAGACAGAATTGAGGGCTGGAATGCAACGTGGACCGCAAATCCTGCGGCAGGGACGTCATCCACTCGCGTCGTGTTTTGGAGCATGCGCCGTGAAGGCCTCCAAGTCCCAATGCACAGGACGCCGTGGAGGGACTCCTCATCAATTGACTAAGGCTTTCTATACTCATGGAAAATGTGAGTTTTTTTATGTAGCTTGCTACTTACCATTAAAAAGTGCATCTATAGTCTGCATTTAGAGGCACCTCTGTATTTGTTTTTCTTTCATGTACTGGGGAAAAAAAAAAAAAAAAAAAAAAATCGCTTCAGCAATTGCTGATAACTGCCTAAACTTGTGGACTTATTCATTGATGGTGCTCCCAATAATATTTTGGACACTAAAAGCTTATAAGGACTCTATTCACTGTGTTTTTGAACTAGCGCCGATTCATCTTACCTGTGTTATTATAGAAAGAAACATGACAGGAACTCTTTAATGTGAGATCTGTGGTCAAAAAAAGACCTCAGATCTCACATCTACACTAAAAAAGAAAAAAAAAAATGGACTCTTTAAATCCATTACTAGGGAGTGAGGTATGATGTCGCTCCGGTCCTCCAAGGCCATAGAATCGAGCGTAGGCCATCTTGCCCTCACTAGACTTCCTGCCTGAGAGGAGAGCGGACTGGATCGTTTTCCCCACTACCAGCGGGTCCCGTAAGGGGGGAAAACGACCGGGAAGCGGAAACCCCTAACCCCACATCGGTCTGTCACAGACCCCAGTCCTTTCCTCTGGGAGAAATGGCATGCGATTCGGGCAGGAATCACACTACATTCCTGCTCAAATTGCATGCATTTGCGCCTATTTGTTTTTGTACTGACGCAAATTGCATTGCACTGCAAAGTATCGGTACTCGGTATGGGCCAGTACTTGACCGAAAGTATCGGTACTCGTAGATATATAAAAAAAAAAAAAAAAAAAAAAAAGTTATTAGTGACGCCCTGGTTTAAACCTCTTCAAAGTGAGGAAAATAGTCACTGGAACAATTCCAATGTTCCCATTGAAAGATTTCACCTCTTCCTTTTCTCCCACGTTTATTCTCGGTGGTCACCAGAACAAAATAAGATGTTTAATGTTCCCAGTGAGGACTCATACAGCAAGAAAAACCTGCCGAATGTTCATGATGGGATATCAGATTTATTAGGCTTCGCTGGCTGCATTTCAGGCACTGAAAATGGGATGAGTATGAGAGCAGTCACACTTTTCAAACAAGTCAAAGTGGTTAAAAACCTCAAAACGTGAAATATGAACAAAGCATATCCCTCTATAGTGTGTACTTGTCTCAATTAAGAGCACCAAGCGTAATTTCTGTCTGCTGCTTCCTTCCTCTGCTATCAGCATGAATCACTTCTGACAGGTTTTCCTGACACCAAGAGAAAAATGGTGACAGGGAGGGAGCTCCAGCTGATTGAGAGCCTCAGCTCTGATTCTGTGTGCTGTATGAAGGGGGGGGTGTCCCTTCCCTTCAATTAGCTTTTAGAGCTCTCCACACTGAGCTCTGCAGAGAGTAACTGCAGCTCTCCGCCCCCTTTTTTTTCTGAATGCTTAGAAAAGCTTGATAAATTCTACATTTTGAACAGATGTAGAGGAGAGGACTACAGATAAACATGTAAAACGTATGTAGGAGGGTTTGTTTCATCTCTGTGCATGACCTGAGGCCAGTCACTTCACTGGGTACAGTGGGTAAAGAAAATAATTACCCACCTTTAAAATAATTGCATTTTGCAGCCTGAAATCAAGACAGACCAGGTTATGTATTGTCCAACTGTATTTTCATAGTGCAACTTACAACATCCAAGTGAAAAGATATAACACCAACATGTCAGAAAGAAAAAAACAAAAAAAAAAAAAAAAGAATCAAAAGCAGAAATCAGGGAGTTGGTAAATGGATGACCCCCTTGTGTCAATATTTTGTTGAACCACCTTTTGCTTTAAAGCTGTTGGAAAAAATCTCCACTAAATTTGAACATCTAAACTTTGCAATATTTGCCCACTCTTTGCAGAAGAACTGCTCAACATCAGTTAACATTTGATGGTGACCATTTGTGGACTTCAGTCTTCAAGCCATTCCACAGATTTTTAATGGGGGGTTTCACAGATTTTTAATGGGGTTTCACACACTCCGTCGGACGGAGTCAGTTTTTCTCAGCGGGGGATCGATCCGCCGATCCCACGCTGAGCAGGAGAATGACAGCTGTTCTCCGCGCTGTGTGCGGAGACACAGCTGTCAGTTCCCCATGCATCTCTATGGGGGAAATCGGATGGGAACGGACCGTCCGTCCGTTCTCATCCGATCCGCTGGGACGGATGGAAAATAGGGTTTCCATCCGTCCAGATTTGACGGATCGGATGTCAGCGGACATGTCTCCGCTGACATCCGATACCTCATAGGGATGCATGGGGGGACCGTTCAGATCCGCCAAAAAAAAGGGACAGGCGGATCTGAACGGTCCGCCTGTGTGAAAGAGCCCCAAGTCTGGGCTCAGACTAGGCCATGCAAGAACATTCACCTTTTTCTCCTTCAACCACTGTGTGGTCATTTTTGCTGTGTGCTTTGGGACATTGCCATGTTGGAAGGTAAACCTTGTTCCTATTGACAACTTTCAGGCAGAGGGCAGCAGATTTTCCTCAAGAATATGACATTTTTCCCTATCCATTTGCTTCTATCCTGACAAGTGCTCCAGTACCCGCTGAAGAGAAACACCCCCATAACAGGATATTATCACCTCCATGCTTTACTGTAGGAATGTTTTTTTTGGATGGTGAGCTGTATTGGATTTCCATCAGGGATATCATTTGGTGTTGAGGCCAAATAATCCAATTTTAGTCTCATCTGACCATAACACCTTTTTACTGTGGCCTCAAAATCTAAAGTTGCATTTTGGCAAAGTTTAGTCATGTCTGCATGTGACCTTTGTTTACGAGTGGCTTTTTTCTTGCAACCGTCCCAAACAAGGCACATTTGTGGAGAATTTGTGATACTGTTGTCACATGCACACAATGACTACTCTGTCATAAATTCCTGCAACTGCTTCAGAGTTGTGCTCGGCCTCTTGGTAGCCTCTCTGACCAGTTTCCTCCTGACTCTTTCATCCAGTGTGGGGCGACGTCCTGATCCAGGGAGGGTCTGTTTTGTACCAAATACCTTCCAATTCTTAATAAGAGAATTCACTGTGCTTCTAGGCATTGATAAAGCCTTTGAATTTTTTTTGTATCCATTTCCTGACTTATGCCTGTCCACAACTTTATCCCGGACATCTTTTGACGGTGCCTTGCCATCCATAGTGGATGGTTTGCTTCAGTTGCACTATCAGGGACTGAAATGTTCCAGGAAAGCACTTTTCATGCTGAGCTACTCAAAATGACCACAGCTGGTCACAGCTAAAGATCAAATGGCTTTATGTGCCACTGAGCAAGTGATTAGCTGCACCCAATTGAGTGTACAAGTCATTTTGAGGTCTGGTTGATCCTTTTTCTAACTAAATGGTTCTATTTTTAAATTTTTATTATTTTCTGACATGCTGGCGTTATATCTTTCACTAGGATGTTATAAGTTGCACGGTGTAACTACAGCTGGATAAAACAAAAACTGTGTCTGTCTTCATGTCAGGCTGCAAAGCAAACAAAATGTGTTCATTTTAAAAAGGGGGCTGATTGTTTTCTATACCCACTGTATATGTAAGGGTTTACAACCACTTTAAAAAGGAAGCACTTCTATTTCTCCCAACCTTTTATGGCCACCATGTAGTGTGGTCGACCAAACATAAAACCTGTTAAAATGATTTAATCCAATTGAACATAATACTCACTTAATAGAGGAGAACAGAACCTTTGAATAAATAATTGAGCCCCCTACCTTAACATATGCATTATGTATCTGTTCATACAGTATTTTGTGATTTTCAGTAAAAGTACAAAAATAAATATTATTTTGGTTTTTGACCATTGGCACAGATCTAGTAATAAAAAAAAAAAAAAAAGTCTTCTTTACTGGGTACTTGTTACCCCGGACAGAGTTTTGCTAGAATGGTCCACATTAAAAAGTCAAACAGAATCACTGAAATAAATACTTACAACAAAAGGTGTTGGTGTGATACTGGAGAAGAGGTACACGGGGACACCTTGACTGATGAAGGCTGTAGCAGCAAGTTTTGCAAACCTAAGAAAGAAAAATTATTTAGTCAAGTGTGCTGCGCTGCTTTATAAAAAGAGATAATTGTTTCTTTAAAAAAAAAAAAAAATCGTTTTGATAACACATTCATACTTTAGCTTTCATATCTTTAGTGCCAGTGCGTACTTATTGTAATAAAACACAGATTATTCTTGGTAAGGACCATATGCACATGAAGGTTTACATACCGAATGAGCAATTTATCTATGCTTTATACCTGCATTTGAAAATACAATAAAAACAGGACTCAAACTGCGAGTTTTAGTTTGGTAAATTGTGTGTGCTAAAGCCTCGTACACACGCAACAATTATTGGCCGTGAATTTTCGGCCAACGTCCGATCTGCCGATTGTCAGCTTGTTAGTATGATGCTTCAGACAACCGACTGCGACTTTTCAGCTGAAAAAAATCTGGTGTGCAGGCTATAAAATTTTTGTTGGCCGTCAACAGAACGGCCGATTGTTCGTCAGTCAGTACAGATTTCGGCAGACAAAAATCAGATGAGCAAGTCTGGGCATGCTCAGAGAAGAAAAAACACACGGAAAGTAAACCATCACATGACATCACTTCTGAAGTTGGTTATTGTTGGCCGAAAAAATTTGTGTGCAGTCTAGAGCACATTTCAACCAACACAACAACACTGGACAAAAGACGGCCTATCGGTCGGCCAACAATCGTTGCGTGTGTACAAGGCTTTACTATATATATATATATATATATATATATATATATATATATATATATATATATATAGAGATATGTGTGTGTGGGTGTGTGTCTCCCAGTGCTACAGTGAGAATGGGAAGTTCATCCAGCTCATTCTGGGTCTTTATTGTTCTAATCTCGTCTCTAAAAACGCCACTCGGTCCTGAGAAGACATCGGTAGCTGGTGGAACAAAGCTTCTGATCATGTGATGATTGACAGCCAATCACAGTGGTCAGATGAGCTCCAGGCAGGAAGAGGTAACTCAATTTGGGCAATGGAGTATCTATTGATGTTACAAGGATTAACGAGGATGGGAGGATGGTTACAGAGGACACTGAAAAAGCAACCGTGCTGAATGCTTATTTCTCGTCAGTCTTTACACAGGAAACGGAGGGGTACACTGACCATGACTGAATGGTTAGTAGTAATACATAGGACTTGCCACTATGGCTAACAGAGGGTGAAATCAGGGAAAGGCTGGATAAACTCAACACAAACAAATCACCAGGCCCGGATGGCGTACATCCGAGAGTACTCAAGGAACTCAGTAAGGTTATATCCAGACCACTGTTCCTGATCTTTGCGGACAGTATTAGGACAGGAGATGTACCAGGGGAGTGGAGGAAAGCTAACGTGATTCCGATATTCAAAAAGGGTCAGAGGCATATACCGGGAAATTATAGGCCTGTCAGTCTGACATCAGTAGTATGTAAACTTCTGGAGGGGATGATAAGGGACTATATCGTAGAGTTTGCTAAGGACAACAGCATCATCAGTAGTAACCAGCACGGGTTTACAAATTGGCGTTCTTGTCAAACCAATCTCTTAACATTCTATGAGGAGGTGAGCTGTAAGCTAGATAGGGGCAGACCAGTGGATGTGGTGTACCTAGATTTTGCTAAGGCGTTTGATACAGTTCCCCATAAGCGCTTAATTTATAAAATAAGGTCTGCAGGTATCGACAGCAGGGTTTGCTCTTGGATATGGAACTGGCTAAAAGGGCGTGTCCAAAGGGTGGTAATAAACAGCGCATACTCAGACTGGTCTGAGGTAGTAAGCGGGGTCCCCCAAGGCTCAGTCCTAGGACCAACCTTGTTCAATTTATTCATTTACCTAACATTAACCTAACAAGATGAAGCAACCTAAAAAGCCTAATGGTTCGCATACGGCTAACCAGCCAGGCCATTGGAATAACAATGACATGGGACCAGGAGGGGGTCCGTGGATGGGACCCCATTGGCGAGGTTTCGAGGGAGGTAAACAGGGACCTTACCGAAATTTCGGCCCTCAATGGAGGCCCCATCCCCAGGGTCAACACTCTGCTTATGGGTATGACCAAAATCCCCAATGGAGGCAGGGACCACCCAATTACAGATACAACCAGCCATGGGCAAACCCAGACTATGGCCGTGACGATTGTGGAGAATATGAAGAGGCCCCTTATGGTAATGACCAACGTCAGGGTGGTCAGTATTATAATGTACCAACTAGGAACCAATTCTTCCCGTTAAGGGATAGTGTATGCCCAGAGGATGAGGGATCTTCTGGTTCTCAAACATCCCAACCTCGTAAGGCTGTGGATACTGGTGCTCCTCTCCCGGGTACGCAACAATTAGGCCAAAGCTACCCGGGATGGGGTTTTCCCAGGGTAAATCAAGGCACCAAAAGACAGGCAGACCAAAACGAGGAACCAGAGGAGGGAGAAGGATCCAACTCAAAAAAAGTAAGGATGTAGCAGGAGTTGGTATCTTTAACCTAAGTAAGGCTGTCTTGTCTGAACCCGAGAAAAGGATTCTAGACAAGGGTCTGAAATTTGCACCCCCTAGGGCCCTCAATAAATTTGAAACCTACATGGATGTGCACAAATTTATCAGGAGGGTTAATATTAAGCGTTATATGGCTAACAATCCCATTAAAGAAAATCGCTCAACACCAGAGTTTCATCACTCAGGGTTGGCGAACGCTTCTTTATTTAACCCTCCGGGATCTTTGGCCCCTTCAATCAAGGTCTTTAGGGACATTGTACTTAGAGACCTTGAGTCTATGAAAGTGCACAAATGTAAATTAAATAAAGATCTGCAGGAGGGACTTGATTCCTTATGTAAGAATAGGGAACTAGTCATCAGACCCGCGGATAAAGGTGGAGCTATAGTCGTCCTGGATAGATGCGATTATTTGCAGGAGATGCACCGTATCCTAGATGATGGCTCCACCTATTCCGTCCTATCAAAGGACCCTAAAGGTCTCTATAAACGAGAACTGGCGAGTATTGTAGACAGGGGACGTCAACTCAACATTCTTAACAAGGAGTCATCTTTTCTTGTGCCGAAATGTCCGCGTACCCCTGTCATATATTACTTGCCTAAGATCCATAAAAGTCTGACTTCCCCCCCGGGACGTCCCATCGTCAGTGGCATCGACTCTGTGACGTCCCGGGTGGGGAAATACATTGACTTTTACTTGCAACCTCTAGTACAAAGGATGCCTTCCTATATTCGGGATACTAGGCAGGTTATCAATACTCTTTCCAACTTCACTCCCACTAGAGGCATGTGGATGGTGACGGCAGATGCGTCGTCACTATATACAATTATTCCCCATGAGTTGGGTCTGGATGCAGTCAACATGTATCTGAATAGGGAATCGGGCCTACCCAATCTACAGATTTCATTTATTATGGAACTGTTAATGTTTGCAACCAAGCATAATTATTTTTGGTTTGGTGGATTGTTCTACCGACAGGATACTGGGGTTGCAATGGGCGCCAAATATGCCCCGTCCTTGGCCAATTTGTTTATGGCCCAATGGGAGGAGGATGTCATCTATGGCCACAGCAGACCACAGTTGGTGCTGTGGGCCAGGTATATAGATGATATCCTCCTCCTGTGGGATGGTCAAGAGTCAGATTTGATTGATTTTCTTGAATCCTTAAATAATAACACCAGAGGTATTCATTTAAATTATGAGATAAGCCAGAACAGTATCACCTTTTTGGACTTGTCAATCTCGATTTCTAATGGCAGGTTCAGTACAAAGACACATTTTAAAGCCACCGACAGGAACTCGTACATCCCGGTGGACAGTTGTCACCATGAGTCCTGGTTGAAGGCGGTCCCTAAGGGGCAATTTATGCGTCTACGACGCAATTGTTCGGAACATGGTGAGTTCCTGTCTCAGGCACAGGTCCTCACAGAGAGGTTCCTGGAGAAGGGCTATGATCACGGTACTTTAACTGAGTCCTTGGAGACGGTGAGCAGGATGGACAGATCTGATTTGTTGAGGCCTAGTGTTCGGGAGGGAGTTGTTGATGTTAATGCCTGTCCATCTTTCATCACAACCTTCTCCAACCAACACATGGGTATTAAAAAAATCATTCAGCGTCATTGGCACATCCTGCAGAATGATCCCGTTTTGAAAAATATAGTGGTAGAAAAACCACGTGTTATTTTCAAAGGGACACCCAACCTTCGTGACCTGGTTGCTCCTAATATTATTGAGCCTCCGGTTAAACAACCTACGTTTTTAGAACAACTGAAGGGGTTCTATAAATGCAATAGATGCCAGGTTTGTCGATTGAATTGCATTAGAAAAAAAGAACACAAAAGAATTTGTTTCTACTAGCAATGGTAAAACTTTTAAAATAAGCCCTTTTGTTTCTTGCACGACCACTGGGGTGGTATATCTGCTCCAGTGCCCGTGCGGGTTACAATATATAGGGCGGACCAAGCGCCCTTTGAGTGTCCGACTCAATGAGCATATTGCTAACATTCACAAGGGTTTTGATAGGCACTCGGTCTCTAAACATTTCTTGACAGCCCATAACAAAGATCCCAGGAATATATTATTTTTGGGGATCGATAAATTTACCCCCAAGTGGAGGGGTGAGCCCCTAATACGGAGTATTTCCAGGATGGAGATGTCCTGGATCCATAAGGTCAGAACATATAAGCCCTATGGGCTTAATGTTGATATTGATGTCAACGCCTTTATTGATACAGCTTAGCGACCAAGGGATTTGATATGTTGGGCCTATCCCCTTTTTAGGGCAGTGACATCTTTTTAATTTTTATTTCTTAATTCATTTGAATTTTATCAAACTAGATGCTAATATATTTTTGTACTTAATTATGTTTTAATCATTTATCTGAAGAGGGCTATACCTTATTGGTGCGAGTTGGTTCTGGGAACACCTGTAATTACCATTAGGTGGTTCTATTGGACCCACATTTATATAATTATCAATTTTGATTTACTGAGGATCGTGTGATTATGAAATTTGGCCTCTGTCAAATGCCTATGGTGGTCTGTGGCAGCCTATGGTTTCCACATGACTTAGAACATTGATTTAAGATGTCGCCTATGCTTGTCAGCAGATGGCGCTATTCATTTAATTTGATTATAAAACCTCATTTAGCTTTTTGCTTTTCGAGTTAATTTCTGTTATTTAGGTTTTCTTTGTATTATTTAATTAATTTTATATAATATAGTATGTACGGCAGCAACCTCTCCAGTGATTGGCGTGGCAGCTGTCCTTTCCTTGTCTCTTCCCTGATCCAATATGGCGGTTTGAGCTGCTCAGGTGGATCACATGAGGGACTTGTCCTTTGTATATAAGCGGTGGCGTCAGCGCGCCGCCCGTACCTTGAAAACGTCACATTTGACGAAACGTGCGTCGGTCGCGGCGTGCTGACGTCACCTGCTTGTGGGAACGAGTGTCTATCAGGACGGGCGGAGGAGCCGACCGGCCGGCGGCTCGCCTATAACCTTGCTGGAATTATCCTTTATGTTGTAAGTTGCTGTCTTTTTTACTATTAAAGTGTCTGTGGTAATGCACTATGTAGTGCTTTGTTTTTTCTATACCATACGATACACGATCGAGTCAGCCCTAGAATCTCTCCTGGTGACACCTGTTCTAAGGATTGGCTTCTGGGGAGAGTGGCTTAACCCAACACATTCTGGGAGAATTTGATATTTGGAGGGACCATCAGAGCTATCGGCTCCGGAGACGGGACGACAGACTGTGTGGCTCTCACTTATATACAATCTGGTAAGAGGCAGTGTTATCGGGAGAGGTCTCTGTGTGTCACTTCCTTTTCAGACTGTGTGGCCCTCACTTATCTTTAATCTGGTAAGAGGCAGTGATATCGGGAGAGGTCTCTGTGTGTCACTTTCATTTTTAACCATCACCTTAATTATTGAACATCTGGTGAGGACTTGGGACCTAAGGTTACTGGTGCTTTCCACTATTAGCCATCTGGTGACGGTGTGCACTCCTCTTGGTGACGAAATAGCATTCAACAGTATTACGCTATGTACTGTCTATTTTTTCTTTGCATATGATCATTATTTGTGGTTGAGAGGACTAATTGATCACACCGACCGAAGGCTGAGCGTTTTGATCTGACTTGAGTATTGGGCAAACTCTATTCTGCATTCTGGTAAGGAGAATTGAATGTTGGTTTAATCATCTGCCACTGGAATCGTTTGTTTTGGACTGTGCCTTTCATTTGGATACGGACTTGTCACCAATGTTGGACTATCATTAGTGTGCTTCATCTTACATTTATCTGTGGATGTAGTACCCATTAGCGCAACTTAGCCCTTACATATACCCATTTTTGCTTGTCACAATTTAAGTTGCTGCTGTGTTATCTAGTATTTAGCGCAGTTATATCTTTCTTTTATTCATAAACAGCATTGAGGACGGGATCAGTAGTTCAATATCAGTTTTTGCAGATGACACAAAATTAGGCAGGGCAATAACAGAACAGCATGAAGCAGATATCCTACAGAATGACCTGGACAAAATAACGGAGTGGGCAACGACTTGGCAAATGAGGTTTAACGTGGAGAAGTGTAAGGTTTTGCACTTGGGGACTAGCAACATAAAAGCACCATACACGTTAGGAGGGGAACCCCTGGGAGAATCAAAAATGGAGAAGGATCTGGGAGTCTTGGTGGATGATAGACTAGGCAACAGCATGCAATGTCAAGCGGCAGCTGCAAAGGCTAGCAGAATATTAGCATGCATAAAGAAAGGGATGTATTCCAGAGATAAGACCATAATCCTTCCACTTTATAAAACTCTGGTCTGACCGCATCTGAAGTATTCTGTCCAGTTCTGGTCACCAGTCCTCAGAAGGGATGTGTTGGAGCTGGAGAGGGTCCAGAGAAGGGCAACTAAACTAATTTGGGGATTGGAGGACCTTGATTATGAGGAGCGTCTGCAATCGCTTGATTTATTCTCCCTGGAGAAGAGACGCCTGAGGGGGGACATGATAGCAATTTTTAAATATCTCAATGGGGATCTAGGCTTAGAAAAAAAGCTGTTCAGTCGCAGGGATTGCATGAGGACTCGGGGGCATACAATGCGATTAGAGGAGAAGCGTTTTAACCTCAGGCAACGCGGGGTGTTCTTTACTGTTAGGGCTACAAGATTGTGGAATTCTCTACCACAAGAGGTGGTTTCTGCGGGTAGTATGGTGGCTTTCAAAAGACTACTAGATGTACATCTCAAGGATCAGAACATTCAGGGGTATGCGAGAGGATTACAGCCACATACACCTACACAAGTTGAACTGGATGGACTATTGTCTTTATTCAACCTCACGTACTATGCAACTATGTTAAGGTTAACGTGGATGCTGTTCAGTGTATGGGCTCCAACAATTATGGACTGCGGTTGCTAATCAGTGAAAAACTGACCATGGTGGGTGCTCTGTCAAAAATACAATGTCCCGGTGGAACAGGGTTATTATATTCTTCTGTCCACCTTGTTTGTGTAGATGGAGGAATGTTAGTTTTTGTTTGTTCAGCCAACTGGCTGAATGAAAATAAATAAATAACGGTGTATGGCAAGCTGTAGAATAGGACCAGATTTACCTCTTACTGCTTCCTGCACTTGCTGGGTGAGCTCGAGCATCATAGCCAATAACAACACCCCTTTCCTTCAGATCACTGATATTCTTTTCAAGGTATCGACAGAATCCCTTTAAACAAAGCATTTCTTTATTAGTTACAGTGTATAAACATTACAAATACATACAGTGTATCCGGAAAGTATTTACAGTGCTCCACTTTTTCCACATTTTCCTTATGTTACAGCCTTATTCCAAAATAGATTAAATTCATTATTTTCCTCAAAATTCTACAAACAATACACCATAATTACAATGTAAAAGAAGTTTGTTTGAAATATTTTTTTTTTTTTTTTTAATAAATTAAATCCCATGTACATAAGTATTCACAGCCTTTGCCATGACACTCAAAAAC
>NC_138768.1:758599349-758719244 GCF_965119305.1 Pelophylax lessonae
GAGAAACTGTTTTTTTTTTTTACCGCACAGCACATAACATTACTTTCCTCCACAGCAAACACCACGTAAAGGCACTGAAGGGAGGAGGTGGGTGGAGCGGTGGAGCGATGCAGCAATCGGCTCGGGGGAGAATGAGATCCTCCTACACTGTCGCTGTGCATTCTGGTTCCCTCTCCCCTGGGACGTACACTGGTCTAGCAAGCAAGCTGTAGATTACAATGAAGGCACCGGCATCGGATCGCGGCGGACAGGGAAGTCAATGACTCACTACTTTCACAGATCAGCGGCCATACATTTTCGGCTTTTTTAACCCCCTATCGGCCGAAATGAAATAGTAGCATTTTCGGCCGAAAATATCGGCGGCCGAAATTTCGGTGCATCCCTAAAAATAATATCCCTTTTTAAAGCCAACACTTCATATTCCTGAAAAGTGCCTGCTGTACCATGTACTTGTATGGGAAAGTCTCCTGTTCTCTTTGTATTGCTTCCTTTATGTGAAATCCCTGGTTTTCCTGCTGGTCCCCTTGCTTTCCTATTAAAAACTGACCACACTAAGCAGGAGAGCACACTATGGTCAGTTCTCTAGGTGTACTGGGAACTCAGCCTGCCCTCCTCCAATGATCAGACCTGTCCTGACATGCTCCCCGCTGCACAACGGTTCACTGGGAAGATCAGTGTACTGCGGCTTCTCTTCCCCCAGCTATTATGCAGCTAAGAATGAGAATGTGATCATTAAAAAGGAAAAACAAAAAATTATAAATTTTTTTTTTTTTTTTTTATATACATATACATAAATGTTTTGCCTTCCATTTTTTTTAAACTGAATGGATTGTTCTACAAGGTGATTGTTTACAATCATTTTAAGCTGCCTTTGTTTGACATAGAATTACTTGTGGAGGTCAAAAACAACTCTGTGGAAAGACGGATTCCGATAAAGCTGCTGAAGGTGGCAGGGGGGGGAGGGTTATGTCCCCTCCCACTGCTTGTAAAAACAATCCAGTGGCTAGCTAGCTGCTAGGACTGCTTTTACAAGAGAGCCGACCATCTTGTAAAAGCCGACAGCCTCAAGATCGAGCGGTGTTTGATTCAGTTCTCAGTCTTCGACCCGGCGGGGGACAGATGCAGCATCCACTTAGGTGAGTAATATATATATATATATATATATATATATATATATATATATATACACATACATATACACACACACACACACACACACACACACACATATACATATATATATATATATATATATATATATATATATATACATACATACATACACACACACACACACACACACACACACACATACACACCTCAAACTAGCAGAAGGAAAGTTCAAAACGAACCTTAGAATGTATAACTTTACTGACAGAGTACCGGTAGTTGATGCTTGGAACAGACTTCCAGCAAAGGTAGCGAACCAGTCAACAGTAAGTGAATTTTCTACATGCTTGGAACAATATCTCTATACTCCGACAAAAGGGTTAATAAAAGAAACCAAAAAAATGTATACAAGGGCAGACTTGACTACTGTGTTTTTTTGCGGTCTGTATCTTCCTAGTCTGTGAATTGACATCAGCTTGTAAATTGATTTCCCCGACAGATCCATGGCAGTACACATATCGATCTGTGGGCTCCCAAGAAGACAATCAGGAAAACGATGGCGACCACAGAATTGTGCCATTTTCCCATGATATTAAAGACAGGTTCCTATAGCAGTAAAGGTGTTAAGCAGGGGAATACCTGAGTTGTCTGGATAATGGTGAGGTCATTCATCTGAGAAACACCAGGGCCCATTGCTGCCCGCAGCCCCGCTGTACCAAACTCCATCCTGGCACCAAAACATTTCTTCAACTTTTCTTTGTTCTTTTCTGACACCAGCTGCTTGACCAGTTCAGAGGTTTTAGGATTCTGCACAAAAACAAGTATGAAAATGAAAACGACACAAAAACAAAGCTTCTAACAAAACCCCTTTAGGAGTGCAAATAAACAACCTTTCTCTGTTCAGATCTCTATACAGTGCAGTGCTATAGTAGTGCTCGGCTGATGCCACATGTATCTTACAGGGTAGAGTCATAAGAGTGCGAATCTTAACACATCAACAATTTTCTTTCATCACCAAACTAGGAATACATTTGACAACTTCTTATTGAAAGTGCCACAGCTCTTTGGATCTCATATTGAGAGTTGACAGCAACAGATTCCAAATGCAAATATCACACTTGAAATGAACTCTGGACCTTTTATCTGCTCCTTGTAAATGGGATAATGAGGGAATAACACACACCTGGCCATGGAACAGCTGAGCAGCCAATTGTCCCATTACTTTTGGTCCCTTAAAAAGTGGGAGGCACATAAACTGTTGTAAATCCTACACCTTTCACCTGCTTTGGATGTAAAGACCCTCAAATTAAAGCACATCTTGTTTGTTTCATTTCAAATCCATTGTGGTGGTGTATAGAGCCACAAAGATTAGAATTGTGTCGATGTCCCAATATTTATGGACCTGACTGTACTAGCACATTATGGGACACTTGCCTGCAAACGAAGCCCTCGTCGTCCCCGCTGGAGGCCGCATCCATCTTCGCCCGTCTTCCTTCCGGGTCTGCAGACTCCGGACGTGCTACTGGCCAGAGCTGCGTGACGTCACTCCGGTGCACGTGCACTAGAGCCACCAGCCATGGCACATGACTTTGAAGAAACGGCACAGTCGGCCGTTCCTGTAGTACGCATGCGCCGATGACATCATTGGCGCAGTATACAGTAAATATCTCCTTAACGGTGCAAGCTTAATAGATATTTACAGTACCTATAGGTAAGCCTTATCATAAGCTTACCTACAGATACAAACATCATGGGGGGTTTTACAACCTCTTTAAAGCGGTAGTAAATAGCAGTTGAAGAAAAAACAATCCCCTGAAAGGCAATGGTATAATGTGCTAGTATGCATCACATACTAGCACATTATGAGAGACTTCCCTCAAAACAAACCCCCTCAGTGCCACCCTGTCACTGCTTAGAGGGGTTCCATCTTCACCCGGCCTTCCGTCTGGGTTCGCAGCCTCCGGCTACATGAGTGGCTGGGGACGCAATCCACTGACACCAGCGATGGGGCTTATCACTGCCTCCTCTGACACCAGCGCTGGAGCTTATTACCGCATCCACTGACACCAGTGCTGGAGCTTATTACCGCGTCCACTGACACCAGCGCTGGGGCTTATTACCGCATCCTCTGACACCAGCGTTGGGGCTTATTACCGCATCCACTGACACCAGTGCTGGAGCTTATTACCGCATCCACTGACACCAGCGCTGGGGCTTCTTACCGCATCCACTGACACCAGCGCTGGGGCTTATTACCGCATCCACTGACACCAGTGCTGGAGCTTATTACCGCGTCCACTGACACCAGCGCTGGGGGATATTACCGCATCCACTGACACCAGCGCTGGGGCTTATTACCGCATCCACTGACACCAGCGCTGGGGCTTATTACCGCATCCACTGACACCAGCGCTGGGGCTTATTACCGCATCCACTGACACCAGCGCTGGGGCTTATTACCGCATCCACTGACACCAGCGATGGGGCTTATTACCGCATCCACTGACACCAGCGATGGGGCTTATTACCGCATCCACTGACACCAGCGATGGGGCTTATTACCGCATCCACTGACACCAGTGATGGGGCTTATTACCGCATCCACTGACACCAGTGATGGGGCTTATTACCGCATCCACTGACACCAGTGCTGGGGCTTATTACCGCATCCACTGACACCAGTGATGGGGCTTATTACCGCATCCACTGACACCAGTGATGGGGCTTATTACCGCATCCACTGACACCAGTGATGGGGCTTATTACCGCATCCACTGACACTAGCGCTGGGGCTTATTACTGCATCCTCTGACACCAGCGCTGGAGCTTATTACCGCATCCACTGACACCAGTGCTGGGGGTTATTACCGCATCCACTGACACCAGCGCTGGGGCTTTTTACTGCGTCCACTGACACCAGCGCTGGGGCTCATTACTGTGTCCATTGACACCAGCACTGGGGCTAATTACTGCATCCATTTTCAACAATTTTGAGTGTTAGAATTGCATCCACTGACACCAACATTGGGGGTATTAATGCATCCACTGACACCAATAGTGGGGGTTATTATTGCATCCACTGACACCAATGTTGGGGTTATTATTGCATCCACTGACACCAATGTTGGGGTTATTATTGCATCCACTGACAGCAATATTGAGGGCATTAATGCATCCACTGACACCAATGCTGGGGTTATTATTGCATCCACTGACACCAATGCTGGGGTTATTATGGCATCCACTGACACCAATATTGGGGGTTATTATTGCATCCACTGACTCCAATGCTGGGGGATATTATTGCATCCACTGACACCAATGCTGGGGGTTATTATTGCATCCACTGACACCAATATTGAGGGTATTAATGCATCCACTGACACCAATGCTGGGGGTTCTCATTGTGTCCACTGACACAAAAGCTGGGGCATATTATTTATTGCATCCACTGACACCAATATTGAGGGTATTAATGCATCCACTGACACCAATGCTGGGGGTTCTCATTGTGTCCACTGACACAAAAGCTGGGGCATATTATTTATTGCATTTACTAACACCAATGTTGGGGGCTATTATTGTGTCCACACTACACTCTGTACAATCAGAACTATTTTTTGAATCTAGTGGGACTGCTTTTTAAGACTGGGGTTCCTCAGACCTGAAAATACTGTTATAGCGTGCTGTGACTGAAAAAAGATTGAGAAGAATTGGTTTAAACTATTTAAAATAAAATGAAACCTAAAGTTGGGCTTTAATAGTGCCCCAACACACACCTTTGCCCCCACAACACTCAGCAAGGCACTACCACAGAAGTAAATCATTTCTTGCTGTAGAACAATTCTGCATTCATAATAGTGCAGCGCCTGAAGACACCAGAAAACTCGTTGAGCTCCATTAATTTTTAATGACACCCAAAACAGACTGTTCTGAGGTGCTTTCAGCAGCCACTGAAATCAATGCTTTGTGTGAAGCACACATACACAAGGACTGATATTAGGCCAGACACACACCTAGCGTCTTGGGAACATTTGTTTTGTCAGGCTTTTTTTATTTGCACGTTTCCACGCTATGTGCGCATCTGATTCAATTGCCAAATGTGCCAAAGAAGCGCTGGTACCTTTTTGGGTGATGAATTTCGCACAGACATGCGCCTCCCTGTTTTGTTTGGGATGCCATTAACAATGCGGCTGCATTCACACCTGAGCGTAGCATCTGAGTATTCTGGCCTTTTCTGCGCAATTTTGAGCTTTGGTGATTTTTTTATTAGCCAATAGAGAAAACTATCATTTGTTGCATCATCTGTTGCATCATCTGTTGCATCATCTGTCTGTTGCATCATTTGTTGCATCATCTGTTGCTAGGTATTTCAGCTTTTTTTAAGATTTCCCCTTAGCTTTTATTTTTTTATTATCATTATTATTTATTATTATTTTTTTTGTTAGGGTAAGGCCCCTTTCACACAGGGAGTCCGTCAGGGGGACTCTGTTTTTCTCAGCAGGGGATCGATCCGTCGATCCCCCGCTGAGCAGGCAGATGGCAGCTCTGTCTCCGCGCTGTGAGCAGAGACACAGCTTTCAGGTCCCCGCTGTTCTAGACGGGGGAATCAGATGGTAACAGACCGTCTGTCCCTTCGAATCTGATCCCATCCGATCCGCTGGAGGAATGGAAAAACGGAATTTTTGTAAAATCTTACCTGTAAAATTCCTTTCTCTGAGTCCTCCGACAGTCGCCGCCTCTTCATATTCGTCACATATGGGGTATTAGACTTTGCTCCGAAGGAGTAGCTAGGCAACAGAATATGTTAACAATAAAGCTTTTAACATATCCCACCCTCAAGGGGTGGTCCCCTCAGTCAATACCCTCCTACTTCCTGCAACCATATCTCAGTTTTAGTGGAATAGCAGTAGAGTATACAACCAAACCCCAAAAGAGGGGCGGGGGCGGCGACTGTCGGAGGACTCAGAGAAAGGAATTTTACAGGTAAGATTTTACAAAAATTCAGTTTTCTCTTACGTCCTCCGACAGTCGCCGCCTCTTCATATTCGTCACATATGGGGACGTCCCAAAGCAGTGCAAACATGAGGGGTGGGAAACGCATCCGCGCCGAAAGGCAACGCAGTCTCCGCATCAAAGAAAGGAACCTTACCAAAGGAAGGAAACCAGCTGGGCAACAGCAAAAAACAAGTGCTCAACAGGAGCAACAACCCAGGAAAAGACAAAAAAACAGGGGATACAAAACTTATCCCAACAGCCAGGAGTCCCCAACAAGGGACCCTAGGGAACAGCCGCACTAAGAACCTTGCGGCCAAAGGAAGCATCCGCCGATGCCTGAACATCTACTTTGTAGAATTTTGTGAAAGTGTGCACGGTCGACCAAGTCGCCGCCTTACACACCTGGGCTACAGAAGCCCCATGACGACAGGCCCAAGACGTACTCAGAGATCTAGTAGAGTGCGCCTTCACAGGCACAGGGGGAACCTTCCCCTGCAAAGCATAGGCCTGTTCAATGGTCTGCCTGATCCATTTGGCGATGGTAGAGGCCGAAGCCGCCATGCCCTTCCGAGGACCCTCTGGAAGAACAAACAAGGAGTCCGTCTTTCGAAAAGACTCAGTCGATTTAAGGTAAACCCTTATCGCCCGAACAACATCCAGAGAATGCAATCTCACCTCCTTTGGATGTTTAGGCTTCGCGCACAACGAAGGCAAGACAATATCCTCATTAAGATGGAATTCCGAAACTCGTTTCGGAAGAAACAAAGGATTAGGTCGCAAGACCACCTTATCCAAATGAATAACCAGGTACGGAGACTTGCAGGACAAAGCCGCCAGCTCCGACACTCTGCGAGCCGAAGTGATCGCCACCAAAAAGGCGACCTTTTTGGACAACATAGACAACGAGATCTCCCTGATCTGTTCAAAAGGAGCACGTTGTAACACAGATAGAACGAGATTCAAGTCCCAAGGGGGCAGAGGATCCCGCCTAGGGGGGACCAGATGCCGCACACCCTGAACAAAGGTGCCAACCAAGGAGTTGGAAGCCACGGGACGTTGAAACAGAACGGCCAGTGCAGACACCTGACCCTTTATCGTAGCCAGCGCCAAACGCTGATCAACACCCGTTTGAAGGAAAGACAGCACACGGGAAACCGAGTACGTGCGGGGTGAAAACCCCCTGGACTCACACCAGGCAAAATAGGCCTTCCAAGTACGGTAGTAAACCTTCCCGGAGGAAGACTTCCTCGCGTTGATTAAAGTATGAACGACCTCTGGAGAGAGACCCCTCTCCTTCAGGACCTCGGTCTCAACAGCCAGGCCGTCAAAGCCAGCGACTGTAAAGCAGGATGGTATATCGGTCCTTGAGACAGTAGATCGTCTCGAAGAGGCAGACGCCACGGGGCGTCGACCGCCAGATTCACGAGGTCTGCGTACCAGGACCGGCGAGGCCAGTCCGGTGCCACAAGAATCACCGTGCTGCGTTCCGAGTGTAACCTGCGAAGGAACCTGGACAGCAACTGAATCGGTGGAAACGCGTACATCAGCCTGTACTGATGCCACGGGGCCACTAACGTGTCCAACGCGTCTGCCCGAGGGTCGCGCGTCCTTGCCACGAACCTCTTCACCTTGTTGTTGAGACGAGACGCGAACAGGTCCACATCTGGAAGACCCCACTTCTCGCACAACATCTGGAAGACAGCCGGGTGGAGAGACCATTCCCCCTGATCCAGGGTCTGGCGACTCAGATAGTCCGCCTGCCAGTTCTCCACCCCCGGAATGTGAACCGCCGTTATCGCCGGGACATGAGTCTCGGCCCAAGACAGAATGTCGGCCACTTCTCGAGCCGCTCGGGCACTCCTGGTGCCCCCTTGGTGGTTGATGTAGGCCACCGCCGTGGCATTGTCCGTCTGCACCCGAACCGGGCAGCCCTGCAGCCGGTCCGTCCAGCGATGAAGACAGAGACTTATCGCACGCAATTCCAGAATGTTGATCGGAAGGGAAGACTCCCCCTCCGACCAAGTCCCCTGGGCGGACAGAACGCCCAGAACTCCACCCCAGCCCGACAGGCTGGCATCCGTGGTGATTACCGTCCACGAGATCGGACGAAACGACTTGCCCCCGGACACCAACGGGGACTGGAGCCACCACAGAAGGTTTCCTCTGGTGCGATGACTCAACGAGATTTGAAGATCCAGAGATTGAGGTCGCCCGTCCCACCTGGACAGGATCTCCGCTTGGAGACCCCGCGTGTGAAACTGGGCGAATGGAATCGCCTCGAAGGCCGAGACCATCAATCCCAGACATCTCATACACGTCCGCAGAGACGAGTGCGGAACGTCCCTGAGGGACCTGACTTCCTCCTGGAGAGTCCTGAGCTTGTCTTCCGGCAGGAAGACCTTCGCCTGCACCGAGTCCAGAATCATTCCCAGATAGGGAAGACGAA
Organism: Pelophylax lessonae; assembly: GCF_965119305.1. Lineage (NCBI taxonomy): Eukaryota > Metazoa > Chordata > Amphibia > Anura > Ranidae > Pelophylax > Pelophylax lessonae. The sequence goes on from NC_138768.1 coordinate 758,607,904, forward strand.
CAGACGGACTCAGTGTCGACTTTGGAAAATTTATCGTCCAACCAAACTCCTGCAGAGTTTGCATCGTGACAGACAGGTCCTTCTCCAGACCCTGGCTGGTCGCAGACCGAACCAGAATGTCGTCCAGATAGCCCAGGACAGAAATGCCCTGGGCCCTCAATAATGCCAGAACCGGTGCAAGCACCTTGGTGAAGACCCGCGGAGCCGAGGCAAGACCAAAGGGCAACGCCACGAACTGGTAGTGATCCTCCGCAATGGCAAATCGAAGGTATCTCTGGTGACCCTCGAAAATGGGGATGTGAAGATACGCATCCTTCAAATCGATGGAGGCCATGAATTCCCCCGGAACCAGGGCAGCCACCACCGACCGCAGGGATTCCATGCGGAACTTGCGAACCCGCACAGAGCGGTTCAGAGCCTTCAAGTCCAGAATTGGACGAACCTTGCCCTCCTTTCTGGGCACGGTGAACAGATTGGAATAAAACCCCCGAAACCTGTCCCGATGAGGCACCGGAACCACCACTCCCTGAGCCCTCAGGTTCCGCACCGCCAGGTGCAGGTCCCGCAAGCGCTCTGGAGACAGTTGAAGATTTGAGGGAAAAAATCTGCTCTCCGGCCGAGAGAGAAACTCGATCTTGTAACCAGATCGAACGATTTCCTGAACCCATCTGTCCCGCACACGGGCCAACCAGGGCTGAAGAAAACCGAGCAAGCGTCCCCCCACCCCAAAACTGGGTGAGGGCGCCCCTTCAGGCCGAACTGTTATGGGCTGCAGATCCGGATTGGCCGGACTTCTGTTTACCAGACCAGGGCTTCTTCTGAGAGCCTTGACCTTTGAACGGTTTGCCCTTGTAGTGCGGCCGAAAGGCACGAAAGGACCCCTGAGGGGGCCGAAAATTAGCATGCTTCTTCCCAGAAGCCCCCTTAGCCTTGGGGAAATGGGGCAAGAGAGTGCTCTTACCCCCGGTGATCCCCTTAATCAACACATCCAGGGACTCCCCAAAAAGGCGAGACCCATCATAAGGTAGATTGGCTAAGGTCTTACGTGAAGATTGGTCCACCGACCAACATTTTAACCAAACCAGGCGGCGAGACAACACCGCCACGCTGTGCACACGTGCAGCCAACGGAACCAGGTCCAGGTCCGCATCACACAGATACATGACACCCTGGTGGATTTGATCCACCATATCCAGGGTCGCCGGCGAGGCCGAGTCGGCCACCAGGACGCGCCTAAGCATCTGCGTCCAACTTGCGATCGCCTGGGCCGCCATGAGAGAAGCAAACAGAGCCTTAAGCATAGAACCCGTAACAGAATAAGTATGACGGGCAAGAGACTCCAGTCTCCTATCCGTGGCATCACGGAACACAGGGGAATCCTCTGCAGGAATCGCAGTGGCTTTGTTCAAAACCGCAATTGCGTGATCCACTGGGGGAGGCACACACCACCTTTCATCAGTGGAAGGCGAAAAAGGATAACGCAGCTTGAATCTACTTGGTACCGCAAAAGGTTTGCGCAGATTGCGCCATTGATCCTTAACAGCGCGCTGAAAATCATCATTGCAGGGAAAAACCTGCGGCGTCCTGCGTTTTCTCTGCGTCCCATAAGCCGCCAAGGCAGCGGGGGGACACACTTCGTCCTGCAAACGCAGCGTTTGCTTAATGGAAGCAATCAACTCATCCATGATTGCAAGCTCTTCAGGCGAGCCAGGGGGAGAATTATCAACCCCCTCAACTTCAGCCTCCACCTCAGACCCCACTAGATCAAGAGAGGAGCGGGACCCCGATAAGGAGGCCCCCGCCATAACAGCCCCATCACCTTCACCCTCAGAATCAGAGGAAAGAGCAACTCTGGGCCTTTTAGTAGATTGAGCAGCCACCAGCATCTGCACCTGAGCAGCAAGGCCAGCCACAATAGTGGCTAAATCCCCCCCCCTGGGGGGGAAACAGCGGTCCCCTGGCTTTCCACCAAAGCTGTAGGAAATTTGCCCTCCTGAGAATCCATTGCCCCTGTAATGCCAGACAACAAAGGGTTAACTGCCCCTTTTAAGCAAGCGCGGCAAGCGCAGCCCACCGCACCACACTCAAGCACAATAAGACCCCCACAGGGAATATGCAAACTGAACACAGGCAATGGATAGCAAGAAACAGAAGGATAAAACCTGAGGAGACCCTCGCCGCTGCTGCTGCCTCGATCGGTGTTCCTGGAAAGAGGAAGTGATGCTGCCAGGGCGCTCTATGTAAGCCTATGGAGGCTACAAGAAAATGGCCGCCATGCATGTAAAACATGCGGCCGGAGCGAGTGTAGGCAAAATGGCGTCGTTTGGCGCCGAAACCGCCGCTCCACAGTGCATTAAAACACACATTACATTCCAAAATCAGAATACATGTCAGATCGCCGCAGCGATCGCTGTATATGCCCAAACATGCCAAAAAAACATGCCCCACAGCACACAGCTTCTCACACTGACCAGTCTGACACACACAGTGTCATACAGCTCCCCCCCCCCCCCCCTTGCAGCCCACAGCATGCAGCCGAGAGATAGGGAGACAAGCAGTGTGAATAGAGGCAGGTTACACAGTCCCAGACTGACACCCCCCCAGACAGACAGGTCCCCACATAAATACACTTACCTCACATGGCGTGGGGGACCCGCACAGGCGAACAAACCGCTGCACATGAGGCAGGGAGAGTCGCATTCAAGACGCACACAATGGGGGTTAAGAAACCGCACAGCGTCCAGTGAGGTAGCCACCTCACCAATCATCCCTGCACCGAACAGGGATGGGTCGTTCACTGTGCCAGGAGCGTTACCTGGCTGAACGCTCGATGGCAGACTGGGAAGCCACTGACCCACGACCTGCGACCAGGGGGATCAGCCCGAGACCCAGTCCGCATGATCCTCTTCATCCGAAGAACTAACTAACGCTGACAAAATAACAGCTAAGTAAAGGTAGAGAGAAAAACTCAAACAAAATTTTAAAAAGAAGAAAGAGTCTGGGACAGAAAGTCCCAGCACAGAGAGAGCCAGCCACTCCTGACAAGCTAGACATTAAAACTGAGATATGGTTGCAGGAAGTAGGAGGGTATTGACTGAGGGGACCACCCCTTGAGGGTGGGATATGTTAAAAGCTTTATTGTTAACATATTCTGTTGCCTAGCTACTCCTTCGGAGCAAAGTCTAATACCCCATATGTGACGAATATGAAGAGGCGGCGACTGTCGGAGGACGTAAGAGAAATAGGGTTTGACGGATCGGATCGGATGTCAGACATGTCTCCGCTGACATCCGATGCCCCATAGATAGGGATGCATAGGGGGACTGTTCAGATCTGCCTAAAAAATGGACAGGCGGATCTGAACGGTCCGCCTGTGTGAAAGGGGCCTTAGAGGTAAGAGTTATGGGCCATACACATAAGATTTTCTTTAGACTTTTTCCTTCAGACTTACCAAAACCATATAATATGAGGTCAAACCTAAACACTTTCAATTTGTATGCAATCAGGCAGGCCCTTGCACTACATAGAAAAGGTAAATCTTAAGGAAATCTAACCACAAAAGTTGGATAGTGTGTATCCAGCTTTAAGGTTAGGTTAGGATTATTTATTATTTTTTTGTTAGGGTAATGGCCTGTACACATGATCAGAATATCGTACAAAGAAAACCGCTTTCGACACAATCATACGATAATCTGATCGTTTGTACACAGCTTTTGTCCACAATTTCCGAAGGCACAAACAAAATATTTTCTCGTACGATACCAGATTGTACCATTTTCGTTTAATCAGCACAGTTTTCATCCAAAAATACAATTGATCACTTCTGAGTTTTTATTCGGTCATATGAGAATTTTCATACTTTGGTAACCTATTGAATTTTTAAGATGGAGTCTAGCATGCCAAAAAGTAAAAAAAAAAACATACACAAATAAATAATAATCATAAACAAATTCAAGAACTGAATACTAGGTAACAATAAATAAAATAAATAACCCCTAACCTTAACCCCTAAGGTCCATTTACACCTGAGCATCGTTTTCAGGCATTTTTTGGCCTTTTTGCAGGTGTTTGGAGGCAGGCATTGACATCTAACAAAAACGCTTGTATTCTGCCAAATAAGCTCATGTACTTTTTTGAGCTTCGGGAGTTTTGCTTCAGGTGACAAAACGCTCAGATGTGAACAGGGCCATTGATATGAATGGGATTTTGCTTGTTGGGCGTTTTGGAACTTCAGAGATGAGCGTTTTACGAGCTAAAAAATGCTCAGGTGTGGACAGAGCATAACCCTTATAAAAATAAAATAATAACTAAGTTAACACCCGAACACAAAATAAATAACATATTATTCATTTTATTTTTCGGGGGTTGGGTGTTTATTTTATTATTATTAATTTATTTAATTTTTAAGGATTGGGGTTTATTATTTATGTATTATCACACATTATTAATTTTTATTTTTTATTTATGAAAGTTTTTAGTAGAGAAAGGCTCAGGCTGTTCGCGTTTCTCATGTGCCCGATTCCGCCAGGAACTCTAAAAATGTACTCCGCTAATCGCAGGCAGTGAGACATTTCCACGTCACAGATTGGGTAAGATCTCACTGTCTGTGATTAGCGGAGTAGAGTGTCGCCTCCCTGGCGGGATCGGGCACGTGGGAACTCAAACACCCCTGAGCCCATCTCTAACTTTTAGTTATTTGTGTATTTATTTTACATTTTTTTTCCTATTAATTACTATTTTGTTTTTTTAATTTTTTTTATTTGAGCAGAAAAACACGAATGGCGCATTTCTATTCATTTCCATGAAAATAAAAACGGTCCAAAAACGCTTAAATCTGCCTGATTGGAGCTACTAAAAAAAGCTCCAAAACTTTCCTGAGCTTCAGGCGACTTGGAGTGGAGATGTGAACCATATCCATGGAGAATAATTGATATTTTTTCTCCTCCAGCGTTTTGGAACTTCAGGCTCCGTTCACATATTGGCCTCCAAGATTCTGCCGGTGATTCCAAATCACAGGACGCCCGGGCGATTCCCATCACTAGGCGCAGTTTTTGCCGCAATTGACGCCTAACGAATCGCAGTAAAAATGGCAAACAGAATCGCAGGACACCTGTCGCCAAAAAGAAAGTTCTTATACTTTTTTCGGGCGACAGGCGTCCCACAATACTGTTTGTGCAATTGTATCGCGATTTGGCAGGCAACATTCTCAGCGAAATGGGAATCACGCGGGCGTCCCACACTTTTCTGTGATTCGGAATCCCAGCGATTCTGTTCGCAATCCAATATGTGAACGGAGCCTCAAACTACAAAACGCTGACGCTGAAAGCGGACAGCCTGACAAAACGGAACACGTTAACACATAAAAAGAACACGTATGAACGCGGACAGGTTACTGCAGCACTCAGTGTGAAGAGAAGAGCTCCCAGGACTACAGATCCCAGCATGCCCTGGTTTCTATGACATTGGCAGCCATGGAAGGTGCTGGAAATGAATGGAAGGAAGGTGTCATGTACAGTACAGGTAAGGGGAGGCTCACCTTGTCCCATTTTAGCCATTCCTCAGCAGCCTGGTACAGCTCTGCGTCACTCCGATCCGCCATGTCCTCCTTCCGCCTGTAACTGCCAGCACCGACCTCGGGGAACACCTAATACAGCCGGGGAAGACGTCAGAGGACCATGTGACCGCTGGACGTGTGAGGGGCTCGACTCTGTCTACTTCCGCATAGAGCTGCCATCTAGTGGTAGAATAGGAGAAGGCGGGGCAGCGATAGCGAGGGAAATCTATCACAGAACAGAGAAATGACAACATTCTGTACAACGTCCTGTAACAACCAGACATGAGAAGGACATTCCCACCTCTGTCCTTTCACCAGTGAAGAGTTAACAATGACGGAAGAATAAGGCCTTCTTTACACTTGTGGCGGAGTTGACCTGTGTTTTTAAAACCCCCATTAAAGTAGAACTAAAGGGAAATATATTCTGGGCAGAGTAGAATAAGTCATAACGCTATATTTTTTTTTTTTGTCTCCTGTGATTTCCCTTCACTTCCTGTCCCATAGACAAAACAGGAAGTGAGAGGAAATGCTTCTTAAAGTGAGAGAATCCCCATTGGAAGATTTCCCCTCTATTCCTGTTCTGATGCCAACCCAAAACGTGCAACTTTTACTTTCTCTTCCAGTGATAACGGTAAACATAACAAATAGAGAGGGTGAATGGGGCCACAGACAGCAATACAGACCTCCTCTAATCCCTCTCCACTAGGGTTGCCACCTCATCCCTTTAAACCAGGACACACATTATTACACAGGTTCTGTGGCTGATTAGGGTGGTAAATAAACTCACTTAGTGTAAGGAGAGCAGATTTTGAAAATGTAATCCGGGGACATTTTTTTTTTTTTTTTATTGGTAAATGGCACAGGACTACATAATACACAGAGTGCTGGGCACAGGACTGCATAACACACAGAGTGCTGGGCACAGGACTACATAATACACAGAGTGCTGGGCACAGGACTGCATAACACACAGAGTGCTGGGCACAGGACTGCATAACACACAGAGTGCTGGGCACAGGACTACATAATACACAGAGTGCTGGGCACAGGACTGCATAACACACAGAGTGCTGGGCACAGGACTGCATAACACACAGAGTGCTGGGCACAGGACTACATAATACACAGAGTGCTGGGCACAGGACTGCATAACACACAGAGTGCTGGGCACAGGACTACATAATACACAGAGTGCTGGGCACAGGACTGCATAACACACAGAGTGCTGGGCACAGGACTGCATAACACACAGAGTGCTGGGCACAGGACTACATAATACACAGAGTGCTGGGCACAGGACTGCATAACACACAGAGTGCTGGGCACAGGACTGCATAACACACAGAGTGCTGGGCACAGGACTGCATAACACAGAGAGCGCTGGGCACAGGACTGCATAACACACAGAGTGCTGGGCACAGGACTGCATAACACACAGAGCGCTGGGCACAGGACTGCATAACACACAGAGTGCTGGGCACAGGACTGCATAACACACAGAGTGCTGGGCACAGGACTGCATAATACACAGAGTGCTGGGCACAGGACTGCATAACACACAGAGCACTGGGCACAGGACTGGATAATACACAGAGTGCTGGGCACAGGACTGTATAATACACAGAGCGCTGGGCACAGAACTGCATAACACACAGAGCACTGGGCACAGGACTGGATAATACACAGAGCACTGGGCACAGGACTGTATAATACACAGAGCGCTGGGCACAGAACTGCATAATACACAGAGCACTGGGCACAGGACTGGATAATACACAGAGTGCTGGGCATAGGACTGCATAATACACAGAGCACAGGACTGGATAATACACAGAGTGCTGGGCACGGGACTGCATAATACACAGAGTGCTGGGCACAGGACTGCATAATACACAGAGCACTGGGCACAGGACTGGATAATACACAGAGCACTGGGCACAGGACTGTATAATACACAGAGCGCTGGGCACAGAACTGCATAATACACAGAGCACTGGGCACAGGACTGGATAATACACAGAGTGCTCGGCATAGGACTGCATAATACACAGAGCACAGGACTGGATAATACACAGAGTGCTGGGCACGGGACTGCATAATACACAGAGTGCTGGGCACAGGACTGCATAATACACAGAGCACTAGGCACAGGACTGCATAATACACAGAGCACTGGGCACAGGACTGGATAATACACAGAGCACTGGGCACAGGACTGTATAATACACAGAGCGCTGGGCACAGAACTGCATAATACACAGAGCACTGGGCACAGGACTGGATAATACACAGAGTGCTGGGCACAGGACTGTATAATACACAGAGCGCTGGGCACAGAACTGCATAACACACAGAGCACTGGGCACAGGACTGGATAATACACAGAGCACTGGGCACAGGACTGTATAATACACAGAGCGCTGGGCACAGAACTGCATAATACACAGAGCACTGGGCACAGGACTGGATAATACACAGAGTGCTGGGCATAGGACTGCATAATACACAGAGCACAGGACTGGATAATACACAGAGTGCTGGGCACGGGACTGCATAATACACAGAGTGCTGGGCACAGGACTGCATAATACACAGAGCACTGGGCACAGGACTGGATAATACACAGAGCACTGGGCACAGGACTGTATAATACACAGAGCGCTGGGCACAGAACTGCATAATACACAGAGCACTGGGCACAGGACTGGATAATACACAGAGTGCTCGGCATAGGACTGCATAATACACAGAGCACAGGACTGGATAATACACAGAGTGCTGGGCACGGGACTGCATAATACACAGAGTGCTGGGCACAGGACTGCATAATACACAGAGCACTAGGCACAGGACTGCATAATACACAGAGCACTGGGCACAGGACTGGATAATACACAGAGCGCTGGGCACAGGACTGCATAACACACAGAGCACTGGGCACAGGACTGGATAATACACAGAGCGCTGGGCACGGGACTGCATAATACACAGAGTGCTGGGCACAGGACTGTATAATACACAGAGCGCTGGGCACAGGACTAAATAATACACAGAGCACTGGGCACAGGACTGCATAACACAGGCAGTGCTGGGCACAGGACTGCATAACACACAGAGCACTGGGGACAGAACTGCATAATACACAGAGCACTTGGCACAGGACTGCATAATACACAGAGCGCTGGGCACAGGTCTGCATAATACACAGAGCACAGGACTGGATAATACACAGAGCGCTGGGCACAGAACTGCATAATACACAGAGCACTGGGCACAGGACTGGATAATACACAGAGCGCTGGGCACAGGTCTGCATAATACACAGAGCACAGGACTGGACAATACACAGAGTGCTGGGCACGGGACTGCATAGTACACAGAGTGCTGGGCACAGGACTGCATAATACACAGAGCGCTAGGCACAGGAATGCATAATACACAGAGCACTGGGCACAGGACTGGATAATACACAGAGCGCTGGGTACAGGACTGGATAATACACAGAGCGCTGGGCACGGGACTGCATAATACACAGAGTGCTGGGCACAGGACTGCATAATACACAGAGCGCTAGGCACAGGACTGCATAATACACAGAGCGCTGGGCACAGTACTGCATAATACACAGAGAGCTAGGCACAGGACTGCATAATACACAGAGCGCTGGGCACAGGACTGCATAATACACAGAGCGCTGGGCACAGTACTGCATAATACACAGAGCGCTGGGCACAGTACTGCATAATACACAGAGCGCTAGGCACAGGACTGCATAATACACAGAGCACTGGGCACAGTACTGCATAATACACAGAGCGCTAGGCACAGGACTGCATAATACACAGAGCACTGGGCACAGGACTGCATAATACACAGAGCACTGGGCACAGGACTGCATAATACACAGAGTGCTGGGCACAGGGAAGGGAACCGGAAGTCAAGAGTTTACAAATGCCCCAGTCCCTGCTCAATGAATGTAAGTATATCGAGAAAAATAGGAGACCAAGCATTCGAAGAGTGTAAAATACCCAATAAAATATTCAATTTCAAAACGTGAATGCACTTACAAATGGTTAAAAATGAAAGCGTCAGCACATATGTAGCAATATTTCCAGGCATTGGGCCTGATGTGGGTCTGCCATGGTCACCGATAACACCAACAGCACATTTAAGCTGATTACCCAAGTGTGAGATTTGAGACAATGAACAGTCCGGCATCTTTGGTTTGTTTTGTTTATTTTATATGGGGATGGGAGAAGGGAATGAGTGGGATGCTCCTCTGGCTCAACTAGGTACAAATTGGAACACTTGAATAAAAATGCCTTTCAGCGCTGACTTGGCGCCGGCTAAATGCCGACCAACGCTTGCTGGCGCTTGAAATCACTGTCTTGCTGTACTGTACTGAAGACTGACTTCTGACACTCTGGTTAGCTCAAAAGTCCTTGACTGCTCCCTCCAGTCCTTCCTGACTGAGGTAACCTCTTGTATTGCTGCTGCAACTCTTAACACTGTACACTCTGCACTGTACACTCTGCACTTCAGGGCCCAACTGCTGGCATCCCCTTTTCTCTTCAGGGTCAACACTGGCACCCCCTTTACACTTGCTCCTGCACCAGCTAGCTAGCTCCCGGATCCCTCTGACCTTCTCCGGAGTGGACCCCTCTCTCTAGGCAGACCCCCAGGGGCAGTTTGCAGTACTCACGACTGGGTATGCTTTCCTGAAACTCGTCCTCTCTCAGCTCCGCTGGTTCTCGGCACACCGGATCCTCTCTGCAGCTCAGCTCAGCCCTGTATCTCCTCAGGCAGCCGTCTGGGATACCCGATCCTCCCTGTCAGGAGGAGAGACAGCCGTACCCTCCCTCCTGGGACTCTGCTTCCCGCCAAAGATGCTGCGTCATGTGCTCCCCTCAAACCTATACCAACTCCTAGAATGCTGTGCGGCAGAATCTGCCTTTCTGGGGTAGATACAAGCCTGGGTGTGCCATTGGCCGGGTTTCCTCCACTGCCCAATGAGAGTCCTCATTGAGTACAGTGTCAACAGCCACACCTGGGAACCATGACAACCTAGCTGGAAATCATGGCCCTGCTGATAAGCAGACAAGGCCTACTACACTTTACCTAGCACCTACCTTGTAGGGTGCTACACATATACAATCTCCTAACCGAAAGCCACACTTCCAGAGTGGAGCTTTACGTCGTGACGTCATCATGTACCCGGACGTGTCCCTGGACGTTTACTATAAAAGCCATTAAAGTAGAACTGTAGGAAAATAAAGTGACCATGGTTCTACACCCCCCTCCGTGCATCTGCTGCTTTCTTTAACCAGTTCTGGACCGGAAGGATTTGCCCCCTTAATGACCAGGCCATTTTTAGCTATTCGGCACTGCATTATTTAACGGAAAATTGCAACACTACCGAAATAAAATTGATGTCCTTTTTTCCCCACAAATAGAGCTTTCTTTAGGTGGTATTTGATCACCTGTGCGATTTTTATTTTTTGCGCTATAAACAAAAAAATAAAAAAAAAAAACTATATTTTTCACATTCTGCTATATAACATTCCCCCCAAAAATTGTAAAAATCTAAATTTTTCATCCTTTTAGGCCAATTTGTATTCTGCTTCAAAATGTTGGTAAGAAAAATAGCAATAAGCGTATTTTGATTGGTTTGCGCAAAAGTTATTGCGCCTACAAACTAGGGGAAAGATTTATATAATTTTACTTTAGTTATATTTTTTACTAGTAATGGCCTCAACCTGTGATTTTTAGCGGGACTACGACATTGCGGTGGAAAGATCGGACCCCTAACTGACATTTTTAAAACTTTTGGGGGGGGGACCAGTGACATTACTACAGTAATCAGTGCTAAAAATATGCACTGTTACTGTAATAATGACACTGGCAGGGAAGGGATTAACCTAAGGGTGATTAAAGGGTTAAGTGTTAGCCTAGGGGAGTGTTTTCTAACTGTGAGGGGAGGGACTTGTGAAATGATCATAGAGACCTGTGATCCTATATAGAAGGATCACAGGCGCTCTGTGATCATTTCAGAGAGAACAACGGTCTGCTGTGTTTACAACAGCTCACTGTCCTTCTCTCTCAGTGGGGAGTGATTGCCGGTGCCCGGTGGCAATTGCGGCCACCGGTCCCATGGATTGGCATCCCCGCTGCCTATTGGGGGCGGGAGCATGCCGGCGGCATTGAACGTTTTCCCCCCCAGGACCACTCCTGCGAACCGACGTACCCCTACGAGCCAGCCTGCAGCAGTGAACCTGTCGGTCGGCAAGTGGTTAAAGGGGACCTTCACCTGCTAGATGTACTTGACATCACTGATACGCTCCAAAATCTCAAATCTTCTTTGTCTTTGTTTATTCACTTTTTTAATTTGTCCACCTTGCCCCTAATCACTATTCTTCCCTAGGCAAAAATGACATTTTCAGATCTCTGAAGCCTCCTGAGATATGCACATCACATATCCCAAGTTACTTCACTTTCAATTCACAGTGTAGGAAGTAGGAGTAGGACAGACCTGGAGCCAGCAATCAGGGAGCAGGCTGCCTTAACCAGGAAAAGGCAGCCAGCACCTGATGACATCAGCAACAAAAATGGTGACATGGGACCCAGCTTGTGACAGCGGCCTGGTGGATGAGAGCAGGACAATGCTGCATCCACTGGCCATATGAGTTTGTGAATTTTGAATTACACTGGCAAAAAGGGAGGAAAAAAAGATTCAGGAAGGGCAAGTGAAGATCCTGTTTAAAGGCCCGTACACACGTACCGATCGTCAGCGAACGATCGGCCGTCTTTTGTCCCTGGGCTGTCGGTGTCTGTTGAAAAGTGCAAAGACAGCACAAGAATTTTGTCCGTCGAATACAGCCGACTGCAGAAGTGATGTCATGTAATGGTTAACTTTCCCTGTGTTTTTTCTTTTCTGAGCATGCCCAGTCTTGCAAATCTGCGGTCTGTCGTCCGAATTCTGTACTGACTGGCGAAAAATCGGCTGCTCTGGTGTCGGCATACAAAAATTTTAATGCTTGCAAGACAGACTCTTGTCGGCAGAATGTGCGCTGACGGCTGTCGGAGGCACCATACTAACAAGCGTACAATCGGCAGATCTTTCGTCCGCCGACGTTTGTATGCCGACGATTGGTACGTGTGTACGGGCCTTTAGGCTCGGTTCACATATATGCGATGCGGGAAGGCTGCGAATTCGCAGCCTGTTCCCGCATTGCACACGCACCCCCGGCAGTTCACACTGCCATATGCGATACGCTGGGGGTGTCAATGTAATCTTAAGGACAACCCCAGTTTGATCGCATATCACAGTGCGATCGTGCAGTTCGCACAGGATCGGATCGCACAAGTGTGAACCGCTGTGCGATCCGATCCTGATGCGGCTGCAAAAATGCCTCCTGTGCGTGTTTGCTGCGGGAGCGATGCGAATTTAGCCATACAGTTTGTATGGCTAAACTCGCACCGCACAGCTGATCGCATGTAATGTCGGAGCAGTGCGCTCCGACATTACATGCGAACCCCGCACACGCACAAGTGTGAACCGGGGCTTAGGCTACAAACTGTTGCAGTGACATTGGTTGTCACACTGTATAAATCCTCAGCTCCACACTGCCACAAGCCAACTCCCTCCCTAATCCTACCCTGTACATGAATGCTGGCAAATTTAGTTTTTCGGTTGCTCAAAAGGCTTCCGGAACACAGAATGAATCACATATTGAATTCTCCCACCACACCCTTGGCATTCGGGAGGCATAGTGAATTACAGATGGATGGATAGACCTCAGTCATAACTTCTATATAAAGCCACTACTCCATCTCAGGAGCAAGCAAAAGAAGGTGACTACTTTCCTATATAGTGGAGATTAATAGGGGGTTGAGAGCGACAGAAGGCAATTTTATGAGTTAGGAATACATACTCAAATAGAATGTTTTTTAAACCAGAGTTTAGGGTCACTTGAAGTCTTAATTTTGGTTGAAAATGTAATCTTTATTTGCATAAAAGATATACAAAAAACAATACTTTGTCGGGGTACATTCTCCCCTGTACTGCGACGCAGCCATAAATACACTACATTACATTACAATACATGACGTTCTATAGGGAATGGAGGTTTTTGTTTTTTTTGGAGGGGGGGGGGGGGGGGGGTTGTTGTAGGTCCTAAAATTTTTTTACTCTGAGTTCTATTTGTTATAGGGGATGCTTTCTTTCTGGAGTGTTCCGCTTGCTACAAGCTCAGTGATGCTGCTCTATGTGACTTTTCTGTCTGGTTAATAGGTTGTAGTACACAGTCACGTTATAAAGTGGTTGGAGATCATTTATCAGAGGAAACAGAAAATAATTGGATTTTGCAGGAATTACATTGATCACTAATAGTATGACTAAACTGAAAGCGTCTGGCCACTCATGGGGTCAATCATGTGCCGCCCTGTAAAAGCTCCTACTGTCAGAAACCATTCCAGGACATTCAGTGGTATTATTGAAACAAAGCTCCAACCTGCATAGGCAGAGAAGCATTGGAAACTAGATTTAAGTTCTGTAGTTTCATGCACAGCCTTGTATAATGGCTGGACACAGGGCTGCTGTTAGAAATCATGGGGCCCCGTGCAGATTACCTGAAAGTGCCCAACCCCCCCCCCCCCCCCAAAAAAAAATATCAATATGATATTTTCACTAAAAATACACTTAAATCAATATTAGCAGAAATAGGTGTGCACAACCAAAGCTCAAACACACACACACATACACTTTTATAATAACAATTTTCTGAGTATTTTTTTTATTTGTTGGCTCCATGCACACTGAGCTTAAAAAAACGCCACTTCTACAGCAGCTTTTTGTTCTGCCTGTAGAAGCAACTCAGTGGCACCATTTTGTGTTAAAAAAAATCCTTGACCCTTTCCAAATTCGCAGCAGCTGAAAAAAGCAGAGATGTGAACGTGTCCCATAGGAAACCATGTTAAATGAACTGTAGTGCGTTTCTGCAAAAAGCACCAAAAAACACATGGGTTTGAACCAGGCCTAAGACGTTTAGTAGCAGCAGCATGCTTTTTTTGTATCACCTGTCATAATGGGGTTAAAAAAATGAAAATGAGCCCTTTATAATACACAAAAAGCAGATAATCACTACTATACTGTAAACAGCTAAAGTAATAATATATATTACTTATATCATATACTGTATATAATAATAAATGTAGCAAGTTTTCCAGGCCTATGGCCTGATGTGGGTCTGCCATTACTACCGGTAACCTCTCCAGCCCGTGTGGGCTGTGACCCTGGGTGTGACAACTGAAGCAGCGACAACTCCAGCATCTTTGTTTGTGGTTTTTATTGATTTAAAGGGGATGGGAGAAGGGAATGAGTGGCATACTCCTTTAGGCTTCAACTAATTACACTTGGGACTTTGCTTCTGAAAAATGCCCGTTGGCGCTTCCTTGACGCCAGCCAACGCTCACTAACTCTGAGAACACTCTATAGAACAATAAAAGTGCTGAATCCTCGACTTGTAGTCCAGAAGATCCAGGACTAAGAACTGTAGAACCTTTGGCACTGTTGTACTGTAAAAGTCACTGAATACTTTCCCCCCTCCCTGCTTGGCTTGAGGCAGTATGATGTAGAATCCTGTATGGCTGTAGCTTTAACTGACACACTCGGCACACTTCAGGGCCCAACTACAGGTGCCCCCTTTAACCTTGAACTCTTCAGGGTCCACTGACTAGGTACCCCCTTTTCAGCTAGCTGGCACTGGATCCCAGAACCTCTTCTGGAGTGGTCCCCTCTAACTTCAGGCAGACCCCCAGGGGCAATCCGCAGTACTCACGACCTGTGTAGGCTTTCCTGGGACTGCACCCCTCTCTCTCTCCGCAGGCTCTCGGCACACCGGATCCCCTCAGCTCAACTCAGCACTCTCTCTGGACACTCAGGCGACACCCCAAGACATCCGCCTTCCTCAGACAGGAGGAGAGGCAGCTGCACTCTCCTTCCTGGGACTCTGCTCCTGCCAAAGACACCATGCCACACATTTACCTAGCACCTACCTGTAGGGTGCTACATAAAAATGGGCATTTTAACTAGGAGTCAGACATGAAGCTATATGAAGGGTGGAAGGAAGATATAAATCTTTTATACACTGCTCCAAAAAATTAAAGGAACACTTTTTAATCAGAGTATAGTATCAAGTCAATTAAACTTCTGGGATATGGATCTGGTCAGTTGAGTAGCAGAAGGGGTTGTTAATCAGTTTTCGCTGCTTTGGTGTTAATGGAATTAACAACAGGTGCACTAGATGGGCAACAATGGGACAACCTCCAAAACAGAAATGGTTTTACAGGTGAAGGCCACTGAAATTATTTTCCCTACTCAGCTTTTATGACTGCTTTTTCACTAGTTTTGCATTTGGCTAGGGTCAGTGTCACTACCGGTAGCATGAGGTGATACCTGGACCCTATAGAGGTTGCACAGGCAGACCAACTCCTCCAGGATTGCAGATCAATACGTGCCGTTGCCAGAAGGTTTTGCGGTGTCTCCCAGCACAGTGTGAAGGAGATTCCAGGAGACAGGCAGTTACTCTAGGAGAGCTGGACAGGGCCGTAGAATGTCCTTCAGCAGGACCGGTATCTGCTCCTTTGTGCAAGGAGGAACAGGGTGAGCACTGCCAGAGCTCTACAAAATGACCTCCAGCACGTCACTGGTGTGAATGTCTCTGACCAAACAAACAGAAACAGACTTCATGAGGATGGCCTGAGGGCCCGACATCCTTTAGTGGGCCCTGTGCTCACTGCCCGGCACCATGCAGCTTGATTAGCTTTTGCCATTGAACACCAGAATTGGTAGGTCTGCAACTGGTGCCCTGTGCTTTTCACAGATGAGAGCAGGTTCATCCTGAACACATGTGACAGACGTGAAAGGGTTTGGAGAAGCTGTGGAGAATGTTATGCCAGAGGTGGGGGATTTGAGTCACATGACTAGACTTAAGTCAGACTTAAGTCACCAGTTTGAGGACTTGAGACTTGCTTGACTAAAATTAATAAAAGACTCGACTTGACTTTGACTTGGTATTCATGACTTGAGACTTGACTTTGACTTGGTATTCATGACTTGAGACTTGACTTTGACTTGAGACATATGACTCGAAATGACTTTACTTTTTTAAGTTATTAAATATTTGCATTTTCTCAAGATGTGTTAAAGCAAAATGAATGTGCCTGTTATGTTTCTGACACCACAGTCACTTAAAACACCTCAGTGTGTTCTGATTTTAGGACACTGGCTATTTAACAATGGAAATACTTAACATGTTTTTAGTGACTGTGGTGTTGAAAAATGACCAGACAAAGGATTTTGAGCTGTTTGGGCATTCAAAGTTTCTTTAATATGCCAATGTAGCAAGGTTTCCAGGCCTATGGCCTGATGTGGGTCTGCCATTAGTACCGGAATCCTTTCCAGCCCATGTAAGCTGAGTCCCTGGGTGTGACAACTGAAGTAGCGACAACTCCGGCATCTTTGTTTGTGGTTTTTATTTGATTTAAAGGGGATTGGAGAAGGGAAATAGTGGGATACTCCTTGAGGCTTTAACTAATTACAGTTGGGACTTCTATCCAAAAATGCCCGTTGGTGCTTTCTTGACACCATCCAGCGCCAGCCAACGCTCACTGACTCTGAGAACACTCTGTATAACAGAAGAAGTGTTGAATTCCCGACATATAGTCCAGTAGATCCAAGACTGAGAACTGTAGAACTCCTGACACTGTTGTACTGTGAAAGTCACTGAATACTTTCCCCCGCCTGGCACAGCTTGAGGTAGTATATTGCAGAACTCTGTGTAACTGTCACTGTAACTGGCACACTCTGTACACTTCAGGGCCCAGACTGCTGGTGCCCCCCTTTGACCTTGAACTCTTCAGGGTCCACCAAATATGTACCCCCTTTACAACTTCGGGGTCCTCTACCTAGGTACCCCCTTTACAGCTAGCTGACACTGGATTCCAGAACCTCTTCCGGAGTGGTCCCCTCTGACTCTAGGTAGACCCCCAGAGGCAGAACTCAGTACTCACGACCTGTGTAGGCTTTCCTGGGACTGGACCCCTCTCGCTATCCGCTGGTTCTCGGCACACAGGATCCCCTCAGCTCAACTCAGCACTTTCTGGACTCTCAGGCGACACCTCGAGACATCCACCTTCCACAGACAGGAGGAGAGACAGCCGCACTCTCCTTCCTGGGACTCTTCTCCCGCCAAAGCCACCATTGCACGCACTTCCCCCCAAACTTATACCCACTCCCAGAATCCTTTGCAGCCTAATCTGCCTTCTGGGGTAGTTACAAGCTGGGATGTGTTCCCTGATTGGGCTTCCCACACTGCCCTATGAGAAGCCTCTCACAGGAGCCAGTGGGGATACTTCTCCCTTCAGCAGGCACATCTGGAAGCCCTGACACCCTAACTAAAAAATCACAGCCCTGCTGTTAGGCACACAAGGCCCACTATACATTTACCTAGCACCTACCTGTAGGGTGCTACACCAAGAAAAAATAACTAAGCAGTTTTGTTAATGTTAAAAATAAAACATCTTTCCTGACTACTGACTTTTAACTGATTTAAAGGTGAAAATTGGGGTAGATCAGTATTTTGACTTGATTTGTCACTTGACCAAAATAAATGACTTGACTTGCTTGAATTCTAGCAGGGACTCGACTTGACTTGTTTGCTTTTCGCCAC
This sequence comes from Pelophylax lessonae, assembly GCF_965119305.1. Taxonomy (NCBI): domain Eukaryota; kingdom Metazoa; phylum Chordata; class Amphibia; order Anura; family Ranidae; genus Pelophylax; species Pelophylax lessonae. Next base: position 758,626,186 of record NC_138768.1, read on the forward strand.
AGTAACTTGGGACTTGCTTGAGACTTGAAGGTTAAGACTTGAGACTTGCTTGTGACTTGCACATGTGTGACTTACTCCCATGTCTGTGTTATGCTGCCTGTAACATTGTTCAGCATGACTAGTTTGGTGGTGGGTCAGTGATGGTTTGGGGAGGCATTTCCATGGAGGGACACACAGACCTCTACAGGCTAGACAATGGCACCCTGACTGCCATTAGTTATCGGGGTGAAATCCTTGGACCCATTGTCAGACTCTACACTGGTGCAGTGGGTCCTGGGTTCCTCCTGGTGCACGACAATGCTCGGCCTTGTGGGAAGAGTATTCAGCCAGTTTCTGGAGGTTGAAGGAATTGATACCACTAAATGATCCCCACGTTAGTCTGACATAAATCCAATAGAACACCTCTGGGACATTATCTTTCGGTCGATCCTATGCCGCCAGGTTGCACCTCAGTCTGTTTAGGGATGCCCTGGTCCAGATCTGGAGGGAAACACCCCAGGATACTATCCGTTGTCTCATTAGGAGCATGCCCTGATGTGGGGCCATACAAACTACTTAGTACCATTTTGAGTTGCTGAAATTACATTTTAGCACAATGGACTAGCCTGCTGCATCATTTTCAGGGTGTCTTTGAGTTCAGCCCTCTGTAGGTTGATCATTTTAGTTTCCATCAAATGATGTGGCATTTTTTCGTTCCTAACATTACCCGGTCCATATCAGTATAGATATCCAGCATGATATTTTTCCCCATTGAGATCTGATGTGTTTCCAAAGTGTCCCTTTAATGTTTTTGAGCAGTGTAGTAGTAGTAGTAGTACAGTAAATCCCCCTCCATTGTGGGGGTTACGTTCCGGACCCAGCCGCGAAAAGTGAAAAATCGCGAAATAGAAAAACCCTATTAAAATGCATTGTCGGCATTTTTTTTTTTACTGTCACTGTACATGTAAAAGCATTTTAAGGTCTTTAAACACACTTTTAAAACAATAGAAACTCATTTAAACACATAAAAGATACTGAGAGACATAGCAAGAGCTATGGAAAACACCAAAATATTTCATTTTTAATGATTTATATAGTTAAATAACATTACAAAAAAAAACACAATATACCGGGACTGCAAAAACTGAACCGCGATGGAGCGGGGGTTTACTGTAGTGCTAAAAGTTGTGCTAAAAGTAGTGCTAAAAGTTTAGACTTTTTTTTTTTTTTATGGATATGATCATTTTAAATATAATGCACAATATTGGTAAGAGTTTACTTTAAATGTAATTGCAATAACTTATATTACTTCCAGTCTATCAGCCTCCACCTTCCCTGAGTTTAGATGCTGATCTTCCCAGCGCAGTCTTTAAATGATTTTTTTATTAAACAAACATGTTATACTTACCTGCTCTGTGCAATGGTTTTTCATAGAGCAGCCCTTATTCTCCTCTTCTGGGGGCCCCCAACGATGCTTCTGGCTCTTCCTGCCTTCAGAGTGCCCCAATAGCAAGCTGCAAAGTATAGTATAGAGGGCCCCTATAGCAAGGTGAAAAAACAAAAACTTCTGCCTTTAGAACCACTCACGTCCTGCCCAGGACTACATGTCCCATGAAGCATTGCTCCACACACATTCATAAGTTCTCAGGCACTTACTGACATGTGTGGATGGTGCACTGAGCTTTATGTGTGCTTCACTGTATTTTTTGATATGTAAACAAATAATGCATTCTGCATGCAGGCCAACTAATCAGCTGACCAACTAACCAATTATGAAAATAGTTGACAACTATTTTCATAATCAATTAGTTGTCGATAATTTGATTAGTTGTTTCGGCCCTACACCTGTCCACTGACTTTCCTAGCTGCAGGGGGTGGCCCCCCTCAGGTCAGGCCCCTTGACACAGATCTGTACTCACTGTACTGCAGAATCAGATCCTTCCAGTGTTCCCCCTCCAAGTCAGCTTTACAGGACTTCCAGATTCAGTTCCTCTCTAGCTCTTTAGGCCCTCAGGTCGACCACCTGAGGCCGCAAGGCACCTCTACAGAGGAGGAGGCAGCCGACCCCTCCCTCCAGGACTGCGCTCTTCAGCTGAAAGGTCCCAAGCACATGTGCTCCAGGCATTTATACAGTATCCCAGCATTCACCTAGGCATTCTCCTCTGCCAAATCATCAGGGCTGTACCAAATGCCTGTGCACTCATTTGTCAGGTTTCCTCCCACTGTCAAATCTGCCTCCCCATTGGACCAGTGTGAAACACTCTTCAGACAGACTGAGTTGCTCCTGAGCTCATTGAGCAGACCTCTCTAGCAGATCCTGCTCTCTGGTAGGCAGAGAACAAGATAGATTTATCTGCAACCCCTCTGGTAAGCACAAAGGATTCAAAACTATACTCTCTCTCTAGCATCTACCTAGGTGGGTGCTACATACTTTAAAAATATAGAGTATGGAAATACAAAATAAGTATTGAAATGCTGGAAGGCTCTGGATGGGGCTGGGTATCAGTGTGGAAAGGAATGGGGATAGGGGCTCTGCAGCAAACTTGGTGGCCCTGTAGGTAAAGAGGTTTCTGTTTGGGGCTGTGGCCCCTCAAGCAGGCTGGGGGCTTTGCAAGGGCACTGTGAGAGACTGGAGTTCGTGTGAGGGCTAGGGGGCACTGTGGGACACTGCTAAAGGTTAAGGGCGTTATAGGGGCTGGACATTCTGCAGCAGGCTGGGGTGCACTATCAGAGGTTGGGTGGCACTGTGGAGGCTGAGAGCTCCTACGGGGCCCCGGGGCACTGTGGGGAGTTTGGGTCACTGTGGGCAATTATGGGGGCTGGGAGCACTATGAGAAGGCACTGTGGTAAGTTATGGGATCTGCAGCTAGCAGAAAGCCAAAGCCCCGCAGCGGGCCTGGTGACTGAGAACCAATGATGTAGATGATCCTTTTTTTTTTTTTTTTTTTTTTAGAAAGGCAAGGGTTAATAGTTAGCGTTTAAACCTACACATTGAGGTTGATTTACCAAAGACAAATAGGCTGTTCACTTTGCAAGAGAATTGTCCCTATAGCTAAATGAATGTGGTGGAATGTCACTTTGTAACGAATACTCAATCGCGTGCAAGGTAAAAAAAGAATTGCAATTTTGCTTGCACATGACTAAAGGATGAAAGTCAGCAGGCTTCGCCTCATTCATTAGGCTAATTCCCTAGCAAGTGAGCAGCCTATTTGTCTTTAGTAAATCAACCCCATTGTGCTTCTGCTCAAATCCTAAATACAGTTCAGTGTGTCTCTATTATTAACCACTTGCCTACTGGGCACTTAAACCCCCCTCCTGCCCAGGCCAATCTTCAGCTTTCAGCGCTGTCACACTTTGAATGACAATTGCGCAGTCATGCAACACTGTACCCAAATGAAATCTTTATCGTTTTTTTTTTAACAAATAGAGCTTTCTTTTGGTGGTATTTAGTCACTACTGGGGTTGAACAAACAAAAAAAGACCGCAAATTTTGAAAAAAACAAAAAACATTTTTTTTTTAGTTTTTTATAAAATTTTGCAAACAGGTAATTTTTCTCCTTCATTGATGTGCGCTGATGAGGCAGCACTGATCGGCCCTGATAGGCACTGGTAGGCTGCACTGATGGGCACTGATAGGCTGCACTGTTTGGCACTGTTAGGCTGCACTGTTGGGCACTGAAAGGCTGCACTTATGGGCACTGAGAGGCTTCACTGATGGAAACTGATGGGCACTGATAAGGCGGCACTGATGGACACTGATAAGACGGCACTGATAGGGCAGCACTGATATGTGGCACTGATGGGCGGCACTGATGGGCGGCACTGAAGGGCATTGGTAGTAGGCGCTGAAGGGCACTAATAGGCGGCACTCATGGGCACTGATTGGCACTAATAGGTGGCACTGATGGTCAATGATAGGCACTGGTAGGGGACACATGATGGGGCACTGATAGGTGCCACAGGTGAGCACTGATAGCTGACACTGGTAGGTGGCGCTGGTGGGCACTGGTAGGTGGTACTGGTGGGCACTGGCAGATGGCACCGGAGGGCACTGGTAGATGGCGCTGGTGGGCAATGGTAGGTGGCACTGGTGGGTGACACTGGTGGGCACTTGTGGGCACTAGTAGGTGACACTGGGGGCACAAATAATACCTCTCCTCCTCGGACCCTTCAGATGTCCCTCTGACAGCAGCCGGCCAAGTTGTTTTGACGCTGACAGTGTGAGGAGAAAAAAACAGCTGATCACCGGCTGCTGTTTACTTCACATGATCAGCTGTCATTGGCTGACAGCTGATCACGTGGCAAAGGGGGCGGGATCACCCCTGAAGAAAGGATAAGAATTGCAATTAAAACAAACAAGAACGCCGCAGTTGGCGTGCGTTCCACCGAATCCAGGAAGCCCGACCGGAAGTGACGTTGCGATTCTTATCCTTTCTTCTTGTGAGTATATCTTTTTTTAACCTTTGGGGGACAATAAACTATTTGAACGTATTACACTATTGGCCCCTTCTTTTCATTTACATATATCTGGATACACGATCTTTATCCCATTGGAGCGATCCCATCAGAGGCACTTCCTATAACTTGGAGGAAATATTGGAGCTCGGACATCACAAGTCCCATCAGTTTACTTCAAACGCTGATATATCCACAGTGTGGTGAGTAGGGGACCTGGAGGGTCACTCATGAGAGCACTTTGTATATCTGGACGGATCTGCACCTGAGCACCTTTATTTATTATTTACACCGAAGAATAAAGATTTGCACTTGAGCACTTTAATTAAATATTATATTTAATAAAAAGAAAGACTTTATACAGTATTAACAGTATTGTCCATATAGAAAATATAACATTGTTTATAATCATTTTAATTATCTATATATCACATGCTTTTTTGCTAGCGCTGTTTAATATATTTTTACACATGTTTTTCCAATAATTGTTTTGGATGCACAGCAGCTGCACATTATTTTATACACATATTGATAATATTGCACTTTAAAAAAACGTCTTATTCACATGCCGGTGTTGAGCGCTGTTATAAGTTTTGTTTTCTTACAAAAATAAAGCTAAACTCCAGGAAGATATGTATGTAGGGCTATACAGGTTCTCCCTAGATAGTACAGAGGCCACCAGTATCACAAGCTTAGTCCCAAGTACACCAACAACTATAGCTCGGTCTAGGGTGGGAGTCAGCAAGCCTTAGATCGCAATCTACCATTAGATCACGGGCAGGTGACAGGTAGATCGTGGTCTTGACCTTTCTAGAGTACCAAACAGAGCGCAATGCAAATGGACTACTTGTTAATAGAAGAGGACTTGGGTGTGTTCGGGATCCCACCTGCTCGGTCCCGCCTGGAAGCCGACATTGCACACAGACAGTGAGATATTTCCCGGTTTGCAGTTGCACAAATGTTTCCCTGCCTGTGATTACCTGTGTGCAGTGTCGACTTCCCAGCGGGATCGGGCAGGTGGGATCCTGAATACGACCGAGCCCATCTCTACTAAGCTGTAGTAGGGAGCAAGAGCCACATTGCCAGGAATCTGCTGTGACACGTCGGGTGCACGCCCATAGAATCGTGCACAGGCGAACACATATTTGCAGAAATGCGAGCACACGTGCGCATGCCTGCAAGAATGCACACATTCGTGAAATTGGCCATTGGCACCAGATGGCCTATTTAAAGGATGCTCAGACTCCTGCTCAGCGCTGACTGGTCTTCAGCTGTTTCCTTGTGCCCTGCTTGAATCCTGTATGATATCCGATGCTGACCTGACTTGCTATTGACCTGACCTTAGATCCAGTTTATGCTTTTAATCATCAGTTCCTGACTTTGGCTTACTCCTGACCTCGCTCCTGTCTGATGCCTTGGTACCTCACTGCCCACTCGTTCAGACATCCCAAGTCTTCCACGAGTTGTGGGAGTCTCCCACATTTGGCCTGCGACTCCCTGACATCCGCAAGTGCCGCGCAATATCCCGGCTGCAGTGTTAGCTGTGTCAGTGAAGAATGGAGCTGATGCTTCCTGTGTAGTTCCGGCTCCTGTCACAGGCAGAGTAATATCAAATGCACTCTGCCTTTGACAGGAGGGATACAGGAAGCAACGGCTCTGCTCTCTACTGCAGCCGTATGCTTGCTCCAGCGCCGCTTAGTTCCTGTCACACTTTCCATCTCAGAGGAGCTAGCATTACCCACCAGCAGTACCCACCAGCAGTACCAACCAGCATTACCCACCAACAGTACCCGCCAGCATTACCCGCCAGCATTACCCGCCAGCATTACCCACCAGCATTACCCACCAGCATTACCTGCGAGCAGTACCATCCAGCAGTAACCGCACCAGCAGTACCCGCTAGCAGTACCCACCATCAGTACCTGCCAGCAGTACCAGCCAGCAGTACCCACCATCAGTACCTGCTAGCGGTACCCACCTGCATTACCCGACAGCAGTACCTGCCAGCAGTACCAAAAAGCATTACCTGCCAGCATTACCCACCAGCAGTACCCACCAGCAGGACTCACCAGCATTACCCGCCAGCAGTACCCACCATCAGTACTATGCCATTTATGAACAAGGACATGACATTTTTTGGCTGCCTAAGGCACATGTGCTAGGGATGCAACTAGCCCCATCACATAATTTTAAATATCCCAGCATGTGCAGTGTTTCCGACTCCTACCATGACCACTTCAAATCACTGAAGTGGTCATGGTGGTTAGAGTGTTACTTTAATATCTCTCAGAAGAAGTAAACCTCTGTATACTGATTCCATTTCATTTGATCATCTTCTAGTTGTGTTAAATTGGTGACGAGGCAGAGTGCCACCTCCCTGAAATGAGTTTTTGCAGATTGGGATGTCTGCTCATTGTTGACTCCATCTATCCTTCTGACTATGCTTCTGTCTTGTGTTTGGCTTCTCGTTACTTCCGAGTGCCTGCGTGGGCTGCTCCTCATTTTAGTTTCTGACCTGATGTTCTGCCTGACCCACCAAGTTTACAACTCCAGCCACTAGCTATGTAATGCACTCATGTTCCCTCCGTCCCTTTGTAACATCTGTCCCACTCTCAGTGGGGCCTGGGCTGGAAATACAAAAGCGGCTGACCTCATAATTTCTGTCTCCTACAGTATAGGTGACATGCAAAGGCTGATGCCTCCTCTGTAGTGCTGGCTCCTGTCCCATGCAGAGTGATACCAACTGTTCTCCATCTCTTATCCCAGCTAGCGATCTCCAGAGTGGTGCCAGCACCAGGGAAGAAGAGATCTTCAGATCAGTGTGAAGCAATACACTGGGCATAATAGTATAGAACTGCTTTCACACTGATGTGTTGCAATTTACCCACACCACGTGTGCAGTGCAGTGCAGTGTACCTGCAGCTTTCCTGCGGGTTTTCTGAGTTTAGCCAAGGACTTCAACAATATCCTGCAAATGTAACCCACATTTTTGTAAACATTTTATTATATCTTTTCATGTGCCAACACTGAAGAAATGACACTTTGCTACAATGTAAAGTAGTGAGTGTATAGCTTGTTTAACCACTTTAGGACCGGAGGATTTTCCAGCTTTACGTCCAGGCCACTTTTTGCGTTTCAGCACTGTGCGATTTTAACTGACAATTGCGCGGTCATGCAACGCCGTACCCAAACGAAATTTACGTACTTTTTTCCCACAAACAGAGCTTTCTTTTGGTGGTATTTGACCACCTCTGCGCTTTTCATTGTTTGCGATATTAATAAAAAAACGCGACAATTTTGAAAAAATAACAAAATTTTTTTCTACTTTAACAGTTAAAAAATATCCAAAATATTCAATTTTTTTATATATTTAGGCCAAAATGTATTTAGCTACATGTCTTTGACAAAAAAAATTCTCAATGAGCTTATTTTTAACTGCTTTAAGACCGGAATATTTTACCCCATTCCTGACCAGGCCATATTTTGCGATTCGGCACTGCGTTACTTTAACGGACAATTGCACGGTCGTGTGACGCTGTACCCATATAAAATGTATGTTCTTTCTTCCCCCACAAATAGAGCTTTCTTTTGGTGGTATTTGATCACCTGTGCGATTTTTACTTTTTGCGCTATAAACAAAAAAAGAGCGACAATTTTGAAAAAATAATAATATTTTTCACATTTTTTTATATGAAATTCCCCCCCCCCCAAAAAAAAATGTAAAAATCAACATTTTTTAACATTTTAGACCAATTTGTTTTCTGCTACATATTTTTGGTAAAAAAAATCGCAATAAGCGTATTTTGATTGGTTTGCGCAAAGGTTATCGCAGCTACTAACTACGGGAAATTTATGTCATTTTTATTGTTTTTTTTAACTAGTAATGTCAGCGATCTGCGATATTTTTGCGGGACTGCGACATTGCGGCGGACAGATCGGACCCTTGACTGACATTTTTGACACTTTAAATACAACTATAAATATGCACTGTTACTGTAAAAATGACACTGGCGGGAAAGGGGTTAACTTTTATTGGTGATCAAGGGGTTAATGTATGCCTGGTGCTTACTGACGTGTGTGGGGGGAGGGGACTGTGTGACACAGGCACAGATCGCAGGTTCAGCTATGCTGAATCCTGCAATCTGTCCCTGCCTGTCACTTAGGAGATCCGCCCGCTTTGTTTACACAAGCGGGCGGATCTCCACACTCGATCCACGACGATCGGGGAAGAGCGGCGGTGATCACCGCCACTCCTTCCCTGGCCCGACTCCCGCTGTGACTGAGTACAGCGGGAGCGAGCCTCCGGCGGCGCGCGCGCGCCGCCCACAAGGGGTGGAGTCCAGCGACGTAGACCTACGTCGCTGGACGATAACGACCCACTTTGCCGCAGTACGCTCAATGTGAGCAGTTGGCAAGTGGATAACAGTGTAAATTTGCTGTCCCTTTAAAATAACTCAACACACAGCCAATAATGTCTATACCGCTGGCAACAAAAGTGAGTACACCCCTAAGTGGAAATGTCCAAATTGGGCCCAAAGTGTCAATATTTTGTTTGGCCACCATTATTTTCAAGCACTGGCTTAACCCTCTTGAGCATGGAGTTCACCAGAGCTTCACAGGTTGCCACTGGAGTCCTCTTCCACTCCTCCACAACAACATCACCGAGCTGGTGGATGTTAGAGACTTTGCGCTGTCCCACCTTCGGTTTGAGGATGTCCGACAGATGCTCAATATGGTCTAGGACTAGAGACATGCTTGGCCAATCCATCACCTTTTTTCTCAGCCTCTTTAGCAAGGCAGTGGTCGTCTTGGAGGTGTGTTTGGGGTCGTAATTATGAATACTGCCCTGCGTCCCAGTCTCCGAAGGGAGAGGATCATGCTCTGCTTCAGTATGTCACAGTACATGTTGGCATATCATTATTCATGGTTCCCTCAATAAACTGTAACTCCCCAGTGCCAGGACATGATACTCCCACCACCGTGCTTGACTGTAGGCAAGACACACTTGTCTTTGTACTCCTCACCTGGTTGCCGCTTCACACGCTTGATACCATCTGAACCAAATAAGTTTATCTTGGTCTCATCAGACCACAGGACATGGTTCCAGCAATCCATGGCCTTAGTCTGCTTGTCTTCAGCAAACTGTTAGCGGGCTTTCTTGTGCATCATCTTTAGAAGAGGCTTTCTTCTGGGACGACAGCCATGCAGACCAATTTGATGCAGTGTGCAGCGTTTGATCATAGCACTGACAGGCTTCAGACAACCCCTTCAATCTCTGCAGCATTGCTGGCAGTACTCATACTTCTTTTTCCCAAAGACAACCTCTGGATATGACGTTGAGCACGTGCACTCAACTCCTTTGGTCGACCATGGTGAGGCCTGTTCTAAGTAGAACTTGCCCAGTTTAACCACTGTATGGTCTTGACCACCGTGCTGCAGCTCAGTTTCGGGGTTTTGGCAATCTTCTTATAGCCTAGCCAATCTTTTTGTAGAGCAACAATTCTTTTTTTCAGATCATCAGGGAGTTCATTGCCATGAGGTGCCATGTTGAACTTCCAGTGAAAAGTATGAGAGAGTGAGAGCGATAACACCAAATTTAACACACCTGCTCCCATTCACTCCTGAGTCCTTGTAACACTAACGAGTCACATGACATCGGGGAGGGAAAATGGCTAATTGGGCCCAATTTGGACATGTTCACTTAGGGGTGTACTCACTTTTGTTGCCAGCGGTTTAGACATTAATGGCTGTGTGTTGAATTATTTTGAGGGGACAGCAAATTTACACTGTTATACAAGCTGTACACTCACTACTTTACATTGTAGCAAAGTGTCATTTCTTCAGTGTTGTCACATGAACAGATATAATAAAATATTTACAAAATGTGAGGGGTGTACTCACTTTTGTGAGATACTATATATATATACTGTATATATACACACACACATACATATACATGTCATATACACACATGAACATACACATAGCAAACCCATGTCCTCAACACATCATACTTTAGTTCATTAAGCTTAACATGACACCAGCTGAGTTATCCCCTCCCCCTCTTTTTTTATGGTAATCAGGGCCAGAGCAAGCAAATAAAATATGAACTGTAGAGAGCCAGAAAACATCTTTCAAAACTACAAAACTGTATGTGACATAGCACACACAAAATAATAGATCAGAAAAATCTATGTGATACCATGGACTAATGGCATTTCTATGTAACAGCCAACATTAGAGGCAAAATACAAGTAGGCAATACCGGCTGTACTAGAAAGAAGGGAGTGTTATGTGGAAATAAGCAGAAAGTATTGTTTAAATGTACCACCCGAGGGCCTATTAAAGTAAGGAGTACCACAATACCATATAGTGTACCCACATAGGAGCCAGTGTAAAGTAACATCATGGAAATGCTCTTTAAACAATGTGAGCCATGGTAATCCCTAAAATAATCCCTGTTGTCAGGGGCATAAATGCAAATCAGACAGAGTTTTACCAGGGAATAGAGGTATGGCTGTAAACCCCAACAATAAAATACCAAATTCCTGATACCCAACAGGACAGGACTGAAAACCATCATGAAGGGTAAGAGGCCATAACAGTCTGTAAAAGCATACACAACCCGTAGTAAGGCAGAACAATATGATTATAACCCTTAAACATGAGTACTGTACTTTATATTGTTAGCATGCAAAACATTAACATAAAAAAAAAATTAAAAATAACTCAAACCTCTCATATTAAACTGGTGGTTTAATTTAAGAACAGATAAAGCAGTAACTGCAAGTGCAATAACAAGCACTTGAAAGAGAAAGAGAGACATACCCTCATATCAAATGAAGGCAGCACCCAACAGTAACATTCAAAATAGAAGACCTAAAACTAGGAGTTTTACCTTTGTTCAAAGTTTATCAATTCACAAGTGCAAGTTTCTTAAGATTGGGAAGTTCACCTGATCATATTCCTCAGGAGAGGAAGTAGCTAAAAAAAAGTAGGTGCCTTTTAATACTGTAAATTTAGAAATGATGTCACAGTTTCCAGGTGCCATGCAAATTAACCACTTTACCACTAGCGCATTTTGCTGTCTTACATCTGGGCCACTTTTTGCGATTCGGCGCTGTGCGACTTTAACTGAAAATTGCGCGGTCATGCGACGCCGTACCCAAACAAAATTTACGTCCTTTTTTTCCCACAAACAGAGCTTTCTTTTGGTGGTGTTTGATCACCTGTGCGATTTTTACTTTTTGCGCTATAAACAAAAAAAGAGTGTTTATTTTGAAAAAATAACAATATGTTTAACATTTTTTTATATGAAATTCCCCCCAAAAAAGATTTAAAAACCAATTTTTTTTTCATTTTTGGCCAATTTGTTTTCTGCTACCTATGTTTGGTAAAAAAAATCGCAATAAGCGTATTTTGATTGGTTTGCGCATTTTTGGTGTTTTTTTTTTAACTAGTAATGGCGGCGATCTGCGATTTTGTTTGCGGGACTGCGACATTGCGGCGGACAGATCGGACCCTTGACTGACATTTTTGACACTTTTGGGGGTACCAGTGACATTACTGCAGTAATCAGTGCTATAAATATGCACTGTTACTGTAAAAATGACACTGGCAGGGAAGGGGTTAATTTTATTGGAGAGGGAGGGGTTAATGTATGCCTGGTGCTTACTAACGTGTGTGGGGGGGGAGGTGACTGAGTGAGCCAGGGACAGATCGGATGTCCAGCTATGCTGAACACTCCGATCTGTCACTCACTGTCACTTAGGAGATCCGCCCGCTCTGTTTACACAGGCGGGCGGATCTCCAAACTGGATTCCCCGACGATCGGGGCAGAGCAGCGGCGATCGCCGCCGCTCCTCCCCTGGCCCGACTCCCGATGTGAATGAAAACAGCGGGAGCGCGCCGCCTACAGGGGGAGGAGTCTAGCTACGTAGGTCTATGTCGCTAGACGATAACGAGCCACTGTGCCGCAGTAGCAGCACAGTGGCTAGTGGTAAAGAGGTTAAACAGTGCCCTTAATAACTATTTCATTAAAAAATTGTGACACTTGACAACGACAGCCTGCTTGCTGACGAAACCGGTCGGGACTTCTGGATCGCAATCACGCTGTTATGCCACTTCTGGGACCAGGTGGCACCCATAGTGCAACGCAGAAGCGGTTATCTGCCTGTGTTATTCCCGGATTGTCTTTCATTGAATGCCCGTTGATGTTTACTGAATTTGAGTGTATCTACCTTATTTTATCTATTAAATTGCCTGAACGTACTTCACCATATTGGCCCCCCTTTTTCATTTATTCAAACTTTGAGGAGGATCGTTGGGTCAGCAGAGAAGTGCGGAGTATAGCATATATCAGGTGATCGTAAGGTGGATCCTTTTGTCGGGCACATACTCTGGAATCTGGATTTCTACATTGTGTACAAACCTGCTTGCATTGACCCCCTATAACCAAGGGGTCGGTGCCTTCTGGTAAGCGTTCCCACACACCGGGTGTCCATGTGGTGAAGGGATTGAAGAATCTATACACATATGTGGAGAACCATCCTTTAGAGACTGAACTACAGTATTTGTTTAGAATCATATATTGTTGGTGTATGGGATTTTTATTCACTTTCTACCCAATTTTTTGTGGATGCACACTGTAATCAGATATTTGTTTCATGTTTGTATGGATTCACACTATCATTACTATTATTATTATGTTATTTTAGTGCACTATAGGTGAGCGCAGCATTCTATACTTTAGGTATAGTTTTTATTTCATTAAAAAATAAAAATTAGACAAACCATAACAGTGGCAAAAGCAAACTATAAATCAACGTAGACATGAATTATCATTCATTACCCTATTATGCAAACCTGCATGAGATCAGCAGTAGAGGCATCAGCACTGCTAGCAATGGCCATTGAACTCCAGGCAACTGGCCTTAACACAAACGTTATTGATAAGAACAACAGGATATCCAAAACTGGGTGTCCCTCAGAAACGCAAAGCGTGACGCATCTACTAAAGGGATCAACATAGGGGCTAGAAGATCTGTTCACTCATGTAGAGGGACCCCACCATCCCCCACTATGTTCTGCCCTAGACGGTGTAGGCAATCTTACTAACTCCACTGTCAGATCGAGAGCAGAAATCAGAAAAAATCCTCAATCGCTAGGGGAGGTCTGGGACAAGGGTGCAGTACCATCCCTGTGTTGCTTTTTAAAGTCTTCAGGACTCGACAGATATCAACATCCTCCCGTATAAGGAAGTAATCCTGATCCATTAGGGCAGGGGTCTTCAAACTATGGCCCTCCAGTTGTACAGGAACTACAATTCCCATCATGCCTAGTCATGTCTGTGAATGTCAGAGATTTACAATGCCTCATGGGATGTGTAGTTTCGCAACAGCTGGAGGGCCGTAGTTTGAGGACCCCTGCATTAGGGTTTGGGGTACTTGTAGAAGTCCCCTTTCGGCAAGAGGGGTCACTCTGTCAAGAACTATAGATTCTTGAGGTGGGGGACAAATAGAGCCATGATACTCCGGAGCACTGACATTTGGAAACAAAATCCTACTTTAACCGCTTGCCGACTGCGCACAGTATATTTACTGCGGCAGTCGGCCCCGGCCAGGCAGAGTGACGTAGGTCTACGTCGCTCGCCTGTCACTCCTTCCAGAGCCAATAGCGGGCGGGCGCGCGCCCGCCGAGGCGCGCGCCCGCCTCGGCTCGTTCACGGAGGAGTGCGGGAGTGTGACTGGCGGACCCGATGTCCGCCGGTCACACTACGATCGCCGCTACAGCGGGAGAAAGACAGAGCGGCTTGTGTAAACAAGCCACCTGTCAGTTCTCCCTGTGTAAAAGTGAAGATCAAACAGTTCTACTATGTAGAACTGTTGATCTTTGTTTTTACACTAGTAGACCTGTCCCTACACAGTTAGAATCACGCCCCTAGGACACACTTAACCCCTCCCTGTCCAATACTGTTAACCCCTTCCCTGCCAGTGTCATTTTTGCAGTAACAGTGCATATATATAGCACTGATTACTGCAGTAATGTCACTGGTACCCCCAAAAGTGTCAAAAATGTCAGTCAAGGGTCCGATCTGTCCGCCGCAATGTCGCAGTACCGCAAAAAAATCGCAGATCGCCGCCATTACTCGTTAAAAAAAAAAACACCAAAAATGACAAAAATCTTTCCCTTTGTTAGTAAACGCGATAACTTTTGCGCAAACCAATCAAAATACGCTTTTTGCGATTTTTTTTACCAAACATAGGTAGCGTAAAACAAATTGGCCGAAAATTTTAAAAAATTTTGATTTTTACATTTTTTTTTGGGGGAATTTCATATAAAAAAAAGTGAAAAATATTGTTGTTTTTGCAAAAATTACGCTCTTTTTTTGTTTATAGCGCGTGATCAAAAAATCGCACAGGTGATCAAATACCACCAAAAGAAAGCTCTGTTTGTGGGAAAAAAAGGACGTGAAATTCGTTTAGGTACAGCGTCGCACGACCGCGCGATTGTCCGTTAAAGTCACGCAGTAAAAAATCGCAAAATAACCCCTGGTCTTTTAGCAGGAAAATCCTCCGGTGGTAAAGTGGTTAAGTAGAATAAAATGAGCAATTACTGTATGCTGAACAGATTCCAGCATGGTTAGCTGTTGAGGGACATACGCAGTATTCCCAAACTCAAAACCATCTAAATTTAGTGAGGGGCAACAAAACTCCCTATTTCTGGAGTTATGGACAAATCAGCCTGGGGTACATTTACAAAAGCGGTAGGTGTGAGGGCTTCTAATATGTCAACGTATTCTGTACACTGGGCAAGGGAGTCCCTGATTGCATTCATTATGACAACTTTTAGTCTGGCCAGTAAACATATGTGTAGCACCCTCCTAGGTAGGTGCTAGGAAAAAGCATCTATTGTTCCTGCTGCTTATCAGGGGAGCCTGATCTATTAGTTTGCCTGTCACATGATTCCAGGTGTGATTCACTGGGTCTGAGGAAGTGTCCCCACTGTATCCAATGAGGGAGCTTGTTGGACAGTGGAGGAAACCCAGCCAGTGACACATCAGGTTTTATGACAGTCCCAGTGGGAGGACATTCCTGCAATGCATCCTGGGATTGATCATAAATACTGAGGGCACATGTGACAGGGCATCTTTGGTGGGAAGCAGAGTCCCAGGAGGAGGCAGGCGGCTGGTCTCTCCTCCTGCAGTGTGAGAGGAAGGTTGTCTTAGGCGGTCGGCCTAGTGAACCAGGTGTGGAGCTAAGCTGCAGAGGATCCAGAGTGCTGACAGTGGAGCTGCTGGCAGAGTCTCCGGGAAAAAAAAGTGTCCGTGAGTACCAGGAGATTTGTCTAGGGGTCTGCCCAGGAAGGGGACCACTCCAGTGAAGTCAGGGGATCAAGGAGCTTGCTCACAGAGAGTATTACAGGAAAGGGGGTGCCGGATAGATAACCCTGAAGAATAGGGACAAAGGGGGTGCCAGGAAGGACCCTGAAGAGTGTTCTGCAGTACAGTCAAGTTTACCTTAACTACCAGCAGCTCCCAAGGGAGTAGTGCTACATATTTGTACCCCCAACACCTGCTGAACTATGCCTGAAACTCTTTGAACCATTTCTAGAAACTGAACGTGTTTAGTATCTCCTTGTGATTCTTCCAAATCAGCAAGGAGAGAGTTAATTAAGATTAGGGCAGAAGAGAGTGCTGAGAGCTGGGGCTTATATGTGTTTGTGTGCAGTATAGGAATTCTCCTAGTTATCCTCCATAGGCTGTTAGATTTCTTCTGTTTCATTCTAGCATATGCTTTAAGGCTAGTTTTCATTGTGAAAAACCCATGTGACTGTAAAGTCTGAAACAATCTGTTTTCTTAATATCTTTCGCCGTGCCTTAGGAAATCTTAACACTTTAAACGATAGTAAGTGCTGGATTTTACCCTTACCCATCCTGTAAACAAAAAGAGCAAATTTTGCGAACAGACCTATGTACCTTTGAATGTGCAACCATTCTAGGAGCAGGAAAAGCTGCTGGCACTGAAATAGCTCCCCCTAAACCAGTGGCGGCTGGTGCTCAAAATTTTTGGGGGGAGCAAAAAGAAAAATTTGCGGCAAAAAACGCGGTAAAAAATTGCGTGACTTTGACGCCACACAGCTTGCTGTGCCCCCATGATCATCAATGCAGACAGACCACACCAGCTTGCTGTGCCCCCATGATCATCAATGCAGACTGACCAGTGACCACCAGCTTGCTGTGCCTGTGCCCCCATGATCATCAATGCATTGCAGATGCAGACTGACCACCAGCTTGTCTGCCTGGCATGCCCCCCCCCATCAATGCAGAGAGAGACCAGCGTGCGTGCGTGCCCCCTTCATAGCACCAGAACTGACAGGACACAGGACAGTGTGCGGGCCAGGCCCCCCCCCTAAGGCATCATTCAGAATCAGAAATTGAATCACTTCACTTACCGTTACCTGCTGCTGCTGGTCTGACTGTCACTGTGGGACTGTGTAAGAGAACATTTGCTGTGCAAAGACGTCTTCCTGTCAGAAATCTGACAATGGCCAATGCGCATGCGCGAATTCGCGCAACCGCGCACGCACGTTCGCGAACGTACGCGAGACATTGGCGCCAAAGGGACTATTTAAACCCAGCCATTGCACTGCTCTAGTGCTGCTTTGTCTTCAGCCTTGGATACCTGTTAACCTGCATCTTGTTCCTAAGTTCCAGACCCGGCTTGTCCTGACGATTCTCTGATCTCCACCTGCACCAACCCGGCTTGTTCTGACGATTCTCTGATCGCCACCTGCACCGACCTTGGCTTGTCCCGTGACCTCTCTTCCTGTCTGCTCCTACTGGCTTCTACGTTACCGAGTGGCTCCTGACCTGGCTCGTCTTACCACGCTTCTGTCATTCCCAGATCCGTCCATCCTGCATAGGAAGCTCCTCCTGTTACCCAGGAACCCCTGCTTCCAGCACCTGCTGCCTGCTCAACACCCTGCTCATCGGACTTCTCTGGCAACCTTCACCAGTAGCCATCGTCCGCTCCAAGCAAGTCTCCAGGCGCTCGTGCTACTCTACACTCAGGTGTCCCCTGTCTGCACTATCAGGGGTCCCGAGTCGGAGGCGCAAGGGAGGCCTTCCTCACAGTGTCAGGCTCATCTCCAGGTACGTGATAGACTGTCTGTGGCCTGCTGCGGAGTGCGGACTCTGGAGTGTTCTCCCTCCCTGCGCGGCTGCGCCTGCGGCCTGCCTGTGCCTGACTGAAGACTCGTCAACGTCAAGTGTCTGACTCTGGGACTGGTGGGAGACTGGTCTCAGTGGTCTGGGGTGAGGTCACTCAGCCTTCAGGAATCAGGATGGTAGAGGTAGGTAGCGGCGTAGGTCACTCACTCGCGCTCGCCGATCCGACTCAGCCAGGAGGACTCACTCACATCACGCTGCTCTCGCTCGTCGCTCCTCTCTCTCTCTGCGCCGGGCCACGGGCGGGAACGGAAGGTGATCGTGACACCGGGGCGTCACGTCAACGGGTCCGATGTCCTCCTGTGATTGGTCCAGGCTGGACTCTGGACCAATCACCGCCCGGACATCATTAAAGTGGGGTGTGTCGAGGCGCATTGCTCTGCGCCCTGATGACCCCCAGAAGAGCGCCAATCAGCGCCTCTGCTAGCTGAAGGTATGGTCAAAAACCCCACCCCCCCCAACCCAGCACTAAGTCCGGTGCCCCTAGTGGGCTAAAAATAGACAATTTTTTTGTATTTAATCTTTTTTTTCTTCTTCTTGTTTTTGGGGGGGGGGGGGGGGCAGGCCGCCACTGCCCTTAAATGTTTAACTGTTGTGCATGGGTGTCAAGGCAGCGAAGTTGAACAATCAAAAAATACCCCTATTCTGACTCTCTCAGATTAGGACTTGTGTGTACGCAAAGGGCAGGGGGTGTTATAATCTTTCAAGAGACCGAATAATACATCTACTTAGCAATGTTCTATATGTAAGCGCAAATAAGCAAATATCAAGCAAAAGTTATTTACCTTTAAAATGTCTAGGGGTGTAGTAGGGAGAAACCTCTCAACTGAAAGGAAAATTTCTAGTCCCTCCCTAATCCCTACCTTTACTGCCTAGGCTCAACAATAGCAGCACGAGCTTCCACAGCTCAAGTGTGTTTCTGGCACTCCTGTCCAAAATGGGGGGCGATCAGGAACAACAGGTTGCACCTAAGCAAACAGCTGCACAAAAGGGATACACACAAGCAACCCAGCACCCAATGACCACACTACAACCCCACCCAACACTTCTGATACCCGCTAAAAGAATACTATACCTGATATACAGTATAATACGTTAATGGTACATATCCATGTTCCCTTATGTAATACTTTATTTTAACTAAAATATTATCCCAGAACTGCAGCCGTATCTATCTACCTAAGGGATTTATCCCTTTTTTATATTATCTGTCTATGTAAGTTCTACTAACCTTTGATGGCATATTTTTCCATTCCACACATCTAGACTTCAGGGCCCTCCAAGCAACTCACTCACACAAGAGCATAGTGAATGGGTTACCTACCTAATTTAAATTTTAGTCTATGGGGTCTTATATACAGTATACAAAACAGGATATTTCCAGTCTATACACATCATATTCTACATATAATAAAAATAGAATCATGCATAGCAGGAAAAAGTCCTTTACCATAATCGTCAACAAGAGACACTTAAAAATATACCTTTACATAAAGGAAACTGATGTATATGCAACAGGAAAGCAAACTCAAGAAACAACTTTTCATAATAGCAAAATATTCTGCAAACAAAAATGTTCTCACAACGCAGATAACAATGGAAGGACATTTACATCCTCAACAGTAAAAATATAGTTGCAAAGGGAGAGATTTTTTTTATAGTAAAACTAAAAGTTAAAGTAAAACTCCAATATTCAATTAACCACTTCTGGACAGGAAGGTTTTACTCCCTTAATGACCAGGCCATTTTTTGCGATACGGCACTGCGTTACTTTAACTGACAATTGTGTGGACGTGCGATGCTGTACCCAAATAAAATTGATGTCCTCTTTTTACCCTCAAATAGAGCTTTCTTTTGGTGGTATTTGATCACCTCTGCGATTTTTTTTTTCACGTTATAAATTAAAAAATCTAATTTTTTCATCATTTTAGGCCAATATGTACAGTATTTTGCTACATTTTTTTGGGCAAAACAAATTCCCAATAAAAGTATATTGATTGGCTTGCGCAAAAGTTATTGAGTCTACAAACTAGAGGAAAGATTTATGTCATTCTTATTTATTTTTTTATTTTTTTTACTAGTAATGGCATCGATCAGCAATTTTTAGCGGTGCTGTGATATTGCGGCGGACAGATCGGACACCTAACTGACATTTTTGACACTTTTGGGGGGACCAATGACATTACTAAAGTAATCAGTGCTAAAAATATGCACTGTTATTGTACTAATGACACTGATAGGGAAGGGGTTAACACCAGGCGCGATCAAAGGGTTAAATGTGTCCCTGGGGGTGCTTTCTAACTGTGTGGGGGGTGGCTTTGCTGGATGAACACAGAGACCTGAGTTCCAAAATAGGAGGAACACAGGATGCCTGTGTTCATTACTGACATCAGCAGACCGCCTTTCTGTCTCCACGGGGAGCGATTGCTGATGCCCAGTGGACATCGCAGCCACCGAACCCGCTAATTGGCTCCCCCTGTGGCCAATCGGTGTGTGCCTCTGGCGGCGTGCGCCCCCACTAGCGCTCTCACAAGGTGACGTACAGGTACGTCATTTCACGGGACAGAGCCGATCTGCCGCAGTATAAGTATGGCGGCTGGTTGCCAAGTGGTAAAGCATGATTATGTAACATTTAAATAAAACATAATCCTAACAGCTGACTTTTGTGGGGTTTTTTTTACAGGCTGGAATTCTGCTTTTAGCCACTATAAAAGGTCTACTTCGCAAGACAAGCAGGAGTCATGCAGTTGCTATGGGAAACAAACTGGTGCAGGGTACATTGCAGCCAGTCGTAAAGCATGGTACCTACTGTAGGTGATGGGTCCTTCAGTAGCAATGGGGTCGGTGATCTGGCTCCCTCTCCAGCAGTTTTCCTAAGCAACCGGGAAGGAACCCGCATTACGGATACCTATAGCCTGGCCACATGGTACGAGAAAGAATTAACAAGTGCTCTCATGAGCTCCATGCTTAGTGCTTGACGGGACCCCATTTTGGCATGGGGAGTGAGGTGGCAGAGATACGCTGGGCTTATGGAGAGGGCACGGGCTCAGCGATTTTGCTACGATTAGCAACATACATTATGCAAGGTGTGTAGTGGCATAGGACTGCACTTTTCATATAAACTCTGTACTTTTATTACTGCATACAGTGGCACGGCTCATCTAGGTCAGGGAACTGCCTTAACCACTTGCCGACCGCCGCAAATACACATACTGCGGCGGTCAGCCCCGGCCAGGCAAAGTGACCTATGGGTACGTCACTAGCCTGTGAGCCAATAGCGGGCGGGTGCGCGCAGCCAGAGGCACGCTCCCGCCCCGGCTCGTTCCCTAACAAGTCCGCACGTGTGACCGTCCGCTGTGAAGGGAGAAAGGCAGGCGGCTAATGTAAACAAAGCCGCCTCTCATTCTTCCCTGTGTAACAGCAGAGATCTAACGGTCCTGCTATGTAGGACCGTAGATCTCTGCTGTTACATGTAAAGCCACATACCTGCACAGTTAGAAGCACGCCCCTAGGGACACACTTAACCCCTCCTTCCCCAATAAAGTTAACCCCTTCTCTGCCAGTGTCATTTTTACAGTAACAGTGCATATGTATAGCACTGATTACTGTAGTAATGTCACTGGTACCCCCAAAAGTGTCAAAAATGTCAGTCAAGGGTCCGATCTGTCCGTCGCAATGTCGCAGTCCCGCAAAAAAAATCGCAGATCGCCGCCATTACTCGTTAAAAAAAAAAAACAACAAAATGACAAAAATCTTTCCCTTAGTTAGTAAAATAACTTTTGCGCAAACCAATCAAAATACGCTTATTGTGATTTTTTTTACCAAACATATGTAGTAGAAAAAAAATTGGCCAAAAATGTTAAAAAATTTAGATTTTTACATTTTCATATAAAAAATGTGAAAAATATTGTTATTTTTGCAAAATTGTCGCTCTTTTTTTGTTTATAGCGCATGATCAAAAAATCATACAGGTGATCAAATACCCCCAAAAGAAAGCTCTGTTTGTGGGAAACAAAAGGACGTCAAATTCGTTTAGGTACAGTGTCACACGACCGCGCAATTGTCCGTTAAATTCACGCAGTGCTGAATCGCAAAATAGGCCCTGGTCAGGAAGGGGGTAAAATCTTCCGGGGCTTAAGTGATTCTCACATTAAACCACAGTTTATCACTGGTACCCGGCATTGATGAGCGCATACACAGTGAAAGGTACCCCCATGTATCCCCACCCACATGTGCTACACATCAGTGGGAGTATAAAAAGCCCCTATGTCAAGTGTCAGTGGGAGTAATGAATGCCCTTTGTTGGTGGTCAGTGGGAGTAAAAAAAATGTATTGTCTTAATTGAGAGTAAAACATGCTCCAGTGTAGTGGAAGTAATAATTGCCCCTGCATTTATGGTGAATAGGAATACAAAAATGCCCCTTCATCATTGGGAGGAAAAAATGCTCTTGTGTCTGTAGTTAGTGAGAATAATAAATGCCTGTGTCATGGGATGTGTTCTGTTGAACCACGCCCAAGGCATTACTTGCTCTGTGTAGCAGTGTTGCTAATCCTCAGTATTTTTACTGGCAACCAGTAAAAAACGGGCACTATTCTCCTGCCAGTAAATGCCAGTGACAGGAAAAGGTTGCCAGTTAAAAATATGGCTGTGAAGCTCGGCCGAGACCTTCTGAGTGCCTGCTATAGTGTTTTCGGGTGCTCAATCTTTTGAAAAGCAAGGGCCACTTAAGTGATTTTTTAACTGGTCATGGGCCACAATGAACAGTGGGGTTTTACCGCCCCTAAGCCACAAATGTAAATGAGCCCTTACTGTCCTGAGCCATAGAGCTGTTTTCACACTGATGCGCTGCAGTTTACCTACACAGAAAAACAAACCTCACTTGAGGAAAAAGCTGAACTTTGTTGAGGTGGGAGGGGTCGGTGGGCCCACTTAAGTAGGCTGTACGGGGCCCCGTGATTTCTAACAGTGGCCCTGAGGTGATACATTGACCTTTTCCTCTTCGCGCTTCTGCTGGCATTACTCTCCAGGCTGCTAGAAAGGTCCCAGGTGAAGTGCACTTGCCATCACACCTTCTGGGACAGGAGCCAGTGCTACAGTGGAAGCTTTGGCTTATGTGGCTCCTGCTCCCTCTGTAGCCGGTTGCTTCCTCCGCTGCCAGTGCCACCTCCATACATTGTGATGCCCTGGGATCGCGCATCAGCAACCCGTGGATCGTGATTTGGCCTTGCTGACCCGCCATCCTAGAGCATAAGCATGAGTTTCCCTGGGCCACATCAGAGGGCTCTGAGGGCAACATGTGGACCACAGGCCAGGAATTGTGATTTATGCAAGCAGATTCTTTCATTTCTAGTTAAAGTTGCACTAAACCCATTGATTTAACAGTTTCACAAAACAGTTACATTTCTGGCACGTGCTGGGAATGTAACTGTCACATTGGTTGTGCTCTCAACCAAGCTGTCAAATCATCCAATGGCTGGTGTCATAACTGATCACATATGCAGCGTCATGGCAGTTGAAGATTAACCGCTTCAGCTCGGAAGGTTTACCCCCCTTCATGACCAGGCCATTTTTTGTAATACAGCAATGCATTGCTTTAACTGACAATTGCGCGGTCATGCGACACTTTACCCAAATAAAATTGATATCCTTTTTTTCCCACAAATAGAGCTTTCTTTTGGTGGTATATGATCACCTCTGTGGTTTTTATTTTATGAACTATAAACCAAAAAAAAACCCCGAAAATTTTGAAAAGAAAAAAACACAATGTTTTTTACTTTCTGCTATAAAACACATCTAATTAAAGAAATGGAATTTCTTTATCAGTTTAGGCCAATATGTATTCTGCTACGTCTTTGGTTAAAAAAAAAAAAAACCCAAGAAAGCGTATATTGATTCGTTTGCGCAAAAGTTATAGCGTCTGCAAACTATTTATTATTTTTATGAAATCTGTATTCATTATTTTTTTACACGTAATGGTGGCGATTAGTGACTTATAGCAGGACATCGACATTGCGGCATACAAATCGTACACTAAGTGACACTTTTGATACTTTTTTGGGGACCAGTGTCACTAATACAGTGATAAGTGCTAAAAAATATGTACTGTCACTGTACTAATGACACTGAAAGGGAAGGGGTTAACATCAGGATCGATCAAAGGGTTAAATGTGTTCATAGGGAGTGCTTTGTAACTGTGTGGGGGAGGTACTTTAACTCAGTGTTCCTGGATCCTGGACAGGATCTCTGTCTTCCCTACTAACAGAACTGTGATCTGCTTTGTTCACATAGGCATGCTGCCATTCTGCCTCTGTTGGGAACGATTGGCGGGTCCTGGTGGACAGGGCCGGCCTTAGGTGTTCAGGCGCCCTGTGCGAGCTAATCCTGTGGCGCCCCCCCCCCCCCCCCGCGCGCATTTTCTAGCACCTTTTTTGCACTTTATTTGACTTTTCTTTTTTATGATCACTAATAACTTAGCCCCCCTTACATCAGAGACCCCCCACACAAAGCCCCCCTTAATTTAGAGGCCCCCTACATCAGAGAGCCCCCCCCACACAGAGCCCCCCCTCACTTCAGAGACCCCCCACACAAAGCCCCCCCTCACTTCAGAGACCCCTCCACACAAAGCCCCCCTCACATCAGAGACCCCCACACAAAGCCCCCCTAAGTTCAGAGACCCCCTACACACACACAAAGCCCCCCTCACATCAAAGACCCCCAACACAGAGCCCCCTCACATCAGAGACCCCCCACACAAAGCCCCCCTACACACACAAAACCCCCCCTTACATCAGAGACCCCACACACAGAGCCCCCCTCACACCAGAGACCCCCACACACAGAGCCCCCTCACATCAGAGACCCCACACACAGAGCCCCCTCACATCAGAGACCCCCCACACAAAGCCCCCCTTACATCACAGACCCCCCCACACAAAGCCCCCCACATCAGTGAGCCCCCCCACACAGAGCCCCCCACATCTGAGAGCCCCACTTACATCACAGACCCCCCACACAAAGCCCCCTTACATCAGACCCCCCCCGTGGAGCCCCCCACATCAGAGACCCCCCACACAAAGCCCCCCTTACATCACAGACCCCCCACACAAAGCCCCCTTACATCAGAGCTCCCCCCACACAGAGCCCCCCACATCAGAGAGCCCCCCTTACATCACAGACCCCCACACAAAGCCCCCTTACATCAGACCCCCCCGTGGAGCCCCCCACATCACAGACCCCCCACACAAAGCCCCCCTTACATCACAGACCCCCCACACAAAGCCCCCTTACATCGGAGCCCCCCCCACACAGAGCCCCCCACATCAGAGAGCCCCCCTTACATCACAGACCCCCACACAAAGCCCCCTTACATCAGAGCCCCCCCCACACAGAGACCCCCACATCAGAGAGCCCCACTTACATCACAGACCCCTACACAAAGCCCCCTTACATCAGAGCCCCCCCCCCACACAAAGCCCTCTTACATCAGACCCCCCCCAATGGAGCCCCCCCTTACATCACGGAGCTCCCACATCAGAGAACCCCCCCTTACATCACAGACCCCCCCTCACACAGAGCTCCCCACAAAAAGCCCCCCCTTACATTTTTTAAAGGCGAGAGTCCTCACTTACCTTCTGCTCTCTGCAGCTTTTTTTTTCTTTAAACTTCCCGCCCACACATCCCCGGGAGTGTGGGCGGGGCGATGAGGATCTGACGATCTCTCCTCTGGCGTCAGTGCAGGGAGGGAGGAGAGATCGTCAGCGTGGATGGATCGGAGCGGAGGCTGAGCTGTGTGTGTGTGATACACAGCTCGCCTCACTGCTTCAGTACGGGTGACCGAGGCACAGCCGCACAGCGGGAGGTAAGCGGCGGACGCGGCCTGTGTTAACCCTGTCCAGGCCGCGGTCGCCGCTCACCTCCCGCTGTGCGGCCTGAATCACCTTATCTTCTGCGAGCCGTGATGGCCGCACGGCGCCCTTGTTGCCCATGGCGCCCTGTGCGGCCGCACGGCTCGCACACCCCAAAGGCCGGCCCTGCCGGTGGACATCAGATCTGCCGGACCCAATGATTGGCTCCTGCTGTGCATGCTGCAGACCAGGAAGTGCAAAATCACGTACCTGTGTGAGGAGCAACCGCCCCGCAGTACATATACATGGGCAAGAGGTTAAAGCGGAGTTCCACCCAAAAGTGGAACTTCCGCTTTAAATAGTCCTAACCCCCTGACATGCCACATTTGGCATGACATTTTTTTTTGGGGGGGGAGCGGGTACCTAGTTTTGACAGGAAGTTCTCCTCTCTCCCTCCCTCCCTGCAATCTTCTGGGACATATCAGAGGTCCCAGAAGATTGCCGGCCAATCACGACGCATAGCACAACTCGCGCATGCGCAGTGCGTACCCGGCTGTGAAGCCGCAAACTGTCACAGCCGGGTGCCCACATCAGTGATGCCAGCGCCGCAGAGCAGAGAGGGAGAAGACGGCACATCGCTGGACCGTGGGACAGGTGAGTGTGCGTTTAGGCTGGAACTCCGCTTTAAACAAAGGCCAAGATAGCAGCTTTCTTGGCTGAAAACAATAGGAGGGTGTACTTCCACTTTAAGTGCTGGCCCACCTTCCTCCTATCTCCCATTACTAGCTATTCTATATTGAAGCTGCCCATCAGTTTGAAGAAACAATAGGTAGTTGGAGTAAGTGGGGATGATCCAGCCCTTGACGCTCTCAGTCAAAAGGTTCATATCAGAGAGCCCGGAGGTCTCAGGGAGCTCCTAGAAGACGCTGAAACAATAATTTCTTTTTATAATTATTTTACAGGCTTAATATTAAAGAAGAGTCACTTTAGGCACTCAGGTCAGTGGCTGCCAGACAAAGTCTGCAAGTACAGTCCCTAATTATTATACTGCTAGGTACCTCAGCACAATTGGGAAAGATCATGGGAAGGATACATTTTGGTTTTGTTTTTACTTTATGAAACAAGATATTTTGTTTCAAACATGCTGTAACAGTTAGGTGCTGCATGACGTTAACACACTTGGACAGTAGATGGCAGTATTTATCAATTTAATGTCTCCATTTATTTTGTTGGAAGAAATAAAATTCAGATATGTTTGTGACCTTGTGATAATACCTGTAATAAGAACATTATGTAAGCTGTCAATATTGACCTTATTCTGAAAAACTTGTAAACATGTAAACTTGTTTTAATACCCTATGAGATGAACCAAGCAATGCAGCTGATAGCTGGCAACTAGTGTTCCCCCTCTGCAGTGCTATGCACCCGCCAGTAATAGTTATGCAAAAAGTGATATTCTCAAATTTCTCAACCTTTGAGTATTGCATTGTAAAATGGGGGCAACACAACTTTTTTTTTTTAAGATGAGAAAGGGGGACAATGTTTAGCACAAAGTATATAAGCAAAATGCCACTCCTGCCACTCCTCCCATTACATGGAAGAAGAAATAAAATGCAGAAAATGATTGGTTAAACCCATGGGTGCTTGTGAATGCTTTGGCCATCTCTCCAGTACAATCTTCCTCCTGGCAGCAGCGTTTTGGCAGAAAAAACACTTGAGACTTGTAGACGCGTGCAACTCATTTAGGTGCATTAAGCGCCTGGGGGTAATTCATTTCATTACTAAACGAAAAATTATAAGCACAAACCAGCCGTAGAACAGTGCAAAAACCAGAAATAAATTATCGGCAATTGCCTGGTGATGTGCAAACAATATATGTGCAAAATATGCAAAAAATTGCAAAAATTCAAAGAATATGTGTGCAAATATATAAATATAATGATATCCGGCAGCAAACACTAAAATGTGTAACACCTCACAATAACAGAAATAAAACCTTTAGAAGAGTGCTGCGCCAGATAAATACTTAAAACACAGTGTTAAATGAAGTGAACTCAGGTGACTAATATAGTGTTAAAATAAATAATCCGTGAAATTAGTCCATAAATGTCCAACAAACTGGTGAAAAAAATCAAACAGAATGGTGAAAAAAATCCCAAGGGAGATGCCAAAAAACACCACTGTGCATGAATCCCACCACTGAGTAGATTGGTCCCTCACCTCAGCCACAGACCCACTACAGGTCAAAGATCGCATATATCAGCTGTGTAAACCAGAGGACTCACTTCCTTATTCTCTAGGTCAGCCCAGCATGGATAAACAGGATAGAGACAGAGCTCAGAAGGGATCTGCTTCAATCTTTCACCTCGGAACTCGGGATAGGTGCAGGTATATAAACATAAGGGACAAATATAGTGCTCTCCGTTTGATTCCAATAGTTTATTTAGAATATAGAAGATGGTACTCACATTTAGCGGCACTCAGCGGTGCTCGCTTGTATGGCAGACAGAAGAATCTCAATGAATCGGGACACAGGGAAGCGCAACGTCAGGTACGCAGGATCCGCCCCCTATAAGCGTTACTTCAGAGCTACAATAGCGTTCGACTACTGAAGAAGGGATTCAGCCAGTGTTATTTTGGCATCAAATTTAAATTTAGTTTTAGTCATAGTCTTTTGACTAAAATGCCATTTTAGTTGTATTCCCATTTTAGTCATATGCAATTGTTTTAGTTTTAGTCGCATTTAGTCGACTGAAATCTGCAGTACATTTTAGTCAACTAAAATCTAATGAGTTTGGTAAAGTTGTAATGCATTATTTAAGAATTTCTCTGGAATTTCCAAACTCACTATATACTCCTGGAGTAAAAATCAAATATCATGTTGTTATTAATGGTATTAAGGTTTGAGCAAACTCACAGGTACAGATTTAGCCACTCTGGATGGTCTGAGGAGGCCTGTAATGCACACTTCTCTAGAAGGACCAAGGAGGCCTGTAATGCTGCACAGTGCTCTGGACAGTAGTCCGAGGACGCCTGTAATTCACACAGTGCTCTGGACAGTCATCTGAGGAGGCCTGTAATGCACACAGTGCTCTGGATAGTGGTCCAAGGAGGCCTGTAATGCTGCACAGTGCTCTGGATAGTGGTCCAAGGAGGCCTGTAATGCTGCACAGTGCTCTGGATAGTGGTCCAAGGAGGCCTGTAATGCTGCACAGTGCTCTGGATAGTGGTCCGTGGAGGCCTGTAATGCTGCACAGTGCTCTGGACAGTAGTCTGAGGAGGCCTGTAATGCTGCACAGTGCTCTGGACGTTGGTGTGAGGAGGGCTGTAATGCACAGTGCTCTAGACCAGTGTTTCTCAACTTCGGTCCTCAGGGCACACTAACAGGCCAGATTTTAAATATTACCTTGGGGAGATGCAGACTAGAATACTGCATTCACTGAGCAGCAAATGATATCACCTGTGATGTATTTCAGTTTTCTTGCAAACCTGGCCTGTTAGTGTGCCCTGAGGACCGGAGTTGAGAAACACTGCTCTAGACAGTGGTCTAAGGAGGCTGAAATGCTGCAGTGCTCTGTACGGTGGTCTGAGGAGGACTGTAATGCTGCACAGTGCTCTGGATCTTGGTCTGAGGAGACCTGTAATGCTGTACAGTGCTCTATTCAGTGGTCTGAGTAGGCATGTAATTCATGCAGTGCTCTGAACATGGACAGTTTGAGGAGGAGGCCTGTACACAGTGTTCTGGACAGTCTGAAGAGGCTTATAAATAATGCACCCAGTGCTCTTGACAGTGGCTGAGGAGGCCTGTAATGCACACAGTGCTCTGGGTTGGGTGGTCTGAGAGGCCTGTAATGCTGCACAGTGCTATGGCACAGTGCTCTGGATGGTGGTCTGAGAGGAGACCTGTAATGCATAGTGTTCAGGATGCCGGTGGTCAGAGGAGAGCTGTAATTCACACAGTGCTCTGGATGGTGGTCGGAGGGGAGGCCTGTAATGTACACATTTACAGTGCTCTGCTCTGGATGGTTCACAGAGAGGCCTGTAATGCAAAGTGCTGCTCTGGACACCTGTCTGAAGAAGGCTGTAATGCTGCACAGTGCTAACTACTAAGCACACAAGACTCGTTTGCTCGCTGGGAGCGGAAGCACTCATAGGCTCTACACAAGCAGAGCTCCGTGGAAACTGGAATTCACATTTTCGCTATGTTTTCATTTGTTAACGAAAAGGGAATTTATATTTGTCATAGTTTTCCTCAGTGGACGAAAATGTCATGTACTTTTCGTTTAGTTTACATCACTGTAAAAAGGCCGCTGATGAAAATTTTTACGAAAACATTTTCGCCTACAAAAATAACACTGGTGACAGCAGGCAGGGAATCTTCTTTCTGCACACGCTGTCACAATTCCCAAACAGTGTGGCTGTGCAGGATTCTGCCCACATGGCCACATAATTCCCTATAATTCCCTATACTACAACTACCATCAGCCACCCTGGATTACGGCTTGTAGTTCTGAATGAACTGCGAGGTTGCTGATGAGCGGCTTTGTAGTTCATTCACAAGCCCTGCAGCTTTGTAACTGATATCCAGGGACAGCCGTGGAAATAATTTCATACCAGCCCCATAGCATTTATATACCAGGCCAACAGCATAACGTAATTTTTCTCTTATTCATAAAAGGGAAAACCATACATTTTAAAGCACATTTGAAGAGTGTGTTATAGATAAGACAGATATAAAAGAATATAGGGCTTTAGATATAAATATATATAAGAGCAAATTCCGGGCATAGTACAGGAGATGCAGGGGATGCGGACATGGTGCAGGAGATGCAGGGGCTGCGGGCATGGTGCAGAAGATGCAGGGGATGCGTACATGGTACAGGAGATGCAGGGGATGCGGACAGGATGCAGGAGATGCAGGGGCTGCGGGCATGGTGCAGGAGAGGCAGAGGCTGCAGGCATGGTACAGAAGATGCAGAGGCTGTGGGCATGGTGCAGAAGAGGCAGAGACTGTGGGCATGGTACAGAAGATGCAGAGGCTGCGGGCATGATACAGGAGAAGCAGAGGCTGCGGACATGGTACAGGAGATGCAGGGGCGGTGGACATGGTGCAGGAGATTCAGATGCTGCAAGCATGGTGCAGGAGATGCAGGGGCTGCGGACATGGTGCAGGAGATGCAGGGGTTGCAGGCATGGTACAAGAGATGCAGAGGCTGGGGGCATGGTACAGGAGATGCAGAGGCTGCAGGCATGGTACAGGAGAGGGAGAGGCTGTGGGCAAAGTACAAGAGATGCAGAGGCTGCGGACATGGTGTAGGAGATGCAGGGGCTGCGGGCATGGTGCAGGAGATGAAGGGGCTGCGGGCATGGTGCAGGAGATGCAGGGCTGTGGACATGGTACAGAAGATGCAGGGGCTGCGGGCATGGAGTAGGAGATGCAGGGCTGCGGACATGGTACAGAGGATGCAGGGCTGCGGGCATGGTGCAGGAGATGCAGGGCTGCGGACATAGTACAGAAGATGCAGTGCTGTGGACATGGTACAGGAGATGCAGTGCTGCGGGCATGGTACAGGAAAATCTCCTGTACCATGCCCGCAGCACTGCATCTCCTGAGGAGATGCAGGGGCTGCGGAGGGGTCTTACTTACCCTTTGGTGAGGCGCCTTACATTTAAAAATGGCACCGCCTGGACGCCATCATGTCACCGCGAATGCGCCGTCTGCCCAAAAATAGCAGAGCATGTACAAGCTTTGCCGAGCGGCAGCAGAGCATGCGCACTGTACATGTCGGGCCGGCCACAGCCATTTTTTTCTACAGGTGCCATTGATTTTCAGCCAGGGCAGGGGGACTTGCCGGCCTACCGGGAGCACCTCCATTCCCAGTGGACACCTCATCAGGGGAAACGCGTCGGATGGAGAAGCCTGCGCTGTCACTACCTGCGGTCCGCGCTGCAGAACGGCCCCGATCTTTACAATACTCGCCCTTTCAATTCCACCTCAATGTAAGTGCTCTACTTTTTAATAAAGCTAGCTTTAGAGATAATGCACTATCGCCCGCCTTTTGCTTTTCATATGAGGATAATTTCTGTGGTTGTGCACCGCGAGTGACCCAAGGAGGAGTACATTTCTTCACAGCATAAGGAGTTGGAGCAGGATTTCTTAAGGGAGTGCTAGCCTGAACAAACAGAAAGCTTGGAGAACAATAGCATTCCCTAACCTGATCTGTGACATATCCAAATCTGTTAAGAATCTCTGAACACTTTAGACGAGGTGGAAGATTAGAAGGTTGGGAAGGATTTTGCTGTACCATATTGGCTTTTGTCATCTATAAAGTGCATGCCATCTTGTAGTTGGTAAGGGTACCATCTCCTCATCTTGAACATGTGGTGCTGAGAGGGATATGCATCCCATTTCCAGTCACATTTCACCATTAAGAAGACTTTTGCACTTTGTTGTTGGACTTTTGGGACTTGTTTATTTTCTTTTACACTTTTAAGTGTGTTTTTATTTATTGTATCGCTGTTATATCTTTGAGAATATATTTTTGAGAATATTCACGTTCAATATTCTTTGGAACACATTTATTTTCATCTAGTGTTTTTTATTTTGGAATACATACACTGAACATATGAAGCGCACCTATATATCATTTTTATACACTTTATTCCACCCAGGTTGGAGTTTCGTTGCTGCTGATAGCTTTCTTCATTTGTTTGCACACCTCACTGTTTTTGATGTGATAGATTTTATTCCCTGCTTTGCGGGGACACAAAATCCATAATTTTCCACCTGTCAGAACAAAGCTTTGCCTGACGATCGGCTGGTGTCAGCGGACATCCAGTCTCAACAACTGCAGATCGGCTTCTGCTGTAAATAATCAAAGCAGAAGCAGCCTGCTGGAGGCGCCCCCTAGATGGAAGTGCAGGATCACATATATATATACACATAGTTCTGCAAAGAACGGCCGCCCTGTAGCAGTATATCTGCTGTGGGGCAGTTAGGAAGTGTGTATGTATATTTGTAACCAGTAGTTGCTGAACTTTAGTCTTACCAGCTATTCATGTTTTTTTAGTCCTTTGACCCTGTACTGTACCATGAGTCATATTCTGAAATACATGAGCACTCCCTGCAATATAACTGATAGGGATTTATAAGGACGGGTTGTGATAACATTTTGCTCTCGTTTTTTTTTTTTACTTTTGCGTATTGGGCCTGGAATTTTTGGCTATTCTCCTTTTTGGCAATTCTACTCTAAGCATGGACTAGGTATTTCAGTAAGTGGAGGGCGTGGTCTTATTATCACAGTAAAAAATACATGGATTATACAGATAGGAATCTTGTTCTGAGAAATAATGTAGACTGTTGTTTCTAAACTCTTCTTTATTCATGTTGCCTGGCTGACATGCTCATGTAAAGGCTTTAAAGTGACATTAAACAATATACATATTCTACAAAATAATCTTTACACATCCATGGCCCAGTAATCAAATGATTAATGATATTGTTTCTTAGGGCTCATTTAGACATGCAAAGACATTTTGGTGTCCATTGACCCACCTAATGCATTAAAGACGTGTTAATGACGTGGTTTTGATGTGTTTGCATTGAGTTGAATGCTTGCCAGATACTCCAGGTTTTTTTTTTTATTGCAAGGATTATTGAATTATCATCTTGACTAGTAATGCTTTCTAAATGCATGCCATAGGGGTGTTTGTGACACGTTTGCCGTGCATTTACATAAACATCAATGAAAGTGTTTGGGGATCAACAATACCTGGCAAAGAACACATCCTATCAATTTTGACACAATACAACGTGACAACGTAACCATGTGAGCAACACTGGGCACTGCAATGCATACAATTTTGATAGGCGTTCATGACACTTCAAAAATGTTCATAAAACGCATGCTTTTAAAGCTAGTGTAAACTTAGCCTTACTGTGTCCTCCATGAGCTCATGAACCTCCACTTTTCTCCCTGTTTGTTTGGAATGAGCAGTGTGCATTAGATGTGCACTGCGCTATGTACACTTGTAAGCAGGTGCAATCTACTTTCTTCACTGCAGGTGGTGGCCTTCCACAATGACACTGCAGTTGGAAAGGAAGTCCAGAGGAGCATAGCTCCTCTATGGTTTCATGTGTCAATGGGGAAGCATTTAATTGGATGCTGCTGCCCCATGTGACTCTGGCGGCCATCTTGGGTCAGGCAGTGCCTATTCAAGGCCCTGGCTCCCATATTTGGCACGTTTGTAGAGTAGGAACAGGTACCCTGCCTGATAGGGACAGTACTAGTGGCAGAGAAAGGTGCCTGACGAGGAGGGAAAACGTAAGGCTCACAACTTCTCTGAACACCATCCTACTGGGCACAAAACTGACAGGCCACATTCTTCCCCTCTCTACAGACGCTGAGAGTTCAGCTACATTCTGCTCTCTACACGCTGTTGAAACTGCGAGTGTCACCAGCTGGGCTGCCTTCCCACCAGGTTATTTGTGAACTGTCTCTGCATTATTTCAATACAAGTTCTTTCATTTCACTGGGACAGAGTGTGTTATTCCGACGCACCGCGCTGCACCACACCTACACACTATACATCCCTGTTCCATCTCAGAAGCGAGCAAGAAAGAGTGGCTATGTTCCTACATACAGTGGGACCATGGAGAGTGAACATAGCCACCCCTAATAATAAGTCAGATCTCAGCAGAAATAAAAGAGAATTATGGGGAGGAGGCGCACAGCAATAGAAGGTACTTTTTTGATTTTGTTGGACCTTTGCAGCGGCTGTGAAGCAGAGCATATGTACAGTACAGTCCGGACTTCTGTGTTTAGTGAGTGGCCATGTAGCAACCTTTGGCATTCAATTCCCCAAAGCACAAACACACATGGAATCCTAGATCAAGGTCCCACTCACAATGTCCAGGGACAGCTGTTAGGTATGCGGCACTCTCCAGTGAGGGAGGCTGGTCTGGAGAAAATAACCCTTCTCCAGACCAACCTCTGCAGGTGATACCCTCCAGAAAATATAATTTGGAAAAACATTCCTCGGACCCTCGGCCAAGCACCACCAACGACAAGCCCAACATCAAATCTTTTCAGTAACACACACTGGTTGCCTCCCAAAGGCAACAGCCCCAGGAGAGAACATTGCTGACCAAGTCACTCACACATTTACTGCATCTTCTCCCCAGCCACCTTCTGAGCACACTCTCCCAGGAATTGACTGAGGTCAGAAAAGTATTCCTTCGTAACTTCAGTGGCTGACCCTCCTACTCTATGTCTGGAAGCTTCTTCCAAAGGCAGACATGAGCAATGAGTCAACAAGCATGGGGAAAATAGACTGCTGCTCTATTGAGTACACTTAGTACAGCAGAGCCAAAAACTAAACTTAGGCTGACTAGAGCAGAGGGCTACAAAAGTGGGTATGCCTCTTCTCAGAAGGAGAAAAAAAGAGATGTAGCTACGCTGTCATTTGCCGAGATCTGAGGACAAGGCTGCTTTTAAACATTTG
Organism: Pelophylax lessonae; assembly: GCF_965119305.1. NCBI lineage: Eukaryota > Metazoa > Chordata > Amphibia > Anura > Ranidae > Pelophylax > Pelophylax lessonae. The sequence continues at coordinate 758,661,197 of NC_138768.1, forward strand.
TTTTTATTAAAACACTAGCCTACCAGGTCAACTTTGACATTTTTTACATATGTTAAAATAGTTAAATATATGTTCATATATGTTAAAATGACTAGCTAGAACCCTAAAACATTTTGTTTCAATATTGTTTTTTGAATTTTACAAAAGACAGAAGAAATGAACCAAGGTATTCACATTGTAACAACACTCGAGGAAGGGAAACAAATCTTCATTAAAAACAGTATGACGAGTGGGCCTTTGTACCTCAAACACTCAGATTTAAACAGAACCCTAAAACATTTCATATGTATTGAAAGCGGAGGCCCTGAAGAATAAAATGGTGGTTGTTGCAATATTTGAGCAGCTTTTTATCAAATGCAATTTTTTAAGAAAAAAATTAACTTAAATAAGTTTTGTTGCATACAAACACAATATAATACCCAATGTTTTAGTAAATAGATACAAAAAATTACAAGAAATTGTGCACGCCTGTAAAATGGCGACAAACAATGGTACCTAAAATTATCCATAGGCGACACTTTCAAAGTCTTTACAGGTTATTCGTTTTAGAGTTAAACATGAGCTCTGGGGATAAAACTATTGCTCTCACTGTGACTTTTGCGGCAATACCTCATGTGTGGTGCAAATACTGTTTATATACGCACGGTGGACCGACAGATCAGCTGGTAAAACAGGCGCTTTGATGAGATGGTTTTGATAGATTCTCTTAAAAAAAGCATAAATTGCCCTTTTCAATACGGTTTTCTGTTTCACAAATATATTCCTTTAACAGGTCTAAGCATAGATCAGCCCCTCACCCAGTTGCTGTGACTTTGTTTTAAGCTAAATGCAGCTCCAGGAGGATTGTGAGGGCAGAATATCTATTATTCATACACTAGTGACATTAACTCACAAGCTCTGTACATATTACACTGGGAATCTGGTTTTAGTAAATCCCAAAACCTTCAAGAATGGCAGATATCAGCATATAATTTATGTAAGATGATTGAAACTACGTCCCTGATTGTGTCTAATATAAGACTTCAGTAGTTGGCTTCTCCGTTGTGTTTTAGAGGGTGTGACCAAGTGGGAAAGATGTATCATACATGGTGGCAATGTTCCAAAAAGTTTTAATTAGAATTTACAGTACGATCCATTCACACAGAATTACAAATTTACATGCACCTGTAGCATCAGCCCCAGAGGATCTACCTATTTGAACAGCAACAATCTATGAAAAGACAATTCATTTGTAAAGGAGCACACTCCTGCACCCACTGACCACATGTGTCCTTATTCCTCTGCCCTGTCCATTTTCTACTCCTCCTCTTTTTAAAAAGAATCAGACCCCGCCAAAATGACTGCCCCCAGTGTTCTCCCTAAAGATGGCTACCGCATTTCTGTAATATTGATTTGCAGCACTCCCTCCACAGGAGCCACCAGTAGTTTGAGCCTACTTTCCTACAGCATGCACAGCCAGGCACATGGCATTTTTTTTGTAAATTTTTTTATTGAAATGGAAAAGGCATATGTCAAGTCACAAAAAGGAATATAATCAGTATCAAGATAAAATAGAATACGTAGCTCTCAGTCAACATATCTAGTATGAGATAACAGAATAACAATGGACCGTGAAGATGGAGATTATACAATAACCTAATATAATTATGCTAACCCCTGACAACGCAGCACAGAGAGAGGTATGTTACCAAGTGTAGAACAATAAGTTTAAGGACTATTCCGGGGCAACCCCCCGTAACCACCGGCATCTATCACATGGCCGGCTACAGGTGCGTGGGGGGCCGCGCCCACACATGGCATTTTTAGCATTCTTCCTCTGGCTCAAGAATCCGTCTAGGGGTTTCTTTAGGGTTTTTATTGAACAGGAACTTGGATAGGGATGGGGAGTATGGGATACCCCAAAACTGTAGAACTGTAAAACTTTAGGCCTTCTAGGCTTCTGGCTGCTCTTCTACAAAATTCAGGCTGTATTACACAGCCTCAGGCTGCATTGTACTTACTCTTGGCTGACTTGTACAACTCCTGACTGCACTGAGCAAACTTTAGCAGTATTGCATGCTCCTGGCTGTTTTGCACAACTCGTGGCTGCAGTGCACTTGCTTGTGAGATAAATCACCCCCAGTCACTTCTTCTCTGTATAGCAGAATCAAGTTCTCACTCAGTCCTAGGGAGATAGAGCTACATCCAACCAATTCCCCTGACTCTGCTCAGACTTTAATACCGGTTCTTTTTTTAGTAGGCCCCAAGCTAAGCCTAGCTGGGACCTCCATGTCTTCAAAAAAGGGCTCCTCTGACTTCCCCTCTGCCTCTCTCTCTCTCTGGCCCAGCGGCAGAGCCCCCAGTGCAGGGGTTTCCTCCAGAAGGGTTATGGTTATGGGTAAGCACTAATTTATATGAAACGTGTAAAGAGCTTTTTTGTATCCTCTTTATCATTGTGCTGTCTGTCCTTTGACACTTGATGGAATAAATTATAGAAAATTCTCGTGGTGGTGTGCAGCCATTCATCATTTCTTCTCCTCCAGAAGGCTGGACCCTGGACCTTGGCACACTGCTGCCAGTCCACAGAGTATTTATGGGCTCCCCATCTGCCTTCTGGGCATGCCTCCTCCCCAAGTATTCAGGCTGCCTGTTCTGCTCTCTCTCCCACTTTACTTCTAGATATTGTTAGAAAACAGGGGAAATTAGCAGAACAGTAGCCTGTGAGACACTGAACAGCCCCAGCCAATCAACCCCTACTCCGCTGTTTACAGAGATGCTATCTAAATATGCCTAGCAGCCTACTCTGAATTAGGAGGGTGCTACATAATGGTCAACTTAGGCTACATTCATATAAGCAATTAGCATATCTGCTATTACAATTCACACCAGCTGAAATTGCTGATATCAGCAATTTCAACTGATGTGAATTGTAATAGCAGGTATCTTCTGATTCCCGCTGTGGCTTCAATGGCTCAGTGTAGCCACTGGCCCTGTTCACTATGAAAGGTCACTGGCAGCCACAGGTATTCGCAGCTGTCCGCACAGCCAGTGCTTCACCTGCAGTGATGCTGCTGGACATACTTTGTATGCTTCCAGCAGCAATCGCTGGAGGTAATCGCTGGCTGTGCAGAATAGCTACAGTCATCATCGACCTGTCATTATAATGAATAGGGTAGACAACGGCCACACCTAGCAACTGAGAGGCATAGCAGGAATCAGAAGATTCCTGCTGCTACAATTCTCACTGGCTTTATGTGACTGTAGTTTAATGGTCTTCTTAAAGAGGAAGTAAACCCTCCTCTGACACTTTTACCTATAGGTAAGCCTATGATAAGGCTTACCTATAGGTACTGTAAATATCTCCTAAACATGTACCGTTTAGGAGATATTTACCTTACATGCAGCCAGTGACGTCACTGGCGCATGCGCTCTGAAGGAACGGCCGCTGGTGCCGTTTCTTCAGAGCCCCGTGCCGTGACTGTCGGCTCCCGCGCGCGTGTGCGGGAATGACGTCATCGCGGCTCTGGCCAATCAGATGGCCGGATGCCGCGATCCCGGAAGACGGGCGACTGGACATGTCGCCCATCATACAGGTAAGCAGGCGGCACGGCGGGGGCTCGTTCTAAGGTAAGTATTTCATAATGAGCTAGTATGCGATGCATACTAGCTCATTATGTGTTTCTCTTACAGGTTGCAAAAAAAAAAAAAAGTTGTATGGGTTTACAACCTATTTAAATGATGCATTTAAAGCAAAAGTCCATAGTAACTATATTCCTGGCCACACACCCTTCACAAAAAAACTGAAGAAATTTGAGAAAATGTGGGACCTATGGATCCAATATATTTCAATAGATTGCTGGGACTTGAGAGGAGCAGCTGTTTTTTGTTTTTTTTAGTTTCCCTTTCCCCCTTATTCTTTTCCTAGTGCGATGTTTGTGGGCTGTTTAGCTCAGTAGTAGAACTTCAAAGAGAATTCAGTCCACACTAAAAAATCAGTTTTAGGGCTAGTTGGCCCACTCTATTAAAAAATAAATAAAAAATTCATAGAAATCAGTAGCCCTTGCAGGCATTTTCACCCTAAATGACAACAAAATCAACTTCAGCCTCACTCTTGCCACACGGCTGCTTTAGGCCTCAAGCCTAGGCCTTAGGTCTGATCCCCGGACCAACTCACACAACTTACTCACTTTCTGCTCTTTGCCACTTTGTAACCATCCGCACCTTGCAGTCATGCTTGTCTCTGGCTGCTCCCTTTCAACCAATTGGACTCCTCAGGAGGGTGGAGCACCAATGTACTCTCAGGTGCCAGTTGTGAACACCTGCACCATCAGGCTGCCTGCAAAACCTGGTCCCAGAAATTGAGATTTTCTCCCCAATTCTCTTTCAAATCTCCGAGCTCCAGGTCCCAAAACTGTTTTTTTTTTTTTTTTTCAATATGATTTAATTAAAGTACAAGTAAAGGCTTACATTCAAATAAAGTAAACATATAGTAGTGCCAAAACTGATTTTACCAACTACTGAGTAAACTTAAAAAGCAGTTTCCTCCAAATGAAATAAGCACGCTAAAGCCCCCCAACCTGCCTGGTTGAGAATCCTGGGTGACCCAAAACACTTCAAACACCGTGACAGGGCACCTCACTGTCACACTACCTTGAGATCTTATCTGGTTATTAAAGACTGGTGGCTGCATGATAGTAGGAATTGCTATATTGTTTCTTATCATTTTCTGTTTGGTTTATTTTGGCATGCTTCTTGAATGGTCAGGACTGTTGTTATGTGAGATTAACATGACTAGGCTCTGCTGTATCTTTAAATGTCTACAAAACGGTTATATCTGAGATATAATGGAAATTGTTATAGATATCAGAGCGACCATCTTGTATCTATGTAAAATTGGTATGCTTCCAGTCCTTCTCAGGAACAGGAAGTGACAATAGCATTGCATTTCTGGCACGATCAACAGATATTCTTTGTGTTTGCTAAAAATGTTCTTTGAATGAAAAAAGTTAATACAGCCTCCACATCTATGAACTGGTAAGCTGTAATATAACACGTTTGTTCTTGGGTTTAGTTATCCTTTAAAGGATGTGTTTCTTAAAAGTGTCTTCAAATTCTGACATCCAAAAGAAAATTTAATTATAGTTTCCAAATTAGTCACTAAGCTACTAAAGGCAATAAACCATTAAAAAAAATAGAAGAGTTCAGTTTGCTTAGGTGTAGGAGAACTGAATGAAACAAACATTCATAACTGTAACCCATGTATGACCTTACACTTTCTTCTGTTCGGTAATCTCATCATCAGAAATGCCCCTGCAGTGACACCTAGTCAGCTTGTCCCGTGGCCTGTCTGCTGCAGCTATGCCATGTGAGAACTCAGCAGTGTCTTATGACATCAAATGATTCAAATTAAAACAAGTCTGGAGCTATTCTCTCTGGGACTTGAAAATCCTGGAACCCGAGCATGCTTCATATAACGAAGAAGGCCGCCATTTACACCGCACCTGGGTGCTTAAAATATGATGTTATGCTCTTTACAGTAAGCAGTAAATTGCATCCTAGGAAGGATTTCTTGATAAAATGGATGGGCAGGCCTAATCCGCAATTTCATCTGTAAGGACTATTCTAGATTGCATGGCACATAATAAAATTACAGTACAAATGTTACAAAACCTTTTTTTTTTTTTTTCCCAAAGAGCATTTCTATAAAGAACTAAGAGCAGCTATCGAGGGCATTTTCCTGAAAAGCTTTCTAACCTAGGATGATTAAATGCCCGGTGTGCTGTGCGTAAGAGACGTTTTGCCCCTTTGTCCCTTTGCCCAGACCACATGAGGCCCTATGGCACTTTTTGTGCAACCCTGGGGGCCCCTTCAGACACAAACCTGTCTTTCCCTATTACCCAATTATAGCAGTGATTTCTAACAGTCTCATGTAATATATTTCCAGGCTCTGACTGTCTCCAGAAGCATGTCTCCAGTCTCCAACAACTCCTATAGCATGTTTGCAGTCTCCTTCAGGATGTCTGCGGTATCTGACCATCTCCTGTATTATGTTCACAGTTTACGAACAGTATTCGACAGTATCTGACCATCTCTTGTATTATGTCTGCACTCTCCAACCATCTCTTTTATCATATCTGCAGTCTCTGATCATCTCCTGTATTATATCTGCAGTCTCTGATCATTTGTACTATATCCACAGTCTCTGACCATCTCCTGTATAATATCTGCAGTATCTGATCATTACCTGTATTCAATGTTCCCTTTAACCGCTTGCCGACTGCGCACAGTATATTTACTGCGGCAGTCGGCCCCGGCCAGGCAGAGTGACGTAGGTCTACGTCGCTCGCCTGTCACTCCTTCCAGAGCCAATAGCGGGCGGGCGCGCGCCCGCTGAGGCGCGCGCCCGCCTCGGCTCGTTCACGGAGGAGTGCGGGAGTGTGACTGGCGGACCCGATGTCCGCCGGTCACACTACGATCGTCGGTACAGCGGGAGAAAGACAGAGCGGCTTGTGTAAACAAGCCACCTGTCAGTTCTCCCTGTGTAAAAGTGAAGATCAAACAGTTCTACTATGTAGAACTGTTGATCTTTGTTTTTACACTAGTAGACCTGTCCCTGCACAGTTAGAATCACGCCCCTAGGACACACTTAACCCCTCCCTGTCCAATACTGTTAACCCCTTCCCTGCCAGTGTCATTTTTGCAGTAACAGTGCATATATATAGCACTGATTACTGCAGTAATGTCACTGGTACCCCCAAAAGTGTCACAAATGTCAGTCAAGGGTCCGATCTGTCCGCCGCAATGTCGCAGTACCGCAAAAAAAATCGCAGATCGCCGCCATTACTCGTTAAAAAAAAAAACACCAAAAATGACAAAAATCTTTCCCTTTGTTAGTAAACGCGATAACTTTTGCGCAAACCAATCAAAATACGCTTTTTGCGATTTTTTTTACCAAACATAGGTAGCGTAAAACAAATTGGCCGAAAATTTTAAAAAATTTTGATTTTTACATTTTTTTTTTGGGGAATTTCATATAAAAAAAAGTGAAAAATATTGTTGTTTTTGCAAAAATTACGCTCTTTTTTTGTTTATAGCGCGTGATCAAAAAATCGCACAGGTGATCAAATACCACCAAAAGAAAGCTCTGTTTGTGGGAAAAAAAGGACGTGAAATTCGTTTAGGTACAGCGTCGCACGACCGCGCGATTGTCCGTTAAAGTCACGCAGTAAAAAATCGCAAAATAACCCCTGGTCTTTTAGCAGGAAAATCCTCCGGTGGTAAAGTGGTTAAGCTACACGCAGTCTAATTGAAGGTCCCGCGCAGCACATATTCAGACCGCGCAGCCGCAGACGATGTGAAGGTAACCGGGCCGTGGTTTTACTGTGGCGGCCGGGGAGCAGAGCAGTGCGCCCCGAGCCCGCCCATTGTGTGACAATAGCGAATGAAAATTCTCTATTATATCACGGATCCTTCTCCTGGCCAATCAGGGAGCGGGTCCTCCCGCTTCCTGATTGACCGAAAGGCAAACCCCATGCCATTGGCCGAGGAGGAGGCGCAAGGACTGAGGGGACGCGGGGACTGAAGAGAAGCTGACGTGATCGTGAGGTAAGTACACGGGTCTCGCGGGGGGAACGCTGGCATCTCTGCATTGATTGGGGGCAATGCTGTTGGCACTCTGCATTGATTGGGGGCAATGCTGTGGGCACTCTACATTGATTGGGGGCAATGCTGTGGGCACTCTGCATTGATTGGGGGCAATGCTGTAGGCACTCTGCATTGATTGGGGACTTTTTGTGACAATATAAGATTTTTGATGAAATTGCTCAGTCTAAAGGTTTGCGCTCAGAAATTTTTTTATTTGCTCAGCACAGTAAAACATTAGAGGGAACATTGCCTGTATTATAACTAAAGTCCCTGACCATCTCTTGTATTATATCTGCAGTCTCTGACCATCTCCTGTATTATATCCGCAGGCTATGATCATCTCTTATATTTTTTTCACAATCTCTGACCATCTTCTGTATTATATCCGCAGGCTATGATCATCTCCTATATTTTTTTCAAAATCTCTGACCATCTCTTGTGTCATGTATGCAAACTCTAACTATTTCTTGCATCATGTATGCAATCTCTGACCATCTCTTGTATCATGTATGCAATCTCTGACCATCTCCGGTATTATATCCACAGTCTCTGATCATCTCCTGTATTATGCCTGCAGTCTCTGACCATCTCATGTATTATGTCCACAGTCTTTGGCCATCTCTTGTATCATGCCCATAGTCTTTAACTATATCTTGTTTTGTGTCTGCTGTCTCTGACACTGGATATTCACCTAACATAACATGCTGCTCTTTGGTGATGCTGAGGGACACAGCTGAGGCCCCCCACATCAAAAAGGTTGACCAACTCTTCGTTACACTCTCAGTATCCCTGAACTTTTTTTGTACGGTCCTCCTGCCTAATTTAGCCTCAAGTATCCAGAAGTAGTCAGAGGAGGAAAACAAAATAAGGAACAATGATCAGAATGTAAAGAAAAAGGGGTTTCATAACCCCTTTTTCTAGATGGGATGGCGGCAGGCCTTTTTTGAAAATAAATAGGTATCCTTTTAGTCATATCAGATAGGTTACTAGGCAGATTTAGTTGGGCTAGCCAGTGTATGGTCAGAATAAGCCCCAATCACTGTGGGGCTTATTCTGTAGCTAGGAAGAATAACACTTAAACTGGTATTTTCTTGTTTTCTCCCGCCTTTGAGCCTGCCCAGGGTCTATTTAAAGGGGGGCTCAGCTCCTGAAGCACACACTTACCTCAGGAAGAACGTCGTGTCAAGCTGAAAGTTTTGTTCCAGTTCTGCTGTCCTGATGAGTCTCATCCGCCAGCTGCTCGAGAGGGCCGGAAAGGAGGGTTCAGAAGATTGGATCCGGCGTTGCTTGGCCATGTCTTCTGCTTCATCTTCTTCGGCGGAGCCTCCGCCGGCTGCCGTTCGTCTCCCAGCTTCGGTGTCTTCTGGAGAATCCCTCGGTGAAGCGGATGTCGTCGCCGGGTCAAGTGGTGGAGCGGATGTCGTCACCGGGTCAAGTCTCCGAGAAAATGACGTCTTCGGGTCAAGCGGGCGCACGGAAGCCGTCACCGGGTCGGGAAGCGGACCGGATGTCGTCGCCGCCGAGGGTCGGAGGTCAATTTCAGCACCGGAGCCGGCGGAAGAAGATCGTCCTTCGGTCGGGAGCAGGCGCGGCGCGCCGAAGACTCGCGGAGAAGATGCCGTCCCGGCGAAGAGGAAGAGGGCGCCCCGCCGCCGCTACTCACCGCCCGCTGCCAGGAAAGAAGCATCCATCGTCGAGAAGGAGACGCCGGTTGTCCGCGGAGGGCCGCCCATCGCCCGAAGGGAGCCGCCCATCGAACGGAGGGAGTCGTCCGTCGCCCGGAGGGAGTCGTCCGTCGCCCGGAGGGAGCCGCCCATCGTTCGGAGGGGGCCGCCCGTCTCCCGGAGTGAGCCGCTCGTCGCCAGGAGGGATGGACGATCCAGCTCGGCATCATACCCCGCCGGTGGGCTGGTCGAGGCCCCGGCCCCGTCGCGGACCCCGGTTCCGGAGCAGCAGCAGCAGCGTAGTGTTCGTCTCCCCGTTCCGGGGCCAGGTGAGGCGGCTAACTTTTTTCCTCCTCAGGTGCCCCCACATACTTTGGCTGGCCAACACGTCCTGGATTGGGACCGACCGTCCACCATGTTGGACCAGCGGGCTGAGTGGGGGGATGCACAAGGGGGGGTGGGAGTGCCTCATTTGGCCACGGCTACTGCTTTGTCCGCAGTATTGAATGATTTCCTCAAAGAATTTAAGCAGGTCATATCTGCTGCCCCCAGAATTCAACAGATTACTAGTGGCCCGGTGCACGCAGGGGGGGGGGAGTTGGCTGTATCTAGTGCGTCTGCTGACGCTCGGGTGCAGACCTCTTCCCCTCTGGACGTGTGGGCGCCATCTAGTGGCCTTTTAGGAATTAGCGCGGTAACTAATCCGCCATCTAGTTTGGCCTCTCCTGTAGCTGATCCTCCTGCTTCTGTCACCCTGGCTAGGACTCAAAATCTCCCTGAGGTATGCCTCAGGGAGGCGTTGACTTGTGAAATGTCCCCTCTGGGTTTTCACCTATCCGAATCTGTGAAGGAGAAAATCTGGAGTGGTTTGTATGTTGATATGCTTTCCTTGCTGCCTTCAGTTAAGGAATTTGTATCCAAGGGTGACAAGAAGGATGAGGAGGAGAGGAGGCGCCCAGTGACAAAGAATTTTTATAACTGGCTGCAGGCGTTTTTCATATATGCGGCTGTGCTTTGTGAGAAACATCCTTCCAAGTGTGTTGGTCTTTTCCAGCACTTGGATATTGTGTTGGAGGCCTATAAAAATTTTGGTGGGACGGCATGGTTCTCCTATGATGTCGCCTTCCGCCAGAAGCTGGCTGTGCAGCAGCATTTGAAATGGGGCGTCAAGGATATCAGCCTTTGGCTGGATCTCTTGTTACCTCAGAAGCCATCCTTTGGTAGGCAGCCGTCTACTATTACTCAGCAGCCTACTCCTTCCCATTCCTTTCGCAAAGGGGTCTGTTTCAGTTATAACGACTCCCAATGCAAATGGCCTGGGAATTGTAGATATAGACACGAATGCGCATTTTGTGCGGGTTCCCACCCAGTTGCAAAATGCTTTAAAAAGATGCAGAGTTCCCAACCGGCAGGGGGTTTTTCAAAAGGCAACAACCCCGGTGAAGCTGTGCGCAATGCTTCCGTGGCTTCTGCAATACCCCGACAAGGTGAAAGCCACGTTAGTACTTGAGGGTTTTGCTTGTGGTTTCTTTTTGCCCATTTTTAAAGGCGCAGGTTGCACTCTGGTAAACAATTTGAAATCTGTTACTTATCTTGAGGATGTGGTCGCTGAGAAGATTTGTAAGGAGTTGCAGGCAGGTCGGTTTGCTGGTCCTTTTGAATCTCCTCCTTTTCCCAGTTTTCGCATTTCTCCTCTTGGCATTGTTCAGAAGCGGGAGCCTAATTCTTATCGTCTCATCCATCATTTGTCATTCCCACCGGGGGAGTCTTTGAATGATGAGATCAGCGAAGAAGACGCTTCTGTGCAATATTCTTCCTTTGAGGATGCCTTGGTGGTTTTGCGGGGTCTGGGAAGGGGGGCATTGCTGGCAAAGACGGATATTAAATCCGCTTTTCGCTTGCTGCCAGTCCACCCTGCTTCCTTCAACTCCTTGGGGTTTTTCTTTTGGAATCAATTTTTCTTTGATAGGTGTCTTCCCATGGGTTGTTCACTCTCTTGTTTTTACTTTGAGTGTTTTTCCACTTTTCTAGAATGGGTTGTGTCCAGTAGGTCGGGCTCTTCTTGTCTCGTCCATTATTTGGACGATTTTTTGTTCATGGGTAAAGCGGGGTCCTCTGATTGCTTGCATTTGCTTGAGACATTTTTTGACATTTGTGAGCAGTTTGGGATCCCCTTGGCGCATGAAAAGACGGAGTGGCCGTCTACTGAGGTTCAATTTTTAGGTATACACATAGACTCGGTTTTAATGGAATTTAGGTTGCCCCAAGAAAAGGTGGAAAAACTGACATCTTGTTTGTTAGCAACGATTCGCAAGAAGAAGGTTACTTTACAGGAGATGCAGTCCCTGTTGGGGCTACTGGCTTTTGCTTCTCGGATCATCCCTCTGGGTAAGTTGTTTGCCAGGAAGCTCTATGCTGCTATCTCGGGTCTTAAATCACCTACTGCGCACGTCCGATTATCCTCAGATGTCAAGGAGGATATGCTGGTTTGGGTGCAGTTTTTGATTTATTTTAATGGCAGGGCGGTGTGGCAAGATGAGTTTGTCACCGATCAGGATTTCTGTCTCGCCACAGACTCAGCGGGCTCGGTGGGTTTTGCCGCCGTTTGGCGGACTCATTGGTGTGCTGACTCTTGGCCTGAGAGATGGAAGCAATTGGGTTACACTCGCAACAGCGTGCTGTTGGAACTTTTCCCAATTGTTGTGGCCCTGGAGGTTTGGGGTTCACATTTCCGAAATAAGCGCATTTTGTTTCGCACTGATAATAAAGGGGTGTTGTTTGCCATTAACTGCTTGTCTTCTAAATCTCCTCCTGTTGTGAATCTGTTGCGGTACCTTGTATCCCGTTGTTTGAAACTGAACATATGGATAAAGGCCGCCTATGTGCCTGGTAAGGATAAAGATTTGGCAGATTCTTTGTCTCGTCTGCAGATGGAGAGATTTTTTCGACTATTTCCAGACGCGGATCAAGTGGGTTGTCATTACCCGGCACGGCTGTGGGGCATTGTATAGATCTGGTTGCGCTTAATATCACCAATTCTCTGGCCCCAGCTACCCTAGTCGGATATCAATCGGCTTGGGATCTGTGGTTGGCGCATCTCTGTTCTATGGGTGTATCTCCTGATAAATTTTCTGAACGTTTAGTTTTGTCCTTTTTGAATTTTTTGTTTTCTAGGGAATATTCATGGTCTCATGTCAATAAGCTTCTCGCTGGCGTTTCCTTTTTCGCAAAACTGCAAAATCATCCGCCCTGCTCTGCCTTTTTTGCTGTTCGACAGGCTTTAAAAGGCTATCGGAAGGCAAACTGGCGCCCTGATAGCAGGGAGGCGATCACTCCCCATATTTTGGAGCAACTTTGTTTGGCAACCGAGCGCGTTTGTTTTTCGCCTTACGAGTCTGCACTTTTTAAAGCGGCGTTTTCGGTCATGTTTTTTGGCGCTTTGCGGATTTCTGAGCTCATACACTTGTTGTTATCCGACGTCGACCTTCGCGAGGCGGATGTCGGTATTTTATTGCGTTTTTCTAAAACAGATCAATTAGGTGTGGGAAAATGGATTAATTTACACCAATATCGTCATTCTACGCTGTGCCCTGTTTTGTTGCTGCGCAGTTTTTTGGCAGTGCGGTCATCTGCTGTGGGACCCTTTTTTGTTCATCGGTCGGGTAAAGCTTTGACAAAATTCCAATTTAATGCCGTTCTGCGCAAATGCTTGTTATCTGCTGGCCTGGAGCATTTACACCTGTCTTCACATTCTTTTAGGATTGGGGCGGCCACTGAAGCCGCCAGGTTGGGGGTTAAAGCTCAGGCTTTGAAAGCAATTGGTAGATGGAAGTCGAATGCTTATGTATCATATATTCGTCCTAACAATTGTTGTTGATTTTTAGGTTCTGTCTGCCTCTCTGTATGGATCGTTGGCCACTCCTTTGTTCATTGGGCCCGTGCGAGAGCCAGGAGACGAGTTTACTCGGAGAACATTGGTTTGGATCCACGCTTCTATCATGTCCAATGGTTCAGTAAGAGGGGCATGTGTTGGGCTGAACTGTTACCCGAGCTTGGCAGGCTTCTTAAGGTCCTTTCCCCCCCTGATGTAATGGTCATTCATCTGGGGGGAAATGACATTGGAAAGTTTAGGTCACTAGATCTAGTTTTTAGGATAAGGGATGATTTAGTTTATTTACATTCTGCATACCCTGGTATGCGGATTGTATTTTCTGAAGTTGTCCCTCGGCTTGTCTGGTTCAAACACCCGCACCTTAAACCGTTGGAGAAGGTGCGGAGGAGGATCAACAAAGCCTTAGCTAGGTGGTTAGGCTCTGCAGGCATTCTATCTTTCCGGCATTTTGAGCTGGAAGGTGGTATCGCCGGGCTTTACAGGTCTGATGACATTCACCTCTCCGATATCGGACTCGATATCCTCAACAACAATCTGAGTACGTGTGTTGAGAAGGCCGCGCAGTGGGGGTTGTGACAGGAGGGCTTTAGCCTCCTGTCTGGTGGATAATTTGCTTTTTGATATGATAATTTGTTGGTAACCTGGATCTCAGTGATCGGGTTAAAGTTATTGAGTTTATGTTAACAAAATTTTAATACAAGTATTAAAACGGCCGCGGCCTTTATTTTTCCAAATGGTGTTGTCAGTCTCTTTTATTTTAGTTTAAGTTATTTAAATGTATAGAATAAGGTCCTGCCTGCTATCCCATGTAAAGAAAAAGGGGTTTCATAACCCCTTTTTCTAGATGGGATGGCGGCAGGCCTTTTTTGAAAATAAATAGGTATCCTTTTAGTCATATCAGATAGGTTACTAGGCAGATTTAGTTGGGCTAGCCAGTGTATGGTCAGAATAAGCCCCAATCACTGTGGGGCTTATTCTGTAGCTAGGAAGAATAACACTTAAACTGGTATTTTCTTGTTTTCTCCCGCCTTTGAGCCTGCCCAGGGTCTATTTAAAGGGGGGCTCAGCTCCTGAAGCACACACTTACCTCAGGAAGAACGTCGTGTCAAGCTGAAAGTTTTGTTCCCCTCCCTCCCCTCCCCTTGGCTGTCGCGGCCAGTTTATACTTGTTGGGTCATCTTTGCGTGGTGCAAAGAGGGACTTTTTCTTTGGTGTTTTATCCCCTGTTATTGGGATGAGTATGTGTGGATAATTTGCTTTTTGATATGATAATTTGTTGGTAACCTGGATCTCAGTGATCGGGTTAAAGTTATTGAGTTTATGTTAACAAAATTTTAATACAAGTATTTAAAATGGCCGCGGCCTTTATTTTTCCAAATGGTGTTGTCAGTCTCTTTTATTTTAGTTTAAGTTATTTAAATGTATAGAATAAGGTCCTGCCTGCTATCCCATTAGTGCATTTTGAGGCTTGTAACCCTGCTTCTTCAGGCACTGGCAAGCAAGTTCCATTATGCCTTGATTACATTCAGTATTTGAACTTCTAATCAGACTGCAAAATCCTCAAGTAGACTATAAATAAGAGAAAGAGCCTGGATTCTTTCTTCAACATTCAGTAAGTAACCGGCACACTACTAGTGAGATTCTGTTAAACTGTCATCTAGTTAAAGCTACATCAGTTATTTTTATATTGCCCCCAGCCCCCATTTCTGAAAGAAACATCCTGGCACACCCTGGCCCCATGGTACTTTTATATTATACATAAACATTACAAACCTTTTCTGGTTAGTGGTTTGCTATCTTTGCTACACCCTGGAATTTGCACGTGACAAGGATTACAATTATTTGTGTGGAGAAGAATGTAGTGCTAAGATGACCGATTGTATCAATACTGTTGTCATATAAAGCTGAGATCATCGCACACTAGCACTAAACTCCAATCCAATATTAATAAACTCACTTTTTAAAATCTATTTATGCAATAATAAAAAATACATGCAGTTTATGTACAGCTAGTATAAGTGCCTGACTCTCTTAGTTTTGGAATCCCCCTGCACAGCAGCACTCGGATAGGAATAAGAAGGGTCAATGCTCTGAGGCACCATTGCTTTATCCAATGCTGCCATTCTAACACTGTTCTTTATAGAGCAGAAAACACAGAGATGACCTCTTCAGTGGGCTGCTGCTCCTTTGTATCCAATCACAAGCTGGGGCAGGTCTCAAACATAAATGCTCATCTTTCCTTCTTTACTGGTAAATTACTAAGGCAGGCTATAGACGTGCAAATCTCTTTTCCTGCAACCTGGAAAGAAATGTGCACGATTCCTTTATTAATACAGGCAGCGCTGAGAGGGGCAGGCGGGGGAAGCCATCCCCACCTGGAGAAGTGTTAAGGTCTTACCTTGCCCTCCTGCTGTCAG
Source organism: Pelophylax lessonae (assembly GCF_965119305.1). Classification (NCBI taxonomy): domain Eukaryota; kingdom Metazoa; phylum Chordata; class Amphibia; order Anura; family Ranidae; genus Pelophylax; species Pelophylax lessonae. The sequence goes on from NC_138768.1 coordinate 758,676,793, forward strand.
CCATCTTGGACATGTGCAGGCTGCTGCCTCTTATAAACTCTGATTACATCATCACTTGCCTGCTGCCTGGACGTCGCACAATGATGATGCTGATGGGTTGCAGTCCTTGCACTTGTGTTTGTGCTCCAAGGTGCATCTCTTCTAATGGTCTTCTGTTCTCCATGTTCCTCCGAGGAAGACCTGGCTTGGCTGACGACTCTCTTGGCTCTCGACCTCACATCGGTAGACGACCCCGCATCAGCAGACGACACCGCATCGGCAGACTACCCGCTTCTGGACTCGACCACGGGCCTGGATGACTACCCGCTTCTGGATTTGCCCCCGGCTTGTTTCTTCTCCCACTTCCTTACTCTTGCTGTGCGTTTATTGTTGTTTTCTCCAATAAACTGCTTTATTTTACCTGCATCCCCGCGTGGTCTGGTTTCCTGGCACCCTCACAAGAAGACAGTAATTGTTGCTGGCTCCTATAGCAGCCGCTAGCGATAATCGTAGGGAATCCAGACCGATCGACTTGACACATTTAGCCTGCCCAAACACGGTTCTAATTTTGGCTGGTTCCTGCTGAACTGGCTGCGATTTGAACCGTCTATTACCGGCCTAAAGCTGACCATAAATTAGTAGTTTTTATTCAGTCAAACAACAAGAAATTATTCCTCCATCCACAGAAACAGAGTGGACAGAGGTATCCCACGGTATCCTGCCCCCTGCTGGAAGATGGTACTCTGACACCCTAGGTTCCATCCGTCTGGCGGATCAGATGAGAACGGACAGGTGGTCCGTTCTCATCCGATTCCATCATAGAGGACAGCGGGATCTGACACCACCGTTGTGTCATCCGACTGCTCAGCGGGGATCGGCGGATCGACCCCCCGCTAAAACATGAAAGACTCCGTAGATGGAACGGAGCCATGTGAAAGGGGCCTTAGGCAGAAGTAGTGCAGCTTAATGGGAGAATTATTCCAACTCTGCTACTTTGGCCTTAAGTTTGAAATTCCCTTTCAATATCCTGTAATTCTCTCTTTATTGAGTAGACCCTATAATCTGATGATAAGTAGGCGGAGATTAATTATGTGGAGTGGGCGGAGCTTCAGGGAAGTGGGTGTTGTAAGTAATTGATAGCTGTGCTGCAAAGTGTCCCTGGAAATATTTTTCAAATGTTGGCAACTATGCTTATTCCTGCTTTTTTCTGCTTCCCCTAACAGACAAAACACTTTTATGAATTATTAGTTGGAACAGGAAAACACAAGGGAAGGTGTCCTGCTGATTTAAAGGAGAAGTACAGCAAAAGCTCATTTGGCTGTCCTTCTCCTATGGATCGAAGGAGTGCAGTTTGTTTTTCACTCCTGTGACCCATTTTAAGCAGACAGGGGTCTGAAGTCTGCTCTCTGCTGACGTCACAATCATAGAGTCACATGCCTGGACCAGGACCCGGCTCAGGCTCTTAGCAAGCGACTGAGAGCCTGAGCTGGCCGCTCCCCGTCCCTCCACAGCCCAGTGCTCCAGTGAGTGAGGAGGAGGCAGAGCAGAGAGCAGTGACTGACAGTCAGCAGCTCTCTGCTCGGGGAGCTGTCAGAACCGAGCGGTTGGCGGTGTTCGATCACTCGGTTCTCAGTGTAGAGGCTGCATTCACCTAGATAAGTAGGATTCTGAAATTAAAAAAAACCCATACATCTCTTTTAACCACTTTACCGCTGCTCACTAGAGCTCTACTGCGGCAAAGTGGTTAGTTATCGTCTGGCGACGTAGACCTACGCCGCCAGACACTCCCCTTTCTCGGCGGCGCGCGCGCGCGCACCGCCGGAAGCTCGCTCCCACTATATTCAGTCAAAGCGGGAGTCAGGCCAGGGGATGAGCGGCGGTGATCACCGCCGCTCTTCCCCGATCATCGGAGAATCGAGTGTAGAGATTCGCCCGCTTGTGTAAACAAAGTGGGCGGATCTCCTAAGTGACAGGCAGGGTCAGATTGCAGGGTTCAGCATAGCTGAACCTGCGATCTGTCCCTGTGTCACTCAGTCACCTCAACCCACACATGTCAGTAAGCACCAGGCATACATTAACCCCTTGATCACTAATAAAAATTAACCCCTTCCCTGCCAGTGTCATTTTTACAGTAACAGTGCATATTTATAGCACTGATTACTGTAGTAATGTCACTGGTACCCCCAAAAGTGTCAAAAATGTCAGTCAAGGGTCCGATCTGTCCGCCGCAATGTCGCAGTCCCGCAAAAAAAATCGCAGATCGCCGCCATTACTGGTTAATTAAAAAACAACAAAAACGACAGAAATCTTTCCCTTAGTTAGTAAACGCAATAACTTTTGCGCAAACCAATCAAAATACGCTTATTGCGATTTTTTTTACCAAAAATATGTAGCAGAAAACAAATTGGCCTAAAATGATAAAAAAGTTAGATTTTTAAATTTTTTGGGGGGGAATTTCATATAAAAAAATGTGAAAAATAGTTATTTTTTCAAAATTGTCGCTCTTTTTTTGTTTGTAGCGCAAAAAGTAAAAATCGCACAGGTGATCAAATACCACCAAAAGAAAGCTTTGTGGGGAAAAAAGGACGTAAATTTAGTTTGGGTACGGCGTTGTATGACCGCGCAATTGTCAGTTAAAGTCGCACAGTGCCGAATCGCAAAAAGTGGCCCAGACGTAAGACAGCAAAATCCTCCGGTGGTAAAGTGGTTAAGCTGTTAAGCATTTTCTACATAAAACCCAGAACTTATAAAACACAATTTGCCCAAAATCTGTCGAATTTTTTTACTTTCAAAATAAAATCAGGCTCAAATGACCCAAAATTCCTGACTCCTATTGAGCGGCTTGCTTGCGTGTTTCCTAGGAAGCATGTCCTCATGTATGCCTGCTTGTAACTTGTACTTCACTAAAGTCAAAACAATATCAAATCAGCTCCTGCCTAGGAGTAGTACATCCTGTTATTCATTCAGACTAAACTGTTCAAACCGGACCTTCCAGTAAAATGGAAGGCCCACTTTAATGACAGCCTCCCCCCCCCCCCCCCCCCAAATATAAATGAATGTAACCCTTTCACTGCCAGGCCCATTTTTGCCAATTTTTCGTTTACGTGTTTAAAAAATCATTTTACATTTAAAGATTTCATAAAACCCCCAAAACATTAAACATTATAAATTTTCTGAAAGCAGAAATGCTAGAAACAGAAAACAATGGTAGTTCTATTTTTTTATGTCACATGATATTAGTGCAATGGTTTAGGAAACACAACATTTCAGTAAACAGTACACCAAAGTTAATTTTAGGGCACACAAACACAATAAATTATCAAATTTTTGGAAAATATAAAAGGTAGGACGAGTAAACAGATACCCAACATGTCAAACCTTAAAATTGTGTTCACTCGTGAACAACAAAGTTTAGTACTGTATATTTTCCATAGGGGTTTCTTCAAAAGCTCCTACAAATCATCAGTTTAGAGTTTAAGTGGTGGTAAAGGCTAAAGGCTCTGTGTGCTGCTCCTCCCCACTAGCCGCCCCCCCTCCCCCAATACTCATCTGAGCCCCTTCTTGATTCAGCCATGTGCACCGGAGCCTTGGCTGTTCTGGGTTTATTTCTTCATTGGCTGAGACACAGAAGCAGGAGCCATTGGCTCCCACTGCTCCACTGCTGTCAATCACAGCTAGTTAGCCAATAGGGAGAGAGCAGGGCTGAGCTGTAGTTCTATGTGTAATGAACAGAGTTGTATAAAGTACTCGAAACCCATACTTGAGTAAAAGTACAAGTGCTCGATCAAAAAGTGACTTGAGTAGAAGTGGAAGTGCTCGATCAAAAAGTGACTTGAGTAGAAGTACTAAAGTATTCAACATTTTTTGTACTTAAGTATTGCAAGTAGTTTTTTTTTTTTTAAATTTTGCTACTCAAGTACTGAAAGTAAAAGTACCAGTAGTTTTGAAAAAAAAATTGCTACTCAAGTACTGAAAGTAAAAGTACAAGTACTGTGTTATGTAGTTATTAAAGAAAGAAGTCAAAAGTTTGAACATCATATTGTTTTTTATTATTTCAAATGCAGCTTTTATTTATACATACAGTAGCTTTTATTTTCGTATGCGCTGATAATACACATGTTTTGAACTTCATGAAACCTGCCATCTACTGTTCTGGCAGTGGTAATTCTTATAATTGTAAGGAGTAACTATGCAGCACAAAAAAAAAAAAAATATTGGAGTAGAAGTATTGAAATCATTGAGAAAATGTAGTGAAGTAAAAGTGGAAGTAGGAGAAAAAAATTCTACTCTAGGAAAATACAGATACCGCCTTTCGGTACTTAAGTACAGTAGTGAAGTAGTTCTACTTAGTTACTTTACATCTCTGGTAATGAACACATACAGTGGGCAATGCACCAGTGCCCTCATAGCAGGGGGCTTGCTATTGGGGGCTTTAGTCAAGGGGGAGGAGCCAAGAGCGTCAGCAGAGGGCCCAAGAAGAAGAGGCTCGGTGCTGTTCTATGCAAAAACATTACACAGTGCAGGTAAGTACAACATGTTTGTTTTTTTTTTTTTAAAGCAAACCTTTAATATCTCTTTAAGCATGCGCTATGGTGCTATAATTACTGCTCTCACTCTGGCATGCAGGACAATATGTAGCATGTGTAGAATAATCAAAGTTTTTATGTGCAGATGACCCAAATGCTTGCATTCACATTTGTATGCGCTTGTATGTGGCGGAGGGGTGTCTCAAAAACATTTGTGGGAAAGACTTGAGGTGATTCAGTGTACAGTAAACCCCCCTCCATTGCGGGGGTTACGTTCCGGACCCAGCCGCGAAAAGTGAAATTCCGCGAAATAGAAAAACCCTATTAAAATGCATTGTAGGCATGTTTATTTTACTGTCACTGTACGTGTAGAAGCATTTTAAGGTCTTTAAACACACTTTTAAAACAATAGAAACTCATTTAAACACATAAAAGATACTAAGAGACATAGCAAGAGCTATGGAAAACACCAAAATATTTCATTTTTAATGATTTATATAGTAAAATAACATTACAAAAAAAACCGCGAATTACCGGGACCGCAAAAACTGAACCGCGATGGAGCGAGGGATTACTGTAACTTTAATTTCTTTGCACTTTGCAAACACTGTAGGAGACGTTGGAAGGGGGTTTTCCTCACTACGCTGTCATCTGGTAAGCCTCCTTATGGCCCCCTTGGGAAGTATACTTTATGTTTATCTGGATATGGCTAAGCCTTCTGTATTATCTTTTTTACAGGCCATAACATTTGGTCCCAGTCGACCCATAGCTATTCCAGGGCTTTCAAGCCCTGTGTGGGGGAACACTTTTTTCTTTGCATGGCTTTCTTGGGATTCTTTATCTCCTTTGTATTCAGGGTAGGTACCCCCCTTTTTGGTGTTACTGCTCTGTACAAGTTCTAAGCATTTATTATGCTCCTAATAAACCTTTATTAACCTTTTACATTACCCTTTAGATTATTGCCATAGGTAGCCATAATATCAGTCTCAGAGTGCCCTCCAGTAATTATTGGTTCCCACGTCTGCCCCAGGGGAGAATTTGGTCCCTGTGATTGGACTTCCCATCTTGGTGGTTGTTCTGTGGATTTTGGTAAGCCCTACAGACCATTCTTGGACCTGTATTCATTCTAATTTTAAGATATGTTTACAGCTATATTTTTTGAGGATGTATCAATTTGTATGTAAACTGTCATTTATGTGTTGCTCCTTTCTAGATGTTGTACAGCTCCTATTCCTCCTGAAGAAGCGCATATAGTCGTGAAACATGTAGGGGGCTCTGTATTTTCTTGAGTAAGTGCCGGTTCACATTAGTGCAATCACAGAGTTCGCATGTAATTCGGAGCGCACTGCTCCTAAATTACATGCGATCTCATGTGCAGTGCAAATTTCAGCCATACAATTTGTATGGCTGAATTCCCACCGCAATCGCACTAAACACGCACATGACCCTTTTTTTTATCCGCAGCAGAATCGGATCGCATGGTGGTTCACACTAGTGCGATCAGATTCTGTGCGAACTTGCAGATCGCACTGCGATATGCGATCTCAACTGGGGGTGTCGTTAAATTTTGATTGACACCCCCTGCGTATTGCATATGGCAGTGTGAACCGCCAGAGGTGCGGATGCGATGCGGGAACACGCTCCATATTCGCAGCTTTCCCGCATCGCAGAGGTGTGAACCGGGACTTAAGGTTCTTCCAATATTATGTAACACGTGTTTGCAAACTATGTACTGTTTCCTCAAATTTTTTAAAGCGCTGCACAAACTGTTGGCGCTATATAAATATTGTATTATAATAATAATAATAAAAATAATAATACATATGTAGCGGCAAAAATGTCCATCAAATAATTCATTCTTTATTTTTAACTTATATGTCTCTCAACACTGTCGGCCGGATTTAAAGAAACTATGTTTTAAAATCTTGATGAAATAGATTTTGATAATTTTTTATTTAAAAAAAACATGTTTTGTCCTTCTGGGGTTCAGGAAAAATGCATGAATCATGTCATTTATGCTTATTCTTCTAATACAGTTCTTTAATGCTTTGATTGCTGATGATCACATCGGTATTAAAGAGGTTGTAAACCCATACAACTTTTTTTTTTTTTTTGCAACCTGTAAGAGAAACACATAATGAGCTAGTATGCATCGCATACTAGCTCATTATGAAATACTTGCCTTAGAACGAGCCCCCGCCGTGCCGCCCGCTTACCTGTATGACGGGCGACATGTCCAGTCGCCCGTCTTCCGGGATCTTGGCATCCGGCCATCTGATTGGCCGGAGCCGCGGTGACGTCACTCCCGCGCATGCACGCGGGAGCCGACAGTCACGGCACGGGGCTCTGAAGGAACAGCACCAGCGGCCGTTCCTTCAGAGCGCATGCACCAGTGACGTCACTGGCTGCATGTAAGGTAAATATCTCCTAAACGGTAAATGTTTAGGAGATATTTACAGTACCTATAGGTAAGTCTTATCATAGGCTTACCTATAGGTAAAAATGTCAGAGGAGGGTTTACTTCCTCTTTAAGGATACCTCCACAGGTGACAGTAATAAAAACCTATAGGGATTCCAAATGGTTCTCCTCTCAACTACCAAAATAATAAAAAGGTTTAAACTAGTTTAAAATTTAAATGTTTACATTTTTAAAGGTTTAAATTAGTGCTCTATTATATGCAAACCTAATCACTGCAATTCAATAAAAACTTTAAGAGCCAGTTCACACCATAGGAGTGTGGATGCGTTCCAGATGCTTTTCTGCATGCAGTGCGTTTTTGGTGCGTTTTTGATGTAGTCCAGTGTATTTTTTCTCCCACTTTTTTAACCTTAACTAATGACATGTGTGTTCCAGTGCGTTTTTGGGGCATTTAGGTGTATTCTGGTGCATTCCAGTGTGTTTTCGATGCGTTTACAGCATTCCAGTACAGTCCAGAAAAATGCAGAATATTCTACTTTTGTTTCTGGAACTGGATCACACTGGCACTGCAAGCACTGGTGTGAACTATGCCATTGTAAAACATATAACCTACTTTCCATGTGTTTTTGATGCCTGTGATATGAACTTGCCCTAAATGTTGATGTCAGTTCAAATATAATTTGCAATCTTTTTTAATCCGCAGCTTTCATTAAAATAATGCCTGATGATCCTGCAATGAAGGTTCTTGTTTGGACATTTTATGTAATAGGATGACAGCACTCCATCCCTGTCCCCCCAATTGTACTCCTGCATTGTCACTCAGTCATGCAGACCTCCAATGAAGACTTTAAAGCTGAACTAAACCCTCGTTCTCAGCCAAGGAAGCTGCAGTCTTGGCCTTTTTTTGATTGTAACTGCCATGGTGCTGCATATGTGATCAGTTATAACACTAGGCATTTGATGGTTTGACAGTTTGGTTGAGAGCACAACCAATGTGACAGTTACATTACCAACAATTGACTGGTAAATTAATGGGTTTAGTTCCACTTTAAAATTTTGTGAAAGCATACCTTGTAAAAATACTCATTCAGCTTAATCTAGAAAATAAATATATATGTATATATGCAAATATTGTATATAGAAACGGCTCCACGCAAGAGAGATAAATTGCCTTTTTTCTTTTTTTTTTTTTTAGGTGATCTCATGACTTCAGTTTCCAACTGCATAGGGGGGCTTGGAGAGGTTGGAGACTCCTTGTGACAATGGTGGGGGGGGGGGGGGGGGGGTATGGTGGCAGCAGCAGCTTGAATGTCTGTTTGTGCACTGGTACACAGTCATGTTGGAACAGGAAGGGGCCATCCCCAAACTGTGTTCCAACAAGTTGGGAGCAAATTGTCCAAAATGTCTTGGTATGCTGACACCTTAAGCGTTCCCTTCACTGGAACTAAGGGGCCAGGCCCAACCCCTGAAAAACAACCCCACACCATAATCTCCTCTCCACCAAATGATTTGGACCAGTGCCACAAAGACCACAAAGCAAGGTCCATAAAGACATGGGTGAGCGAGTTTGGGGTGGAGGAACTTGACTGGTCTGCACAGAGTCCTGACCTCAACCAGATAGAGCACCTTTGGGAAGAATTAGAGTGGAGACTGTGAGCCAAGGCTTCTCATCTACATCGGTGCCTGACCTCACAATTGTGCTTCTGGAAGAATGGTCAAACATTCCCATAGACACACTCCTAAACCTTGTGGACAGCCTTCCCAGAAGAGTTGAAGCAGTTATAGCTGCAAAGGGTGGGCCAACTCAATATTTAACCCTACGAACTAAGACTGGGATGCCATTAAAGTTCATGTGCGTGTAAAGGCAGGCGTCCCAATACTTTTGGTAATATAGTGTACATAGTACAACAGACACATATAGAAATATGAATATGTGCACAGCTGTATGTTTGGGCCTATTTTTCAAAACCTAAATTCGCCATTTTGAAAACTACACCCATAGGCGCGTAAAAACATGCACAGTATAACTGTGCATAGTGTTTTCCATAATGCAGCTCAATGGGCAAAAATATGCTGCACCTGTGTCTCCCGGGTGCCACAACAGGCGTATTTAAAGCGGAGTTCCGGGCACAAAATCAACCTAATCGATTTTGTGTCCATCCGCTTGCTCTTCTTCCCCTGAAAAGGAATTGGATAGTTAGGGTTATTTTTTTTTTTACTTACCTTGTAATTGTAGATAGAAATACTCACCTATTTTCCACTTCCTCCCTCTGTGGCCGTGGCCCGTGCCGTCACTTCCGGTTTGCAATGATTCCTGGGAGCTGAACAGGAATCCTCGCTCCCAGGAATCAATGCGACGGCACCGGCCCCGCTCGTCACTTCCGGTGCGACGCCGCATTCCCTGCTAAACAGCTTCTGGGCATGCCCAGAAGCTGTGGAGGAATGCGGCACCGCACCGGAAGTGACGAGAGGGGCCGGTGAAGGCGCATTCTGGGAGAAGAAGACACAGAAGAGGACGCAGAAGAGGATCGCGCCGGCTTCAGCTGCCCACAACAGAGATGGCAACGCTGGAGAAGAAATTTTAAAAGTGAGTATTTCTTTTTGCAGGTAAGTGTGAACCAGGACAGATCAGAGGCTAGCCACTGTGGAATGTACTAGCCCTGACTGTCCCGGGGGTATGTTCATTGAAAAAACGATTCTGTGCCCGGAACTCCGCTTTAACTTTGTATGGATGTATACCTAATGTAGATCTTTGTGTAAGAGCCTTGACCATTTTGTGAACTTGTTTCCTCCCTAGAGGCGCATTCTCTAAGCCCAATCAGGATTTAGAACGGACCCGTTAAAAACTCTAGACGGTGAAGATTTATTTAACTTGGCTGAGGTTCTTGTTATTCAATTCTCTTAGGGCAGACATAAATCAAAGCCTGGCTCCAGACAAATAGCTCTATACAACGTTGAAATACATAAATGTGAACTGCCACAATATTTGTAGTATAATTCAGAAGTCCTTGTGATCCTTATACCCAGTAACACTGCATACCTGGCAGAATAAAACAAAACTGTTTACTACTACAGATTTTTTTTTATTAACTTATATTTCTATATCCCTTTTTTCCCTTGCGACTCAGAGTGCTTTTTTATCCGCTCTTGGGCAGATGGTAAGGGATAAAATCCCAGGCATGCCTAGTAGAATATCAAACTAGGGCCTATTTCTGGTGCGTGGGAGGTAACATGTGCAAGCACAGGGAGAACATGCAAACTCCATGCAGATAGTGCCCTGACTAGGACTCAAGCCAGGGACCTCAGTGCTGCAAGGCACATGTGCTTACCACTAGGTTTAAATGACTCATTGCTCACCCAATGCACTAGAAATGAGCATCATTATACATACGTTTTGGTTTGGCAACACTGTGCTAGTAGAGCCTAATTGATTGACAATGTAATGTAAAGTAGCCTACCACATTTCTGATTAGTGCACTGAATTGTGGAAAGATAATATAAGGTGTGAGTTTTGCTCAATTGTGGTGCCTCTAACATTAAGAGCAGGTCGGCTGAGAAATGCATTTTCAGGGCTTGATGGCCTACTTTTATTTAAGAAGAAAGAAAGTTTCAACCCAAATCAAAAGGTTACACTTGCAGGGGTGTTCAGCATTCCTCTTCCAATGTTTCACATGACTGAGGGACCTGCAGAAAGATGAGGCTCTGGTTCTTTAAAAAACATTAAACACTTGACCCATCCCCCCTTCCAAAATAACCAGACGACACATTTTATTTGGAGTCGAATGGCCACAGCAGCCTTTTTATTACAAACCATTAAATACAAGATTCAGAAGAAAACAAGTTTAATGCATATAATACAGTCAATGCATACCAAATAAACCAACCTCAGCTTATGTCCAGTCTAAGGTCTTTGAAGGCCTATATACTCTCAATTAACAGGTTGTATCTGCCAACCAATCAAAGGCCCCCAGCCGTAGCTACACCGGCTCAGGGACAATTAACTGCTTACGTACTACCAGATACAACCTAATTAACACCCGGATGTTACCACCGTATTGTTAGGATGGGACACCCATACCTCAGATGGGCCCAACCCACAATTTTCCACAATTATTTAACCAGCCCCACCTTCAAAGACCCAATAGACCCCCTGCCACAGCACACAAGCGTGACACCTTATGCACGTGTTGCCCCCCAAACCTGGAAGGCCCACTAAATACCCTCCTGCAATCCCAGATTCCACAAATCAATGCGGATGGTATTCAGATGCACACCATCTCTTCTCAGATCTTGCCAGGACTCATCCTCCAGCTCCCAATGACGTCTTGCCAGGTCCCCATTTTAGGCAAAAAACCTTGCTTCCTCCTTGTTCACCTTTATCCTGGCTTTGTTGATCTTTTCAACAGAGTGAGCCATATGCCACCCAGACCCGGCAACTAAATCGGACCACACAAATATAGTACCTGAGAAAAAATGACTAAAGTTGTAAAAACAATCTAACTTAATATCCCGTATTAGCTCACGCATGGAGCGCAAGCCAAGGTCATTGCCCCCAACATGCAAGAGGACCACATCAGGGGGGCTGTCCAGTTTAGAATAAAGATGCATGTCAGGCAAGATCCTAGACCACAGGATTTCTGGAACGCCCAGTCAGCAAACTCTGATCTCACTCCTGGACAAGCCTAACTGCCTACCCTCTCTCCTAGTCTCCATCCGCCTGGCACTCCAAAAAACGTATGAGTGACCCAGGATCCACACCAAGCACACCTCGGAATCAGCAAGAGAATAAACAAAGGGGAGGGGGAAATACAACACCCCCAAGAATCCTAACCATACCAACAAACAACAACAAGAGGATAGGAAACATATTAAATAATGAAGACACGTTGTACCTTATAAGACAGCACAACTTAGCCTGACTCAACAGATAGCAGACCTTGGAAATTACAATAAATGAGGGCGCACATATGACCAAAATCTGATCGATTCCCACCACCCAATATGCTGAATGACCTGGACATTAATTCTCCATCGGACTGCTTCCATTGCCGCCCCAATCAGAGAAGTAAGTAATGAGAAGAATCTGCACTCAAACCAGCGGATGACAGGCATTTCCTGAACACCAACCTAAACTGGAATCAAGACAATGCTGTCCCAATCGCTTGCATAAAGGAAACTCCTGGAAGATTTGACCAAAGCCGGAAAAAAAAACCTACAGCCCATACAGGCAAATCGGGAGAAGAGGGAACCACACACAGCTTAAAGAACCCCTACTACTGATCTGTGTTAGATTTTCCTAATAGAATACTCAATGTAGTGTCCCGTAACCAAACATCCTGCACGCTTAAACCACCCTCACCACGTTTGTTCCAGGCCACCCAAAAGGCCCAAAAAAGGCAGGCACAAAGACGACCCGGAACTAAGCAACCTCATAGGCAGAAGAACAAACCCTATCTAAGTGACCCACTACAGCCCCAAGAACTTCAAATGAAACCGGGCATCAAACGTCTGCCACAGAGCGACCCTTCCCACAATCTCACATATCCTGCCTGGCCAGGAAAAACCTTAGTAACATCTCTGAGACTCAATAACCTAAACATGAAAACCAGACCAGCCAACTTCTGAGACATAGCAGAGATAGACACACCTCGTTCAAAATTCCTGCCAATAAAATATAGCAACACGTGTACATCATCGTCCTCACGCCCAACTTCATTCACAAGATCGCTCCATTCCTGCCACACTCTGTAGTATGAGGACCAAACTGACGCACATACCGAATGACGATTTGAGAACTTGGAAACGGCAATGCAATGCTTCACAGATGCTTGGGCCATGGAATTCCGTGCTTCTTCGCTTTAAGTGCCAACCGACAGAATCTGTCCCACTGGAAACAAGACAAAGCATCAGCTACTTAGTTATCAACTCCTGGAATGGCACAATTCCATGGACAGTACATTGGGAAACAGTTGCAGAACAGCCAAATTACCCAGTAAACCAACCTCCCTCCATTCCCCTGGCCAACTCTCTGCACTGCAACGACCCTGACGGTAGGTTCCATAACCAGCAGAGCCCGCCGTGCCAGTAAACAATTCTAGATCATGATTGGAAATCACCTGCTCCTGCCAAAGAGAGCGACCATTGTAAGAAACCAGAAATGAATTCCACACTTGCAAGTCTCCCCGCAGATCCTGCCCCAACCAAATATAAGGATGTTGCGCCTTAATGCTACCTGTAGCAGCTGTAGCAGCCTCTAGTTGTCTACAAAAAAACGTGGCCCATGGGCATACTGCAACAAGCAAAATTCAACTTGCCCAAGAGAGATTGCAAAGCACGAAGTTTACTATTTTTTGCATTGCCTGGTGGCAGAAACCGTCCCCTTCAGATCTTCAAGTCTGTCCAAAGGCAAATGGCATTCCATCGCCACAGTGTCTATGACAATACCTAGAAATCGCAACTCAGTGGCAGGGCCCTCCATCTTGTCAGGGGTCAAAGGCACACCAAAAAACTCAAACATTTTGGACCGTGGCCAGAAGTGAGGCACAGATAGCGCAAGAAATCATCTAAATAATAGAAGAATGAAAAAAGCCCGGAAACATCCCAAACTACCCATTCCAAAAAAGGAACTAAATATTTCAAACAATGAACAAGAAATGGCACAGCCTATTGGTAAACATCTATCAACAAAAATTCTGCCCTTGCCATTAGCACCCCATCAGATAGCAACAACTAGGATCAGTCTTGGCCAACAATGAACCTTGACCATACCTACGAATCCATGACACTGCCATATCAAAAGAAGTATAGGACACAGTGCAAAGCTCCAGATCAATGGCATCATTCACTGAATCCCCTTTAGAATGAGACAACTGACGAATGAGGCATAACTTATTGTGTTCTTTTTTGGGGATAATACCCAAAGGGGAAATACTGGCGGTGAATCAAAAGGAACCAAAGCAACTTCTTTCCTGAAAGTTTCCTGAAAACGACCGCTGGATGAAAATGAGATGACTGCAAGTTGTCTGCCATAGGAGGAACAACCAGCAACTGGAAGGTATCAGAAAAACCCTATGAGAAACCCAGCAGCAACACAAAAGCTGCCTTCCTGTTAGGATAATGCTTTAGGAAAGGCGCCATCTTTTTTACCCCCCCCGGCATCTTCCCTCTTTCCAGCGTCGCCTCCTTTTCTTTTTCCTTTGGATCATAAGGACAGCGCATGAGACCCTCCACACCCTGAACAGTCATGAGGGAAATAGCATGCAGTGCCAAACTTGCAAGATCCGGCACTGAATTGCCAACATAACCCCCTGTGATTTGTAGCCGGTTGTGAAGAGGCTGCTGCACCCCTGGCACCACCCTGAAAGGGAGGAACCAAACTTCGTGGAGACTACATTGGTTTCATCCAGAGACTTTTGTTTTAGTGGTCCCACCGTAAGGAAGGCCGGACTGCTTTGTGCTGATGATATTGCTCGTCATAGCTAAACCAAGCAACCCCACCATAGACTCAGTGGGCTTCACCGATACAGTCCAGATAATGAAAAAAAAGGGAGGAGCAATTCTCAGGGGTCTTTCACAATGACAATAGCTAAAACTGCATACGCCTACAACCAGTTTGAGAACGTACAGGGGATCGACCGATACTGACGTTTTTCTTCTTCCTCCTTCTTACTTTCATCTGGTTTAACTTTAAAGTTAAGTTTCTTCAATGGCAACAAAGAAAAATTTCCACATACTCACCCTTCCATATATACTCCTTCACTTCCATTTTTATATGCGCACCCAAAGGCCCTTTTAAAACACACATACCCTTTGCATTTTTGCAGCATTTGCCAGTCATACCCCCTCAACCCCGGCGACTCCTTTGTCAGCTGCTTTGTCGCCTGAAGTCTTACCGGCCGTAATTACCACAGACGCCACCAGCCGTTGACAAGAGGAGTCCGATGATCCCGCACCTAGAGGGCGAGCTGAGGCCTCAGATGGACTGTCTGATCACTAACACTGGAGGTGGCAGCTTGTGCTCTGGACCACGCAGCTACCAGAGAGGTCTCCCTAAGATCTGCTAACAGGGTGTATACAACACCATGCGGGCCAGGGCCCCCCCCCCCCCCACAGAAGGGACTGAGGACCCAGCACTGCCTCCCAAAACTCCAGCCACCCTCTAATTGCCCCAATTTCTGATGAGCTGTCAACGGAGCCCTCTTGAACAGAAAGAGAATGAGAACAGGAAAGAGGGCATGAAACAGAAGGCTCACCTGGCTGCCTTTGTCCCTCAGGACATTTAGCCGTAGATCTGGATCCTCTTCAGCATGCGGGAATTGACCATCTTCAGAGCCGCCGAGCACCCCTTCAGACCGACTCGGTTCACCAGTCTGCGCGGTCACTCAGCAGGCTCCATGGTGCAGTTGCCGGCAGCCGGCGGGTGCCCGCTGATGACGTCAGCAGCCACCGCCACACCAGAACACTGGGGGCTTCCTCTCCTGGATGCAAGCTTTTTCTTTTGTAGGGAGTGACAGTCTGCAGCCCTCTGGATCAATCTTTTAAAACTCTCCTTTCTCGCTCTCGATGGATATGTCAAGTAAGGAGGAAATCAATGGAAGAGAAAAGAACTAGGTATTGCATAGGATCCTTTAAAAATATACCCACTTTATTAAACCCACTTTAAGATCCCGTGAATGTGAGTTTAAACTGCTTTTAATAAAGAGAGTTTTAAATATTGATCCAGAGGGCTGCAGACTGTCACTCCCTACAAAAGAAAAAGCTTGCATGCTGGTTTATCAAATTACCATCCATTCCATCTGGTGAGTGAATTCATTGTAAGAAGTGCTGGATTACATTTTTCCTTGATGTGGCATTAAAATAAGAAGACAAAGGAACACACAATAATCTTTTATTTTTAGTTCTATTTTGATATTCATTTGGCACTATTTCTGGACACTTTATTCACATTATTTCAAAGGAACTGTTCCAGTGGATTATGAACACTAATGATTGATGTATGCACTTGTGGATATTTCTTTGAAACATTGTAACATCTTTCTATTACATTTGTTATATGTTTGTTGAACTAGTTTAACACATTCAGATATGGGTATTTATGAAAGCACCAGAACACTTTTTTAAACATTCAGATTTTTTCTTTGATACAATATCAGTTTAGTAATAATTTTTCTTTCACACAGTATGATTTATGATTTAAAGACTTTGAGAGCCGATTAAGTCTTCTCATAAGGGGCGACTTGTTAGCGCGACTTTCAGCGCGACTTGTATGATAGACGACTTTGTACGACTTTGTATTTTGCCAATCAGAATATGATGGTTCTGGGTCATGCTCAATCACACAAAAAAAAGTTCTTAAAAATTGTCGTTTTTGATAGAGAGCCAATTATTGAAAAGATTATTGGAAAAAAAATGAGATTTCTTTGGATTTAGTGTCTGGGGGGTCTAGAAAGTGTACCTGTGAAGTTTCAGCTCTGTAGCATGTCCAGAACCAGAAAAAAAAGATAATTTTTCTTAGAATTTTTAGTAGCACAGGGATAGGGTTCCGCTCTTTTCACACCTATGTGTGTGTGTATATATACCCCTACACAGAAGTTCAGATGTCATGCCTGCCTCCAAAGACGTCCACAAAAAAGCCCAATAAACGCCTGAAACAAAAACGCCCAGGTGTAAAAGGAGCGGAGCCCCATCCCTGCTCTACTAATAATTCTAAGAAAAATTTACTTTTTCTTATGGCGGTCACCCTGACATGGATGAGTTCTGTCACCCTGGCATAAAAGGAGCGGAGTCCCATCCCTGCTCTAATAATAATTCTAAGAAAAATTATCTTTTTCTTATGGCGGTCACCCTGACTTGGATGAGTTCTGTCACCCTGGCATAGCAGTCAGAGTCAGTTCACCCTAAACTACACTACGGTCACCCTCACACTTAACACTTTCCCTACAGAAACTAGATTATTGAATCTAACTATAGTGGTATATAGTACCCTAACTACACTGCATATCCCTTTCCTCACACTAAGTGTCCACCAGTGCCATGAATCAGTGTCCACCAGTGCCACGTATCAGTGCCACGTAGCAGTGCCACGAATCAGTGTCCACCAGTGCCACGTATCAGTGCCACGAATCAGTGTCCACCAATGCCACATATCAGTGCCATGTATCAGTGCCACAAATCAGTGTCCACCAGTGCCACGTATCAATGCCACGTATCAGTGCCATGAATCAGTGTCCACAAGTGCCACGTATCAGTGCCACGTAGCAGTGCCACGAATCAGTGTCCACCAGTGCCACGTATCAGTGCCACGAATCAGTGTCCACAAGTGCCACGTATAAGTGCCACGTAGCAGTGCCAGGAATCAGTGTCCACCAGTGCCACGAATCAGTGTCCACCAGTGCCACGTATCAGTGCCACGTATCAGTGTCCACCAGTGCCACATATCAGTGCCACGTATCAGTGCCACGAATCAGTGTCCACCAGTGCCACTCACACAGACCAGGCAGAGATAATGGTATATAGGAACTGTAGGCATGGTTGCAATGTGGGGAATGCCTGGCTAATTTTCCTTCTTCTTCCTGCAAAGTCGGATTACAAGTCGCTTCAAATAAGATAGGGATCTGACTTGGAGGCGACTCCCATTGAAGTCTATTGGGACAAGTCGGATACAAGTCGCCTCAAAGTAGTACAGGACCCTTTTCTGAAGTCGGGGCGACTTCAGTAGTGCCAATTAAGACGGCTCTCATTGATTTACATGGGATTTGTTATGTCAAGTGACTTGGGGCGACTTGAGGGCACACAAGTCGCCTCACAAGTCGCGGCAGTGTGAATGGACTCTAAAGGCTTGTAAAAGTATTTATTTGGATACACCTATATACAGTGGAAAAAACTGCTTTTGCAGCTTTCTACAGCTTTTGGTATACCTAGATGGGGCTCTGTAGTTTGGAGATTTCATAGCGTCTGGGGTGGGACAGTGTCTCCAACCCTGTGTCCAGGTTTTGTGGATGACCAGCAAGGGTGTGTGCTCAGGTGCACATAGGCCTTATAATGAAGGTATAGGAATACCTCTGGGCTTCCAGTTGGAGATGGCTTCACCTATAAGAGAGACAGGAGGTCTCTAGGAGTCAAAGGCTGCAGGTGGCATCCGGAGCATGTGTGTGTCTGCAAGAGACAGGTGACAGCCTGAGGACTAAGGCCAGAGTGAAGCTGTCAGCTTTGGAGAGATCATGGTCTTGGGACCAGCACAAACTGCAGAGGTACTGCAACTAAAAAGCTGAGCGATAACTTAAGAGCCAGGTGGGCTAGCATTTTCTATTTATTGTGTATTCATTGGAGAAGAACCCCTGCGTAGCAAACCCTATATGTTATGGACTTTCCTTTTGCCTTTTAATAAAAATGGGCTGCCATGCCCTAAAACCGAAGTGCTGACTGGCGTGAATCCTGTGAAAAAAAGCATTACCACTGGAGCTAATGGTTCCCCATGTTACAATATATATATATATATATATATATATATATATATATACTCTTCCCAACATTGCTGCAGCTTGGAGCTTGGATGAGCTCCCTTTCCAGCCAGCACTCACAGTGGGGTAGCCCTGGATCTCACCTGAGCTGAGCAGCACCTGTATTTTGCTTTTGGACCATTATAAGCTGTGTGCTATATAGTACAGTTTGTTTCGAATAACATAACAATCATTTTTGTATTACCCATTCATAGAATTTGTAACGGGTCTCTAGAACTCTGTTTAATAATTAGCCTACTGTGCACTAGCATTGGTTCCTTCCAAATGAATCCAATCGTAATCTCTCTTTTATAGTTTTCCATGGTCTTTAGGGCTCTTGCTGTGTACACAGCACTTATTAGGTCAAAGTTCCATACAGTGCTTATCTGAGCACTGTAGCATCCTCCTAAGAGCCATTCTAAAACAATTGATCCAGTAGTGTCAATGTTTGCATGGTTCTAAGGTGTCATGTTTCTAATGTGATGAGGCAAAAACATTTTGTTGAACCCTGCATTGAGCACGGGTCTAATCTCGGCCGATTTCAGCAGGGATCGGTTGAAATTCGAACCATGTATGGGTAGGCTGTACCCAAATTGTTCGAGCGATTAACTTTGGTATCAACCAGCTTGTTGGATTTTACATGCAATTTTTTGCTAGCTGTCTCCGCCGGGAGAACACAATGGCTCAGCGGAAGGGATTCTCCCATTAAAGAGGAAGTAAACCCTCCTCTACAACTTGTACCTATAGGTAAGCCTATGATAAGGCTTACCTATAGGTACTGTAAATATCTCGTAAACATGTACCGTTTAGGAGATATTTACCTTACATGTCGCCAGTGACGTCACTGGCGCATGCGCTCTGAAGGAACGGCCGATCGTGCCGTTCCTTCAGAGCCCCGTGCCGTGACTGTCGGCTCTAGCGTGCGTGCGCGGGAGTGACGTCACCGCGGCTCCGGCCAATCAGATGGCCGGATGCCGCGATCCCGGAAGACGGGCGACTAGACATGTCGCCCGTCATAGAGGTGAGTGAGCGGCACGGCGGGGGCTCGTTCTGAGGTAAGTATTGCATAATGAGCTAATATGCGATGCATACTAGCTCATTATGTCTTTCTTTTGCAGGGTGTAAAAAAAAAAAAAAAACTCAAACGAGTTTACAACCTCTTTAATGTAAATTTTATTTCCTGCAACTGCAGAAAATTGTTCCATCTATGGCCAACTTTAGTCAGTTTCCCAGCCACTCATGTAGGGAAGTTTTGAAGAAGATTCCAGTAAGTGCCCTTGGATGGTGAAGATTCCTCCTCTTTGACCCATGTCCTGTGTGCACCATTTCTCATAAGGTGTGGCTCTGGGGCCTTCACCACAAAAAGTATCATTTTTTTTTGAAAAAGTGAGCTAACCCTTTAAATGGTTCCTGTTCACAGATGAGTGAATCCTATCACTCACAAAATTATAGGAACTTATTTTCTTAAAACATGCA
The DNA here is from genome assembly GCF_965119305.1 of Pelophylax lessonae. Lineage (NCBI taxonomy): Eukaryota > Metazoa > Chordata > Amphibia > Anura > Ranidae > Pelophylax > Pelophylax lessonae. The sequence continues at coordinate 758,696,691 of NC_138768.1, forward strand.
AAAGAATTTTCAGAAAAAAAAATGCCTTCAAAATCACTTGAATGTGGCCACTCTCAAGTGTATACGAAGCCTTACTGCAGTGCTGAATTTACATTCCATTCCGAATACAGATTGATTCTTAGGATTCTACGGTTTCATGCAATAGTAGCCAAGTTTTTCATACTTCATTTAGATGAAAAAACACAAAACTAGAAACTTTAAGTGAATTTATTAGTATAAACTGACAATTACGCAGTGCCTAACCTGCCGTTTAAACAGGGAAAAAGTTTGCTAAGCCCGTCTCTTTTCAGTAAACTAAGAAAATCTGGTGTAACCTATAATTCAAAAAGAAAACTTTTAACTCTGTATTAAAGGTATGAATCTTATATTCCTCTGATTATTTAGAGTGAGTGTTTTTATCTTCACTTTCCCTATTGGGTCATTGGCTTCTGATGCTTAAGTTCTTAAGTTAATACCAATTGATTTGATATGTAAGGGCCCTTTCACACGGGTGCTCCGTATGTCCGCAAATCATCCTATTTTTTTGCGGATGATTTGCGGACATAATGTAAGTCTATGGCATTGCGGATGTCAGCGGAATACCATCCGCTGACATCCGATTTTCTTCCTTTCAGTTCCAAAAAACGGAACAGAACCCTATTTTTGTTCCGTTCAAAAAAGGAAAGGAAGGAAAATCGGATGTCAGCGGTGTCATCCGCTGACATCCGCAATGCCCATAGACTTACATTATGTCCGCATATCATCCGCAAACGGATGGGATGATATGCAGGCATACGGAGCGGATGACACAAATGTCATCCGCTCCGTGAAAAAAAAAAGTCCCGCAGCAGAGCTTTCACACGGAGCGGCCGTGTGAAAGAGCCCTTAATAGTCAGCTTAGGCCAGTGTTTCTCAACCTTTTTATAGTCAAGACACCCTTGAAAAAATTATGGACAATCTCGAATCACCCTTTAAAAATGATGGACAGTCTCTAGGCACCCCATTTTAAAATGCAAAAACTATTCTAATACAGTGCCTTGCGAAAGTATTCGGCCCCCTTGAACTTTGCGACCTTTTGCCACATTTCAGGCTTCAAACATAAAGATATAAAACTGTAATTTTTTGTGAAGAATCAACAACAAATGGGACACAATCATGAAGTGGAACGAAATTTATTGGATATTTCAAACTTTTTTAACAAATAAAAAACTGAAAAATTGGGCGTGCAAAATTATTCAGCCCCTTTACTTTCAGTGCAGCAAACTCTCTCCAGAAGTTCAGTGAGGATCTCTGAATGATCCAATGTTGACCTAAATGACTAATGATGATAAATAGAATCCACCTGTGTGTAATCAAGTCTCTGTATAAATGCACCTGCACCAGTGGCGGCTGGTGAAGTTTTAAGATGGTGGGGCGCCCTTCCATTTTGACCCCTCCCGTTTCTCAGAAGCCCCACCCCTTATAGACTCCACCCATTTTGTCCCCTGTATTTTGCTTGAGTGAACAAATTCTCCCAATATATCACATATTAAGGGGTCCATCAGTACTAGTATATCCCATAATAGGGAGCAGGGGCCCTATTATGGGATATACTGTGAGAGACACCCTATTATGGGATACACTGACTGAGAGTGGCACAAACTCCACAGTACAGACCCCCCCAGCACAAACCACACACAAACCCCTCAAGCACAAACCCCCTAGCACAAACCCCACAGTACAGGCCCCCTAGCACAAACCCCACAGTACAGGCCCCCTAGCAGAAACCCCACAGTACAGACCCCCTAGCACTAATCCCACAGTACAGACCCCCTAGCACTAATCCCACAGTACAGGCCAACTAGCACAAACCCCACAGTACAGGCCCCCTAGCACAAACCCCACAGTACAGGCCCCCTAGCACAAACCCCACAGTACAGGCCCCCTAGCACAAACCCCACAGTACAGACCCCCTAGCACTAATCCCACAGTACAGACCCCCTAGCACAAACCCCACAGTACAGACCCCCTAGCACTAATCCCACAGTACAGGCCCCCAAGCACAAACCCCACAGTACAGACCCCCTAGCACTAATCCCACAGTACAGACCCCCTAGCACAAATCCCACTTAGCATAGCACTTTACCTGTGTACAATGTAATTGGCCTGGCCTGCACTGTCTTATATTGTGTATACTGCTAAGCAGGCTGCTGGCTTGGCTGGCACTATATATTTATTAATAGTAAATGGCACACAGCGGCTTGGTATAAGATGGTTCCCAAGTTCCCATGTCACAGGTCATGGTACAGGCATGTCACAGGTCATGGTACAGGCATGTCACAGGTCATGGTAAGGGCATGTCACAGGTCATGGTAAGGGCATGGCACAGGTCATGGCACAGATGATGGTATAGGCATGGCACAGGTCATGGTACAGGCATGTCACAGGTCATGGTACAGGAGATGGTATAGGCATGGCACAGGTCATGGTACAGGCATGTCACAGGTCATGGTACAGGAGATGGTATAGGCATGGCACAGGTCATGGTACAGGAGATGGTATAGGCATGGCACAGGTCATGGTAAGGGCATGGCACAGGTCATGGTACAGGCAAGTCACAGGTCATGGTACAGGAGGTGGCCCCCAGTTCCCTACAACAGGACCACAGACCCATAGTTCCCCATCACAGGAACATAGACCCATCGTTCTCCACAATAAGACCACAGACCAAAAGTTTCCCCACAATAAGACCACAGACCCATAGTTCCTCAGAATAAAACCACAGACCCATAGTTCCCCACAATAGGACAACAAACCCACAGTTCTCCATCACAGGATGAAAGATCCATAGTTCCCCAGAAAAAGAACACAGACATAGTTCCCCATCACAGGACACAAGATCCATAGTTCCCTAAAAAAGGACCACAGACCCATAGTTTCCCATCACAGGACCAAAGACCCATAGTTCCCTACATACAACAGGACCACAGACCTATAGTTTGCCATCACAGATCCATAGTTCCCCATCACAGGACTGAAGATCCATGGTTCCTTACAACAAGAGGACCAAATACACATAGCTCCATATCACAGGACAACAGACCCATAGTAACCCATCACAGGACCACAGACCCTTAGTTCTGCATTATAGGACCACAGACCTGTAGATTTTACTTCAGATCATGCAATATTTTCATGCAAATAATTTAATAAAACTGATTTTGCAAAAAAGTACCTAAAATGCCAGTATTCTGTGCTAAACAGTGCAAATATCAATATTTAAACTATAAACATCTAGATAGTGCTATAAGCAATGTGTTAGACCCCGTTCACAGTATGTCGGATCCGACTTCGGGGCGACCTGTGAAGTCGCGTGCAGCACGACTTCGGCGCGACTTGCACGGACTTCATAAAATGAATGTCTATGCAAGTCACTCCAGGTCGCCCCGAAGTAGTACAGGACCCTTTTTCTAAGTCGGAGCGACTTGTGTCGCTCCTATTAGAACCGTTCCTGTACTACACTATGGGACACGACAGACCGCGACTTTTCAGGCTGACAAGTCGCGGTCCAAGTCGGATCAGTGTGAATGGGCTGTTAAAGTCAAAAGCCATATTTCTCCATTTACACAAAGGTCAGATTAATATAACCCAGCCAGCACGGAGTCCCTCCTTACATCAGAGTCTGCAGAATTCCCCCTTACAGTGCAGGGGAACTCTGACATAAAGGGGAATTCTGCAGATCATGCTCTAAAGGAGAACTCTGATACAAGGGAGGGGCTCTGGTGACCAGAGACCACCTTATATCAGAGTCCACAGCGTTCACCTTTGCATCACTCACTTCCCACTTACTTTAAGTTCTGCAGTGTTGCCCTTTACATCAGAGTTCCTCTTCACATCAGCGTCCACAGAGTTCCCTTTTGCACTATAAGGGGAATCCTGCAGACTAATGTAGAGGGGAATGCCGATAACTCTGATGTAGGGAGGACTCTGGTCACCAGAGACTACCTTCAGCAGAGTGAATGCACTAAGGAAGGGGTGGGTCCTGATATATGGGGAACCTTTATATCAGTGCCCCCTACCTGGCTCCACTGACTTGGACTTGCCTGGCAGGGGGGCACTAATGTGGGCACCTGGGCGATTGCCCTACATCTCTATCAGCTGTTTAGCAGCCAGCATCTCATTGATTTTGGGTGGGGGTTTTTACAACAGGATACTGTATGTCCTAGGGGGGCTTTGGAAGGAGAGATGACCTGTGCTGGGGGTGGACTGATTTCATATCCAACCCCCCTCCCCCAGCATAAGTCATTTATCTCTTCTTCCAAATCCCCTCTAGGACATACAGTATCTTGTTTGAACTTAGAACCCCCCCCCCCCCACCTCATTCCCTGCAAGTATTCATTTTTAGCTTGTCTCCCTCACTCTCCTTCCTTGAGTTTTATCTTCCAATCCAAATCCCTCTGACCCCCACTCCCCCCCCTGCAATAGTGATGGGAAGTTCGATTCTTTTAAATGAATCGGTTCATTTCGAGTTACTCACTGAAATTAACCGATTCATTGAATCGATTCTTCGGTTCACTTGCTGAGTCTACTGACAAGCAAGTGAACTGAAGCTTGACTCAACTCTATTCAAATGAGCTGAATCAGAAGAGTGACTCATATGTTTGGCAGCTCTCTGGGGATGTTTTCTTTGATTTAACTCCTTCTTGGCTTCTCAGAGCTGTCTGAAGCCTACGGTATGTGTCAGACACAATACACTTTGTCAGATTAGCCAGCATTATCACGTTCAGGACTTCAGGTGATTCAGCAGTATACATTTAAAGCAGGTTTCTGTGCATGTGAACTGCATTCTGATGGGCCAACTTCACAGTTAACATTGCCAGCTATCAGATTTGTCCAGTTTTTACAGCGCATGCACAGGAATAACGATCAGATTTTACTACTGTGTGGGTACATCGGCCACAGTAATAAAATTTGATTTTTATTCCTGTGCATGCGCTGTAAAAAATGGACAAATCTGATAGCTGGCAATGTTAACTGTGAAGTTGGCCCATCAGAATGCAGTTCACATGTACAGAAACGTGCTTTTCATTTATACAGCTGTATGTGCTGGTGATGAACGGTTCTTTTATGCCTCGTTTCCACTGAGCGGATCGGTTCGGGTCGGTTCGGTACGGTACGCTAGTGTTTCCATTATGAAAGTGACCCATACAACCGAACCAAACCGCACCATTCCTGGTCCTGCTTCAGATGTAGGGCTATAGGAAATGGTACGGTACAGTTAGGGCGGAGCTACTTTCGTCACACGATAGAGTCCACTGATTGGCGGACAGGAAACCATCAATGCTCACGTCAAATGAAAGAGCAAAACAAACACCTCATTTGGTATAAACCCTGCATGATCCCTGGTGGCCCGACTTGCAGTGGAAACGCTCACCTGAATAGACCGGACCATTCTAACCCTTCCAAACTGTACCGACCCGAGCCGTTCCGCTCAGTGGAAACGAGGCATTAGTGTACTGAGTCCGCAGAGACCGACTCATATGTTTCGATTCTTTTGACTCAGTAACTGGTGTACTGAACTACTCAGTGAACTGACTCGACTCTTCACTCTGAATGGTTCAATACAAGCTTGTTTCTGGCCAGTTCTTCAGTGTCAGTGTGCTGATTGGTTACAGGGAGGAGCTGAGCTCCTCAGTCTAGGATCATATTACCATCAGCCCAGACCAGCTCTCCTTCAGTGAATAGTGAACTGTTTCATACCGAGTCGTTCAGTAAGAAGAACCGAGTCATCCAGTTCACTGAAAAGAATCGATTCAAAAGAACGATTCGTTCATGAACTGGACATCACTACCCTGCAAGTGTCACGCATAGTGTGTGTGTGTCTGCTCTGTAATAATCACAGACCTGAGATCCGCAGGGAACATGCACAGCGATCTCTTCCTGTCTGTACTGTATACATCAGAGCCGAGGGAGGAGGGGGCGGGTTCAGTGACAGTCTGCTCTACAAGTGTAAAAGGCGGCTGGGGGAGGCAGATGCTGGGGTGCCGTACAGAGCAGAGATTGTAGAGTGTGGGACATCAAACATCCCGCAAAAACTACGAGGTAACCTAACTTCTCTGGCGTTCCTGCAGGACTCGAGCCATGATAAATCCCCAGCACAAGTGTTCAGCCTTGTCCCTCTGCAGCACCAAGATAAAAAAACCAACACTGAGCAGATCCCTGCACTGGCAGCTCATCCACCTTACCTGAGTGCAAGTTCTGCTTCCCAGATGTCTAATAATAATCCACAGAGGGGAGCCTGGCACTGCCCTGGTGCAACCTACCACCCAGCCAGCAGCACCATGCAGTCAGCAGCCCAAGTCTGCGCTGGATTGTTCCTTTGTGGCCAGCTGTAGGTCCTCGTTGTCTCAGTGTGGGGTCATCATTTCTCATGTCTTCATACTGCAGGCAGTCATTGGGGGTCCCCAGCAGCAGTCGCTTAAAGGGATGTGTCACTCCTCTGGGAATTCCTCAGTATTGCCCCATGACCCCTCTGTCCTGTGATCTCCTGAGGTCTCACTTGCTTGTCTCTTGCCGCCCTCAGCATCCCTCCTGCTTTGCCCAATCTCCTCCAGCAGCTGACGTGACGAACTCTCCTTCCGATCCGATTGCGCGGCTCTCCTCTCTGCTCTGACTGGAGGTGCGGGCAGGAAGGTGATCATCATGTGACTGGCGCATGCACCGCCCCCACGTTCACGTGACGTCACCCGGGATGTCCTTCTGTGTGATTGGTCCAGGCTGGAGCCTGGACCAATCACAGCCGGGACATCGGAGAAGTGGGGAGTGTCGGGGCGCATTGCTCTGCGCCCGATGACCCCCAGAAGATCGCCAATCGGCGCCTCTGCCAGCCAAGGGTGGGGTCAAAACCCCCCCACCCATACCCAGCACTAAGTCCGGTGCCCCTAGTGGGCGAAAAATAGACACATTTTTTTAATCTTTTTCTTTCTTCTTCTTTTTTTTGGGGGGGGGGGCGGCCGCCACTGACCTGCACTGTGATAGTTTCAGAGGTCCGTTTAAAGCGCAGAGAGCATCATGAAGAGCAAGGAACACACTAGGCAGGTCCGAGATACTGTTGTGGAGAAGAGTTTAAAGCTGGATTTGGATACAAAAATATTTCCCAAGCTTTAAACATCCCAAGGAGCACTGTGCAAGCGATAATATTGAAATGGAAGGAGTATCAGACCACTGCAAATCTACGAAGACCTGGCCGTCCCTCTAAACTTTCAGCTCATACAAGGAGAAGACTGATCAGAGATGCAGCCAAGAGGCCCATGATCACTCTGGATGAACTGCAGAGATCTACAGCTGAGGTGGGAGACTCTGTCCATAGGACAACAATCAGTCGTATACTGCACAAATCTGGCCTTTATGGAAGAGTGGCAAGAAGAAAGCCATTTCTTAAAGAAATCCAAAAAAAGTGTCATTTAAAGTTTGCCACAAGCCACCTTGTAGACACACCAAACATATGGAAGAAGGTGCTCTGGTCAGATGAAACCAAAATCGAACTTTTTGCAGTAAATATTATTTATTTGATAAGTACAGCACCGGATATAAGCACAGCTTCGGATATTACGACCGTCCGAGCTAGATATAAATAGAACGATGCCCGGATGAACGAGACCGGTAATGATGTCTTTGAAAACGCCCACTAGGCAGGTGAAACACGTTGACGTAATTTCCGGCACGTTGGAACGCATCGTCACTTCCGGTCTTGCTTCCTGTATCGCAGTGGAACGCACGCCGACAGCGGCGTTTCCTTATGTCTGTCTGTATTCAAAGCGATCTTTTATTGTTCACATTGTAAGTATGTTTTTATGCATTGGGGAAATAAAGGATTGAAAAACATACTACACTATTGGTTTTCCCCTTTTCTTTTTTCTGGGAAATAATTGATACGTATTGGAACGATCCCATATCTCTTATCCTGTAACCATTTTCATCATAAGCTGGGTTGCTAAAGCCATCCATAATTCAATCAAGCGTTTGAAACTCTTATCTGTGGTGAGTAGGGAACCTAGAGGGTCTGGTCACTCACTTGAGCACTGCTTTGATCGATCGGTTTCTGCACCTGAGCACTTTAATTGGACACAATATTTAAGGACTGTTTAATCCAATTTTTGCATCATATTTTGCTGTTTTATATTTATATTTATCACCTTGCACTTTATTGAGTATTTATATATAAGATTTTTATATATTTTTTGCAATACGGTATATGTGTGTTTTATTTATATATTCACCAGCAATATTGTTTTATATATTTATACAAAATAGTAGCGCTGTTTTAATTTCACTCCTTCACATGTGGAAGAAGGTGCTCTGGTCAGATTAAACCAAAATCGAACTTTTAGGCAACAATGCAAAACGTTATGTTTGGCGTAAAAGCAACACAGCTCATCACCCTGAACACACCATCCCCACTGTCAAACATGGTGGTGGCAGCATCATGGTTTGGGCCTGCTTTTCTTCAGCAGGGACAGGGAAGATGGTGAAAATTGATGGGAAGATGGATGGAGCCAAATACAGGACCATTCTGGAAGAAAACCTGATGGAGTCTGCAAAAGACCTGAGACTGGGACGGAGATTTGTCTTCCAACAAGACAATGATCCAAAATATAAAGCAAAATCTACAATGGAATGGTTCACAAATAAACATATCCAGGTGTTAGAATGGCCAAGTCAAAGTCCAGACCTGAATCCAAAGGAGAAACTGTGGAAAGAACTGAAAACTGCTGTTCACAAATGCTCTCCATCCAACCTCACTGAGCTCGAGCTGTTTTGCAAGGAGGAATGGGCAAAAATTTCAGTCTCTCGGTGTGCAAAACTGATAGAGACATACCCCAAGCGACTTACAGCTGTAATCGCAGCAAAAGGTGGCGCTACAAAGTATAAACTTAAGGGGGCTGAATAATTTTGCACGCCCAATTTTTCAGTTTTTTATTTGTTAAAAAAGTTTGAAATATCCAATAAAATTCGTTCCACTTCATGATTGTGTCCCACTTGTTGTTGATTCTTCACAAAAAAATTACAGTTTTATATCTTTATGTTTGAAGCCTGAAATGTGGCAAAAGGTCGCAAAGTTCAAGGGGGCCGAATACTTTCGCAAGGCACTGTCGTTTTACATAATGCAGCAAAATCCACAAGCCTAAGTAGGACACCCAACATTAGAGGGGATTTATTCTTCCAAAGCAAATACACTTTTGCAAACCGGTACTGACAATATTCCAATGTTTCTCTATCACCCAGCTAATGTGACCCCACCGCTGAAGGAGAGTGGCAGGGGAGGGTCAAATAAGGATACAATGCAGGGGACTGATCCTCCTTATTAACTGATGGTGCCAATGATCATTAGGACGCCAGCGGCTAGAAGGTTGTAATGGTGAATAATGAAAACTTGTGACTTAGTGTAACGGAAAGGCAGCCTTCATCCATACGCTAGCTTGTATACAAATATTGGGCAATTTTTAGGCATTTTGCCATCCCTGAAGAAACCTCAAGGCACAATGGTTGAAAAAGCCTGGCTTAGGCAGTGAAGAACTGGCCAAGATTTTTGCTGACAGCTTCTCTCTAAACAAGAGGTCAACATACACGAAATACCAGGAATGTGGAAAAAGGTGAATAAAAAGCTATTGTTTATCAATGTCAACTTTGACTTCTTTATTGGAACTATAATCTTGAAATAATTAAACTGATTGTTCTTATAGGCGTTTTCCTGAGAATTTTGTACACGCAAAATTGTCGTGTACATGTAAAACTGACTTGTAGAACTAGTTTTCTTTGCTGCGTCTGTCTCTGGTGGAAAAGCCTGGGTGATGTTGTCATACACAAGGTGTGATAGAATAGTTTCCACCTGTTCTCTTTATATGCTTTCTATGTAATTTTTAAATCGGATGTTCTCTTGTTCTTCGGGATGTTACTTTATACCGTCCTGTTTGGTCACTGCTATACCTTTCCAGGTTTTGTAATCTAAAGGACCTGAAAATGTTAATACATTAGAGCACAACACAACATAACTTGCTATATGATATCCTTGGCACAAAAGAACACTCTTTTACTAAAAATAAATATAAATATTATAATAATATTAATATTACAATCACCAGATAAAGTGGAATTCCAGGCTATTGTTTTTCTATGCTTAAACCTGCTCCCACCCCACTTCCAACACCTATATTAACCACTTAAGCCCCGGAAGATTTTACCCCCTTCTTGACCAGGGGGTATTTTGCGTATTCGGCACTGCGTAAATTTAACGGACAATTGCGCGGTCGTGCGACGCTGTACCTAAACTAATTTGACGTCCTTTTTTTCCCACAAACAGAGCTTTCTTTTGCTGGTATTTGATCACCTGTGCGATTTTTTGATCATGCGCTATAAACAAAAAAAGAGCGACAATTTTGCAAAAATAGCAATATTTTTCACATTTTTTTTATATGAAATTCCCCAAAAAAAAAAAGTAAAAATCAAAATTTTTTAACATTTTCGGCCAATTTGTTTTATGCTACATATGTTTGATAAAAAAAAATCATAAAAAGCGTATTTTGATTGGTTTGCGCAAAAGTTATCGCGCTTACTAACAAAGGGAAAGATTTTTGTCATTTGGCGTAATGGCGGCGATTTGTGATTTTTTTTTTTTTTTTTTTTTTTGCGAGACTGCGACATTGAGGCGGACAGATCAGACCCTTGACACTTTTTTGACACTTTTGGGGTTACCAGTGACATTTCTACAGTAATCAGTGCTATACATATGCACTGTTACTGTAAAATTACACTGGCAGTGAAGGGGTTAACTTTTTTGAGAGGGAGGGGCTGTGTGTGTCCCTAGGGGCATGATTCTAACTGTGATTGGCTGTGGCTTAGGCTGTAGGAACAATGATCAACGGTCCTACATAGTAGAACCGTGTGATCATTGTTTCTACACAGGGGAGAATGACAGGCGGCTTGTTTACATTAGCCGCCTGACTTTCTCCCTCTGCAGCGGCGATCGCAGAGTGACCGGCGGACACAGGGTCCGCCGGTCACACGCGCAGGGGGGGTCCGTGACCACGCGGGAGTGGGAACGCGCCTCCGTGGGCGCGCGCTCGCTCCCTAGACCCTCACATGCTAGCGACGTAGATCTACGTCACTTTGCCTGTGAGGGGCTGACTGCCAACGTAAATCGTCGTTAGGCAGTCGGCAAGTGGTTAACTACCCTGTAGAAAGAAGATTATACTTAACTATTCACAGGGTGCTCCAGTCCGGTCACGTGATCGGCTCCCAGCAGTGGCTTCAGGGAGAGGAGAGACGCCGACAATGAATTCCCCATAGAAAGCCTATGGGTGATGTCACTGCCTAGCATAGGTGTGCGCAGCCTATTGCATTAGGGTGTGCACCCCAAAGTTTCAACATGCATGTGTGTGCCTACATGTATATGGCCCTGGTACATTACTCTCCCTGCTGGCACAGTGAAATAGAAGTGCGTAGCCACTTCTCTTATGGCAGAGCAAGTCAGAGGGAGATCTTTCCCATCTCCTCACTGGCAAACAGAGTGATAATGCTAATGTGCCCTAGGTGATTAGGGTGTGCCCAGGCACACTCGGCACACCCTGCGTGCATGCCTATGCTGCCTAGGCATCCCATCTGGTGTCAGTAATCTCTCCTCTCCCCTGAAGCTGGCTGCTGGGCAGATCATGTGACTGGACTGGAGCACCCTGGGAATACTGTAGGTAAGTATATGCATCTTTCTTTCACAGGGTAGTTAGAATGGGTTTTAGAAGGGAGTGTGAGCAAGTTTAGGCAGTAGCCTGGAATTGAACTTTAAATATAATATTATTATACAGGATTTATACCCACGGTTTGCATAGCACTTTATAAAGTAAAGAGAGACTGTACAGTTATAATTCAAGAGTTTGAATTTTTCACAAAACGTTGAATACTGACAATCAGAGGGTTTTAGCTAGTGAGATAGCCCCACAAGTACACAAAATAAATAGATGGAAATTGGATTCATTAATTCGGGTAACAGGTAAACCGTTTCTTCTGAGTGAGTTTAATTGTAAGACGTTTGTTAAAATGGAGTGTTTTTTTTTTTTTTTCCCAAGGATTGTTAAAATGGAGTTAATCTTGATATACATTTTATTGAAATACAGTTCTGTGTCACCTTTCTAAGGCTGGGCCATACATGGTTCGAATCTCGGCTGGTTCAGCAGGAACCAGCCGAGATTCGAACTGTGCGTGGGTAGGTTGAATGTACCAAATTGATAGATCTGAAATACCGTAATGAGGAAGATTGGGACTTTAAAGCAGAGTTCCAGCCATTTACTCACCTGTCAACGGTCCAGCGATGCGGCCGCCGGAAGCCTCGATCCTCTCCCTCGGCGCCGGCATCACTGCTGTGGGCACCCGGCTGTTACAGTTTGCGGCTTCACAGCCGGGTACCCACTGCGCATGCGCGAGTCGCGCTGCGCGCCGTGATTGGCCGGCAATCTTCTGGGACCTCTGACGTGTCCCAGAAGATTGCAGGGAAGGAGGGGAGAGGAGAACTTCCGCTCAGGGCGCCGCGGCGCTCCGAGCGGAAGTGGGAGCGGGTACCTGTCAAAACTAGGTACCCGCTCCCCCCCCCAAAAAATGACATGCCAAATGTGGCATGTCGGGGGGTCAGGACTCCCTAAAGCGGAAGTTCCACTTTTGGGTGGAACTCCGCTTTAAGTGAGGCAAGTGGCACAGCACTGGTAAAATGATTAGTACATGATAACGAATAAAAGTCATTCAAGATTACATAAATTTCATATATATGATATAAATGCATGGTTAAATTATAACTGCATTGGAATGCTCAACGTGTTTCATGGAGTCATTTCCACTTCTTCAGGAGCATGTGTGCAGGATGCTTATCTGTAATGCCTCGTACACACGCACCAATTGTTGGCCGACCGATCGGCCGTCTTTTGTCCAGTGTTGTTGTGTTGGTTGAAATGTGCTCTAGACTGCACACGAATTTTGTCGGCCAACAACAACCAACTGCAGAAGTGATGTCATGTTCTGGTTTACTTTTCGTGTATTTTTTCTTCTCTGAGCATGCCCAGTCTTGCTCATCACATTATTGTCTGCCGAAATCTGTACTGACTGACGAACAATCGGCCGTTCTGTTGACGGCCAATAAAAATTTTATAGCATGCACACCAGATTTTGTTCGGCCGAAAAGTCGCAGTCGGTTGTCGGAAGCATCATACGAACAAGCCAACAATCGGCCGATCGGACGTTGGCCGAAAATTCACGGCCAACAATCGGTGCGTGTGTACGAGGCTTAAGAGATGTATAGATATCAATGTAGTCTAGCAGTTCAAAAAAATAGGGGAGGGGAAAGGGGGCAAAGAAAAAGAGACCCACTAAAAAATCCTCCCTGCATTACTCACAGATCTGCTCTGAGTTCAGCTTGTGGTATTGGAGGCTGTGAGCTAGTGGAGGAATCTGTCCCGGGAGCTCTGGTGATGTAGCCCACAGAGACCAGAAAATTGTATAGGTGAACTTGTAGGGGAACGGACATCCCCATATTATGAACAATGATGATGCTAAATAGCACCTCCTTCACCATCAACTTGGATACAACCAGCCTGCTGAATTCTCTTGCGATTATCGTTAGAAGCTGCTATAGCCGCTAGCGATAATCACTGTCTTCTTTCGGCGGGGACGGCTTCCCCCGCCCTCCACTGGGAGAAGACAATGACCCAGCAGGAGGGATTCTCCTGTCAGCACTGTCTGTGTTGATGGGGGACCCATGGTTGCAGAAAAAACATTTGCACCAAGTATGGCTGGCCATAGCTGTTCATTCTTAAAGCTGAACTCCGGGATCAGCAAGTGTTATTTAAATACAGTAGTCATGTGAATTCCAACTTACATTATTGTGTATTTCCTCCAGCACTGTGCAGTAATCCGCCATGAAATGTTGCCTCTGTCCAGTAGCTTCCTGTAATAAAGACCAGTCACTGCTGTTTTCTCTCCTTGTGCAGAGTGACTGGTCTGGTCTCCGCCCCTCCTGTAGTTTTTTGCGGGCAACCTGTAGTGTAGTGGGTGGAGTCTGCTGGGTCCCTCCCACAGCTCGGCTCTCTGTATGGCACAGTGATTAATTTTACATAGTACTATCTGGGTCTACAAAGGCATTTGATTTACACAAATTGGATTTATCTTCTTTGTGGCTATTGTGGAATATATTTCAATAAAAAAAGTTGTGCCTGGAGTTCAGCTTTAAATCACAGCATGAAATTCCTTAGGGGGTTTGTACATCGGGTGCAATAGTCTGTTGCATGATTTAATAAATTGTTTTGAGACTTTTATAAAGGCGAGCAGTTCTTTTTCCTTTCTTTTTTGGAACACTTGAACAGGCATTGAAAATATACTGTGTATTTTATGAATCAAGAGAAAGGAGGGGGAAGGTGTATGGCGCTGCCAAAAACTGCTGATGTTTCTATATGTCCAAAATTTAGGCGTTATAGATACATACAAAATAAATCACCACTATGAATAAAGTGTCCAGTGCATCCTATGTGTCTTCCTATTGAATGTGCAATACTAAAAGATAATACAAATAAATAATAAATAATTGTGCTGAAAAGTGGATATAGAATAAGTGAAATTTGGTATGATGAGAAAATTAGATGAAATGTATGAATTAAAAAATAGATAAAGGGGTGGATTTGTACAGAATAAAAATAAATATATAAAAAATATAAAAATGGATCCACTTAAAGTATGACTTAAATAAGGTGCACAATAGGTAGATAAATATTATAGCAGCAATGATACAAGAATAAATAAGTCCGTTACACCTAAGAAAGAACAAATAGTCCCACAATGCAAGAAAATTCCTAAAAAACTTGGCAAAAAAAGGTGACTTGAGTGCAGGTGTTCTGATGAAATATTAAAGGTGCTCAGGTATATGGTGACCGTTCAGTGCTCCCCGCACCCCTTGGACCGCACTCACCAGAACTATGTACCCCTGCAGGGGTATCAGGCCTTGTCTATAATCCTGGATCTTCTCCACTGACCATCAAAGTGGTTGGGTGGTCCGATTATCTACCCGAATCTTGTGAACCAGGTTCCTTGATGTTAGGGTCCGAAGGTGTATCAATATATGGGGGAAGAAGGCTCACATAGAGTAGTACTGCTAAGTTTTAAAATACTTTATTGTATATAAAAATTAGGTACTCACAAAGGGAATAGAGGGTAATGGCATAGAAAGCAATAATAGCGCACTTCCGGGACGCCGTGCGTTCCACAGGGCGGATGTGCGTTCCACTTAGGCGGATGTGACGCGATGACGCTCTACGTACGTTTCGTCGTGATGACGTCTTCAGGAGTAGCGTCATCACGCCATCTCCGCCTATTTATACCAGCATGGTAAACAAGGCTCGATGCGTGCTCCAATCGGAATGCCGGGCAAGACATCCAATAGAAAAAAGAGAGAGGACGCACGCTGTTGCCGGGTAGAACTATATATTTTGGAACTTAGGGAATTTGCATACTGGCAGCTGCGTACTTAAGAGATGGACATATCTGACCTCAAAAGTCCGTGGTATGCCTCATTTGGAAAAAGAGGAGAAAAGGAAAAACCGGAGAGCCAAAAATTGGACTTTAGGAGGGTCAGGTCCTACTCTGTTGCCGTTGATACAATAACAGTGTAAAATTCTATACTTAGATATCGGGTCTGTTTACCATCTAGTGTACAGCATATTACATAAAATACATACGTTAACATTAAACTGATGGTAAAATAAATCCTAAATATAAATAATCTTACGACCAATCACAGACTTAACCCTTTCATAAAAAGCTTTAAATAATTTAATAGGTGACCTAGAATTATGATAGTAATGAAAGATAAAATAATATTGGTGATAAAATTGGTGATTAAAAACGTGATGGTGATAATGAATTAATATTAGTGACGGGGATTCAGAAAAATAGCAATGAACTAAATATAATAAATATTCTTTTTGGTCACTATGTAAAATATTTTAATAGATGGCCTAAGTTCATGGTGATAATAATAAATAAATGAAATTAAATAGATTGGTGGCTAAAAATAAATAGATTGGTGGCTAAAAAACGTGATCATGTAATTAATTAATATTAGTGATAGTGAATACATACAAAATGGAGGTGAAATAAAATATGGTGTATACTCTTTCTAATCCGTAATAAAGGAAAAAATATATATATTGTGAGAGCTATGGTTCGTAATCATTCGCTAGGTATACATTATAGGGCTAAAAAATATATATAGCACTAAAGTTATATATTCAAACATGATAGGTCTGATAACTTAATATAGGTGACTCTAATCAGTGTGGAGTCAAAGAGAACAACATATAGATGCGGGCCACATTAAAATACAAAAAGTGCAGGTAACAGAATACTTAGTGTCTGGTCAGTGGGGCTAAAAACATCAACCCAATTAGAAAGAACCTAAATGAAGAGAATGGGAAGAATATATAAAGGAAACATAGATGGGAAAATTCTTTGACTATCTTTCCGAAAAAATTATTGAATGAGGGTGGAGAAACAACAACCTGTATGACCTGTGGGTCTGTAATTAATCCTTATAGACATATGATCAAACTTTGACGGGTGATCCCATGGTGATAACCAGAGGAAGAGAATTAAATATCTCATAGGATTAAACCTGTTGTTTTAGACTTAAAATATCTAAAATATAAATATACTATATGTTAAAAATTAGAAATAAAACAGTTCAAATCAATATCCAGGTTAAGTCCTTTGGGCTGAAGTGAATCGAGTAAAAATATCCACTTAGTTTCATTTTGGGAGATTTTCTTCCTCTTATTTTCACCTCTCCAGTGTCCCTGGATTGAATCTATACCATAAAAGACTAGCCCTTCAGGGTTTTTATGATGAACTTCAAGGTAATGCCTGGAGAGGCTGTGTTTCGGGAAGCCATTTTTGATATTGGTTATATGTTCTCTAATTCTGACATGAAGAGGTCTGGTAGTGCGTCCTACATATTGCAGATTGCAAGTGCATTCGACAATATAGGTGACATGCGTAGTGTTACAT
The DNA here is from genome assembly GCF_965119305.1 of Pelophylax lessonae. Classification (NCBI taxonomy): domain Eukaryota; kingdom Metazoa; phylum Chordata; class Amphibia; order Anura; family Ranidae; genus Pelophylax; species Pelophylax lessonae. Next base: position 758,713,740 of record NC_138768.1, read on the forward strand.
GTGATCAAGTTATTGATCTTAAATCTTTTGTGATTTGCTTTTGATTTGAAGTCCATTATTTTTCTTGGCTGGGTAGGATTATTCTTACAGGCTACACACTTCCTGCATCTAATAAACCCCCTCATGTCAGGAAAAATTTTTATATTTTTGGGAGGGTCAATCACATTTTTGACTAATCGATTTCTCAGGGTAGGTGCTCTACGGTAGATGAATTTCGGTTTTTCTGGAAGTATCTTGGCAAGTGTTTTATCACTTTTCAGCACTGGCCAATATCTTCTAAATATTCTTTCTACCTCCTTGTATTGTCTATGGTATCCTGAAATGAAAGCCCCTTCAAATGATCCCTTATTTTCCTTTAGTCTGGTTTCCAATAGGCTTTCCCTATTCATATTCCTAACTTCTTCCCTGGTTTTTTCTAAAAGATCCTTTTGATACCCTTTTTCCTCAAATCTTTGCATTAAAACAGAGGTTTGTTGATCATAGTCTTCTACTTTCCCACAGTTTCTCCTCATCCGCATGAATTGGCCTTTCGGAATGTTATTTTTCCATTTCGGATGATGACAGCTGGTTTTCGGAATGTAACCATTCTTATCGGTTGTCTTGAAAAAAGTCCTTGTTTGTAAACAATTCTCTTCTTTAAATATTTGTAGGTCAAGGTAGTCAATTTTCTGCAGGTTCCAATGTCCAGTGAAGGTCAGTCCGTATGGGTTGGAATTGATTTCTTCTAGAAATTCTTGTAAGGACTCACTTGTCCCCTCCCAAATCATTATAATGTCGTCTATGTATCTTTTATAAAATTTAATTTCCGGTAAGTTTTGATTATAAATATGCTGTTCCTCCCACATGTTCATAAAAACATTTGCTACACTGGGGGCATATCTTGCCCCCATGGCCACGCCTTTTGTTTGTACATAAAAGGATTTATTGTACCAGAAGTAATTACTTTCCATGGCCAATTTAAGGCCTTCAAGTATGTACTGTATCTGAGTTCTTTTTAAGCTGTTATCCTCATAAAGTGCTTTTTTTATTGCACTAAGCCCATCCTTTTGTTTGATGCTGGTATACAACGAGTTGGCATCAATTGTAACCAAAAACTGAGATTCATCTGTATTCAAACTCTTAATTTCTTTGAGTAGTTGGGTACTATCCTTCAAATAGGACCTTCCTTTGGATACCAAAGGTTGAAGGAACTTATCTAAATATTCACCCAGACGAGAAAACAAAGAATCGACCCCACTAACTATGGGCCTCCCAGGTGGTTTTTCCAAACGTTTATGGATTTTAGGAATGTGGTATATTACAGGAGTTTTGGAGGATGCCGGAATTAAATATTTGGCTTCCTTTTCTGTTAAAATGCCAATATCTTTACCCTTCTGTACATATTCTTTGAGTTTCTTAGTGTATTCACTTTTTGGATCCTTTTTTAATTTCTTATAGGTATCTGGCACTTTCAAAAGGTTTTCCATTTCATCTTCATAATCTCTCTTACTTAAAATGACAAGTCCTCCTCCCTTGTCAGCTGGTCTAATAACCACTTCCTTATTTTTTTCTAAATTCCGTATGGCTTTCCAAATCCGTTTGCTGTCTTTACCATGAATCTTTAATTTTTTGATATCTTCCTCCACCATTATTTTAAAAGCTTTAATACAGTCATTGTTTGGTACCTTGGGGTTAAAAATTGAATTGTTCCTTAAAACCGTATGCTTAAAACGTGTGGATATGGGATTTGTATATTCGCCTTTAATTTGAAAGAATTTCTTAATGTTCAATTTCCGGATGAATTTTTGCAGATCTATATAAGTTTCAAATTTATCTATATCTTTTGAAGGTGCGAATTTAAGTCCCAAATCCAAAATTGCCATCTCCTCTTTGCTAAAAACTTGATTGCTAAGGTTAAAAATGCCCTTTCCTAAAACTCCCTTCTTCGCTTTCTTCCTGCCCCCTCGTTTGCCTCTTGCCCGTTGCCTCTTGCCCCATATCCGTTCCAGTGGTTCCAGTTCTGTTGCTGGTAAGGTGCGTAATTCCTCCATTCTTCTCTCTGTGGGGATATGTGATCCCTCCTGGGTCCTTGTCTCCCCCCACGATTGTTCATATAATCTGGAAATCTTCCTCGGTAGTTGTATCCTTGAGGGCCCCTCCCTCCTGGTCTTCTGTACTGATTTGTCCAATTCTGTTGTCTTGGGGGCCTCCCAAAGTGGTTGGTCTGAAAAAAATCCCTTCCCTGCTGATTGTAGCCACCTCTTCTTTCATCTCTAGGAGTGTACATTCTTTCATCTCTCAGAGGGGAAAACCTATTATGTATAGGAATCCTATAACCTGGTGAGGGAAATCTGGGTTCTTGCATCACTCTGCGTCTCTGTTGTATGGGAGTTCTATATCCAGGTGATGTAAATCTCAAATCCTGAGTTGTTCTTTCCTCATTATTACCTGCACTTCTAAATCTAACATCTCTGTATTGTCCAGTGTTCCTAGGAAGAAAGCGAAGAAGGGAGTTTTAGGAAAGGGCATTTTTAACCTTAGCAATCAAGTTTTTAGCAAAGAGGAGATGGCAATTTTGGATTTGGGACTTAAATTCGCACCTTCAAAAGATATAGATAAATTTGAAACTTATATAGATCTGCAAAAATTCATCCGGAAATTGAACATTAAGAAATTCTTTCAAATTAAAGGCGAATATACAAATCCCATATCCACACGTTTTAAGCATACGGTTTTAAGGAACAATTCAATTTTTAACCCCAAGGTACCAAACAATGACTGTATTAAAGCTTTTAAAATAATGGTGGAGGAAGATATCAAAAAATTAAAGATTCATGGTAAAGACAGCAAACGGATTTGGAAAGCCATACGGAATTTAGAAAAAAATAAGGAAGTGGTTATTAGACCAGCTGACAAGGGAGGAGGACTTGTCATTTTAAGTAAGAGAGATTATGAAGATGAAATGGAAAACCTTTTGAAAGTGCCAGATACCTATAAGAAATTAAAAAAGGATCCAAAAAGTGAATACACTAAGAAACTCAAAGAATATGTACAGAAGGGTAAAGATATTGGCATTTTAACAGAAAAGGAAGCCAAATATTTAATTCCGGCATCCTCCAAAACTCCTGTAATATACCACATTCCTAAAATCCATAAACGTTTGGAAAAACCACCTGGGAGGCCCATAGTTAGTGGGGTCGATTCTTTGTTTTCTCGTCTGGGTGAATATTTAGATAAGTTCCTTCAACCTTTGGTATCCAAAGGAAGGTCCTATTTGAAGGATAGTACCCAACTACTCAAAGAAATTAAGAGTTTGAATACAGATGAATCTCAGTTTTTGGTTACAATTGATGCCAACTCGTTGTATACCAGCATCAAACAAAAGGATGGGCTTAGTGCAATAAAAAAAGCACTTTATGAGGATAACAGCTTAAAAAGAACTCAGATACAGTACATACTTGAAGGCCTTAAATTGGCCATGGAAAGTAATTACTTCTGGTACAATAAATCCTTTTATGTACAAACAAAAGGCGTGGCCATGGGGGCAAGATATGCCCCCAGTGTAGCAAATGTTTTTATGAACATGTGGGAGGAACAGCATATTTATAATCAAAACTTACCGGAAATTAAATTTTATAAAAGATACATAGACGACATTATAATGATTTGGGAGGGGACAAGTGAGTCCTTACAAGAATTTCTAGAAGAAATCAATTCCAACCCATACGGACTGACCTTCACTGGACATTGGAACCTGCAGAAAATTGACTACCTTGACCTACAAATATTTAAAGAAGAGAATTGTTTACAAACAAGGACTTTTTTCAAGACAACCGATAAGAATGGTTACATTCCGAAAACCAGCTGTCATCATCCGAAATGGAAAAATAACATTCCGAAAGGCCAATTCATGCGGATGAGGAGAAACTGTGGGAAAGTAGAAGACTATGATCAACAAACCTCTGTTTTAATGCAAAGATTTGAGGAAAAAGGGTATCAAAAGGATCTTTTAGAAAAAACCAGGGAAGAAGTTAGGAATATGAATAGGGAAAGCCTATTGGAAACCAGACTAAAGGAAAATAAGGGATCATTTGAAGGGGCTTTCATTTCAGGATACCATAGACAATACAAGGAGGTAGAAAGAATATTTAGAAGATATTGGCCAGTGCTGAAAAGTGATAAAACACTTGCCAAGATACTTCCAGAAAAACCGAAATTCATCTACCGTAGAGCACCTACCCTGAGAAATCGATTAGTCAAAAATGTGATTGACCCTCCCAAAAATATAAAAATTTTTCCTGACATGAGGGGGTTTATTAGATGCAGGAAGTGTGTAGCCTGTAAGAATAATCCTACCCAGCCAAGAAAAATAATGGACTTCAAATCAAAAGCAAATCACAAAAGATTTAAGATCAATAACTTGATCACATGTAACACTACGCATGTCACCTATATTGTCGAATGCACTTGCAATCTGCAATATGTAGGACGCACTACCAGACCTCTTCATGTCAGAATTAGAGAACATATAACCAATATCAAAAATGGCTTCCCGAAACACAGCCTCTCCAGGCATTACCTTGAAGTTCATCATAAAAACCCTGAAGGGCTAGTCTTTTATGGTATAGATTCAATCCAGGGACACTGGAGAGGTGAAAATAAGAGGAAGAAAATCTCCCAAAATGAAACTAAGTGGATATTTTTACTCGATTCACTTCAGCCCAAAGGACTTAACCTGGATATTGATTTGAACTGTTTTATTTCTAATTTTTAACATATAGTATATTTATATTTTAGATATTTTAAGTCTAAAACAACAGGTTTAATCCTATGAGATATTTAATTCTCTTCCTCTGGTTATCACCATGGGATCACCCGTCAAAGTTTGATCATATGTCTATAAGGATTAATTACAGACCCACAGGTCATACAGGTTGTTGTTTCTCCACCCTCATTCAATAATTTTTTCGGAAAGATAGTCAAAGAATTTTCCCATCTATGTTTCCTTTATATATTCTTCCCATTCTCTTCATTTAGGTTCTTTCTAATTGGGTTGATGTTTTTAGCCCCACTGACCAGACACTAAGTATTCTGTTACCTGCACTTTTTGTATTTTAATGTGGCCCGCATCTATATGTTGTTCTCTTTGACTCCACACTGATTAGAGTCACCTATATTAAGTTATCAGACCTATCATGTTTGAATATATAACTTTAGTGCTATATATATTTTTTAGCCCTATAATGTATACCTAGCGAATGATTACGAACCATAGCTCTCACAATATATATATTTTTTCCTTTATTACGGATTAGAAAGAGTATACACCATATTTTATTTCACCTCCATTTTGTATGTATTCACTATCACTAATATTAATTAATTACATGATCACGTTTTTAGCCACCAATCTATTTATTTTAGCCACCAATCTATTTAATTTCATTTATTTATTATTATCACCATGAACTTAGGCCATCTATTAAAATATTTTACATAGTGACCAAAAAGAATATTTATTATATT